>NC_133977.1:42156371-42479148 GCF_047716275.1 Strix uralensis | reverse complement strand
GCTCTTTAGGAATTTATTTGCCTTATAGGTGTGACTTGAAGGTACAAAGAACCACTTCATTTTATGGGTGCCCTGCTTTTGTGTCTTCCTTGAATCTGGTCACAGATCCCAGTCAAACATTTCAGTGATGATTGCGCAGGGCTCAGAGGGGAAAAAAATAATTAAAAAATCGACTAAAAATTTACTTCTGAGCTTTTTTTGGCAGGCCTCCTACGTCATCAAGCTTTGGATGGAATCAGGGCAGCTTGGCACTTAGGGCCCTGACCAGACATCACCACAGATCATGTAAAGGCCTTTCTTCTTTTCTAAGGAATGTTTCCTTCTCTCTAAGTGCTCTGAAAATATGCAGATTACAAGTATCAAGACACAATTGTTTCAACTCTCTATGAAGGGTGATCACTTGAAGTGAAATCCAAGGTATTCTGAATAGAGGAAAAAGAGTAGGACATGGCTATGGAATAGTGAACTTTGGGCATCTGAAATACTGTAGAAGAAGGCATAGGTTTTCCAGAATAAACACTGTTCAACGTCAGCTATACATAAGCAGAGCTGAGGCAACTGAGCTGAGCAATTTCAGCACTTTGCAGAGTCAGAAAAGTAAATAGCAGACTCTTATGAGAACAGCCACTGTGATCCTAGTAGATCTCAGAGAAAGAGCTATGAAACGACAACAACAACAACAACAACAAAAAAAAAAGCAAGAGGAGAGTTCAACGTCAAACTGGCAGACTCTACAGTGTCATCTGTAAAATGATATCATCTGCCAGAAAGCCTGCTGCCAATTCATACATTTTTCTGCATTCACAAGTTACAAGTGTGCAGCTGTGAGGCTATTGAATTTCATGACTGTACATTTGCAGCTTGTGAATTTGTCAGTAGGCATTTCCATCTTGATAATATTTGTTGAGAGCTGTGCGGTATGTATTGCCTTTATATTAGATATGCTTAGTACAGTCTGCAAATGCTAATCAGAGAATCTCTGCTGGACCATAGTAAAAGTATCTAAGACACACTATTTTCTTACTGGCTTGCATTTATATTTCTTGATTTTCCAGAGCTCTTCATCATGACTGAAACCTCATTGTGAAAAATTGAATATATATATACTGAAATAGGGGAATGTCATCCACTCACATTATCATTATTTTCTATTCTTTGCTTTTCTGTGTTTAGCTCTAAGGAAACCTCATTCCCCAGCATGCAATACCAGAATGCCAGGATCTTGTTGGGCTTTTATGCAATTGCCTTTTTTTTTTTTTTTTTTTTTTTAATTTAAACGTGTTAAAAGTCCAACAGCAGTGATTTTTCGTGTACATTAATTTGTTTGCATTTGTAGACCTTTGAAAAGTAAGGAAGCATTTTTTTGGTAAATGGAGGAAATAAGAATGACTAAAGTAGTTTGCTTAAGACCACGTAGGAAATCTCATTTTTAGCAATGGTCTATAAATGCATCTTTCTTAAACTATTCTAGAAATTCTGTGCAAAATTGTGCCTTAAAGGCACAGTTCGGAAGTAAAGGGATATCTGTGTGGAAGAAGGGGAGCCCTAAGAAAAAAAGTCTTTTTCATTTAGAGTTCACTTTGTAATATCTGGGCAGCACATTTTGCAGTAGGAACGCTGCCAAAAGCCTAGCTGTGTAGTAAATAAACATTTCAGGGAAAAGCTGGCTGAAAGAAGATGACTAGCCAAGTAGGATCTTGAACGTTGATTTATTAATTTATTTATTCACTTTAATTCTGCCTTTGTATATGGCACCTTTATCAATGTGGTTGGCAAATGACAGGTTCATCCACCAGAATCAAAATGTAATTAAACAATACCCTGCTATGGCTGCAAATTCCATCTCAGAATCACAGAGTCATGGAGATTGGAAAAGGCCTTGAAGATCCTCCAGTCCAACCATGAACCTCACACTGACCGTTCCCAACTCCACCAGATCCCTCAGCGCTGGGTCAACCCGACTCTTCAACCCCTCCAGGGATGGGGACTCCCCCCCTGCCCTGGGCAGCCCATTCCAACGCCCAACAACCCCTTCTGCAAAGAAATACTTCCTAAGAGCCAGTCTGACCCTGCCCTGGCACAGCTTGAGGCCATTCCCTCTTGTCCTGGCGCTTGTTCCTTGGCTCAAGAGACTCATCCCCAGCTCTCTGCACCCTCCTGTCAGGTATCTCTTCCCGTTCTGAAATGTGGTCTGAAGAAGCTCCCGTCTCACCAAGAGAGAGCAGCAGATCCGATGGTGTTGCTGTCTCCTCCTAACAGCCAGCCTTCCCCCCAGCCTGTGCCATGTGAAAGTGGAGTTGCCACACACAGAGGGGCGATTTGTGACTTTTTAGGTTAACGTGAGCACAGAACACGTCTTGCGAGAGGTCAGACACCAGTATGAGTTATGCTTAGTGGATGTTTGGGACCCCAGTGCTTTGGATAGTGGCACACTGAAGGCCACCACCTTCTCTTCCCTTCTAGGCTGAATTCAGATTAATAAATGCAGTACTCTCAGTTTGACCAAACTGTGCCTTACGGTAACAGATCCCACCTGACAAAGCTCCTTGTGCAATAACTGTTGTCATTTGATTGCTTTCTTCATCACATCCTTAGTGCTGGTAAGTACAAAGTTTCTCTTAGGGTTGTCCTGAAGGATCCTTCAGCCCAGCACGCAGTTACTGGAGCACACACTAAAGAAGAAACAAATTGTGAATTGGGTTTTCCCAGTCTGTCACAACACGTGGCTGCTGGAGCAGTTTGCTGATTCAAACGCAGCTCTCGCTGGGATTATTTATCCCTTGCTGATGTGTCTGCAGTGCCTGGGGAATAACAGAGCTTGCTGAAACTCAGATCTGTTTGCCACAGAAAGTCCAGGTGCATCTTCTTTTTTTCCACGGAGGTGAATCTTATTTCACTTTCCTCACCAGCTTAGGGGAAGATAATGCTAAAAATCTTTTGCTGGCCATAAGTAAATAAATAAACAAACTCCAGAGTTCAAGTATGTGTGGCATCTTGCTTTTCCTTCACAAGGAGTGTAAACAAACAAGGCAGTCTTTTTTTTTTTTTTCCACTACTTTGGCAAAACATTGCCAATTGATAATGTAGTAGTAATATTAACACATGCCTGTTCAAAAATGTGATACATACTTTTGGGTCTTTGAGATTAGTTCCTCTGAAGTGCTTTTTCTTCGACTGCCTGACAAAGTTTTTGGCTCCACTTCAGTCTGGTAAGAAGACAGCTGCTCAACTTCTGACACAAATGAAGAAAATTGATGGTATGCCATCTCCAAAATTCCCTTTTTCCTGGCAGGCACTACTAAACTGAGTGCTAGGAGTCATTCAAAGTTTTAGGCTTTTTTTTTTTAAACGTTAGTTGGGGCAAGATTTGGGGTATGCTTATTTGGCTAGGCTGCTTCTAATAACATTCAACACTTGCAGAGTCTGCATCTCTGGGAACATAAACAAATATCATAGCATTAATACTTACACTGCTTATACAGCTTGCTTGCTTAGCTGCTGTTGTGTACTGAATTATCTTTAGCATGGTTTTGCCTAATGTTTTAGCCATTTATTTGTCTCTCTTTGTCATGGAAATGCAGGAGACAGAAACTCCAGTGAGGGTCCGTGTAAAGATGGGTCTTCTTGGGGTGTTTCTGTAAGTCTGGGTCCTCCTGGGATATTTCTTTAATGAGAGTAGAGATGTGTATGGGTGACCAAGAGGAATAATGTTTAGTAGCTAACAAACTTTGTTTGCTCACCATGATATTCCTCTGAACTCTCTGATCCTCTCTCTAGTGCGTGAACCTACAGATGCTCTCAGGATTTTGAAGACCACTCGTTACAGGGTACATGTGTTTATTGCTTTAGCTGAGTGCAAAGGAAACTCCTTTTATTGTGCTTTGCTACCATAGTTTTCCTGCTCCTTAAGATAACACGAATTGTATTTTCCATGTTGTTCCTCTTGGACTGTTTCCTGAGACAAAGTTTTCATCTGCAAAAGACCTCAGCTGTTTGGGACTGTGTAAAGTATACCTTCAGATCTGTCCATCTAAAAAGTAGTAAAGTTCTTGTTTTGCTCTCCCATTAATTCAGAAATAAAACCCTACCCATGTCTAGTTTTAGACTTTACTTCATTTCACGTTTATCGTTATTGTTGCAAAGGGTTTGATTTTGGTACACATTTTGCTATTCATTTTTAAACCTCCACGGAAGAGAAGCTGTGTAAAGCTCTGAATAATGCACATGACATATGCTGCCTGTCTTGCAGAGGGAATTGAAGAACCCAACAGCAGTTTGTATTTTTGGAGCTGGAGAATAGAGGCGGTAAGCTTTAGTCAGGAGTTTTTGGGACTCGGAGGTCAAACCAAGAAGAGGAATTCAGAGCTGCTCTAGCAGAGATGATAATTAGATGGATCATAAAGGATGCACTCAGAGCTGGCCTGAAATTAGATATAATCTGGTTAGTGTTATTATTACTTCATAAAGACGCCATTTTCCTTGGGATGGTAAAACTTGTGTCCCTCAGATAACAGCAAAATCCCTTACCTAAAGTACTAACATTTGGCAAACTTAGAGAAATGGACAGCAGGATCTCACAGTTTTATATAGGGAAATGCTAATAAAGGTGGTGCTATGAACTCTGCCGTGGCAATAAATGATGGCTGTGTGCACAGTTCAACTCAATTTTCTTCGTTAGATGTGGAATTAATAACTACTATCAATTTTCATTACTCTCTACTGTTGTTACTTAGCAGTACCTGAAAGCTTGCAGGAGATGGGTGATTCCTTTGCAGTAGCTATTATGCACATATGTGAAAGTAGGACATGCACTGGTAGAAATGCTTTGTTTCTTAAAGTAGGTAAAAAAGCTGTACCCGAATATGTTGAAGCTTGGCTGCTATTAATTGAATGTTTTGTGAAGATAGTGAAATACAGTCTGATGAGCAGCTCTGAGAGCAAGAGATTAGATTCTTGCTCGAGGGAAATAAGAAGTTAAAGTGAGATTTTGTTAAAATAAATTTTAAAAAATTCATTTTCAAGAATCAAATAGCGACACCCCCAAATCTGATTTTGACTTCCATTCTTCATCGTGAACTAGAAACGGGCTCAATCAGAAATGCTGCTTTTCTGAAAAATATTTGGACGGAAACTCTTTAGTCAGCTCGTTTAACAGCCGTTTGGAGGAGGCTGCTCCATGCGCAGGGGCTGCTGAGCGCTCGGCGGCAGCTGCACCGCTTTCGGGGCTGCGTGGATATCGCTCTCCCCTCCCGAAGGCAGCGGGGGCCCTGCCAAAGCACGGCATCAACTTTGCGTCCATTAGTGGCTGAAATAGGATATACTTGGACTGTATTAACCAGCAGCCAGTTTTGATGTTTTCATCTCAAACATGTCCAGGGTGTTTTTTTTTTTTTTGTTTTTGTTTTAAGAGAATATGAGAATCTGGTTTTTGTCCAGCTGAGCTTTCCCAGAGCAGTGGTTTTGGCTTGGATCTCACACAGGTGGGGAGTGCAGGACTCGTGCAGTGGCATTTACCTTTTTAAAAAATGCAACTAGCTCCTTTGTCTCTTAGGCAACTGCAAAAATAACTCCATCAAGAATAAACCTGCAAACAAGGGCGAAAAAGCAGATCTGTGTGAAGACATGAAATATACTGGTTTAAATAGTCCTGTAAAGCTATTTCCTCCCCCTGTACCCTTCCAAGGCTGTAATGATGTGCTCTGATTCTTAAACATGAATCCTGACTTGCATAAATTCAGAGATTTCATCTGTATAGATCTGCAAATTGCTAAGATAGTAATACCTGGATATTTTATGGCACATCCTTAAGTCAATAGGCAAAAGGTTTCTGAATAAAAGCCTTAAAATTACCTTATGAATTATTAACTATTCCCTATATTACCTTTGAATTATAAAAGCATAGAAAAATAGGAAGGAGAATTGAAAAGCATCAATCTCAGGTTCTTTAAAAATGTAATACTAATCATTTGAGCAGTGTACAAATCTTTTATTAAAGATAAAGAGGAAGCCATACTTTTTTATTAACTTGAGGAAATGTTCAATCCACATGATTAAAAATCTCATTACTAACTCAAGTCAGGGAAGTGATTTATTACTGAAACAAAATAGAAGGCATTTTGCTGCCCTTAGCTGTATTTATTGTGAAGAAAACTATCACTTTGTATCTACTTTTCTGTGTTAGGTATTTCTAAGGGTGAATTAGATTTTTCTGGGAATGATGGGATTCACTGCAGTCTCCAGCTGAAGTACTACTACCTTAAGAGGAAAAGGGCCTGCATGGAAATGATAGGTGCCGAGAGATACATTTTCCTCTAGTAAATTTAGATGAAACAAATTTGTCTGATTAGGTAATAGAATGTGCAAAAATTTGGGATTTTATACATAGGTACTATTCAAGTGTAGCTAAATACTGTAAAGCAAGAGTAGATGCTCTAGGGATTCTTCATGTATCACAGATACTAATATTTATTGATGGGTATAGTATAGATGTGCTGTTCAAAAAGAGCACTTGAAGTTTCAGTTTACAATGATAAAAAATGATTGACTCAATGACATTATTTCCAGAGATACTATATTGCTTAGGGAGATATCTCTACAGAATATGTATAATAATTTTGGCTTTATCAAACCTTAAGCAGGTCAAATATTTTGTCTAACTTTTAGGCAGCTATATGGGTGCCTTGTACTTGAAAAGCATAAATGTCTTAAATATTGAATTATGCCCAGCATAAGTTCCAGTACTATTTATGTTACATCCTACCATGTAAAATGGAGATAATACTGAATTTATTTACGTCACAGCAGCTGTGGAAAAACTGGGTTATACACACTTGCATATAAAGACAAGACATTAAATGGTGCCATCAATTCCTGCAAGCCAGCAGAAATAGCTTTTCTCTTCCTGATAACCATGCCTGGATGGCTCCCAAGGCTGAGTGCTAGTTTTGCACATCCCACAGGAAGTTTGGATTCTCTCCTGCATCGTGGGTGGAAAATGCCTGGTATTATCATGACAGGTGCAATAGGTATTGAAACGTAAACCTTTCACTGATCCTGGGTAACATATTGCCAGTCCTGGGCTTTGCTCCAGAGGAGTGTTTTGGGAGAAATTACATATCTTGAGGTAAAGAAACATTTCTGGAAATAGGTTGCTTCAAAAATTTGGCAGCTCTTCAGATGTTCAAAATGTTAGAAGTAGTCAAGGCAGAGATCGAATAGTGGGTGGAAGAAGGCAAAGAAAGCAGTTAAAGGTGCATAATGTATTGTAAAACTGTGGGAGAGATCTGTTGCACAAACATCATGGTCATTTAAGGAGGGATTCATGTGACAGTTTGCAAAACTGTGATAAATGAATTTGCTGGGCACCTTTACTCATCTCATTTGTTCTCAGTCCGCTGTTCTAGTTCTGTCTGGATTTGGTGTTTAATGCAATAAGCAACTTCGCGTTCCACTCACCAATTTCAAAACTTCAAATATTAAAAAATAACCAAGGTATCAGTGTATTTCCAGTTTCTCAACTTAAAACTATGTCTTGATGATCTCAGGAGAGACCCAATATCAAACATTGCTCATGCGAGGTGCAGAAATGGCTGAAGCACCTGAGGGGACTTTTTCCAGAGGGTAGGATAGAAAAGCTGTTTTCTAGCAAGAAGATGGACATCTCCAACTTCCAGTAAGACCTAGTAAATCCAGTAAGACGCCGTCATGCGTGGCACATTTTGACATATCCCATAGACTTTAGGTAGTTTGCAGGGCAGGAGTAAATGTGCTATGTAAATTTTCAGGGCAGGCCTTAAATACGCTGTGTAAATGTATCTTCAATTTGAGAAGTTCCAGGATATCAGAAAGCATACGTGGGGTTCATACTTCTGTTTGTGTTTGGCCTGTGCTAATTAAGCTACATGACTTTATGAGGAATGGCAGAATAAGAAAAATGTCACCAAAACATGTTTTAAAAATCTCACTTAAATCTATCTCAAAAGTGGTTTTTGTTGTCACAGTTTTGGCAGTTGAGGGAGGATCCTCAAGAGAACAAGAACTTGTTTTCTCTGGAAAATATGCTTTTCTTTCTTTTTTTCTCCTCTATTTGCACATAAGTGTTGTTCTGTTTTCATTTCCATCTGGAAGGTACAATCTTCATCTGAAATCTTTATGTCGTAGCTCTATGGAATAGCATCAAAGTAGGTGATAATGAACACATTAAACATCTTCTGATGATTAACAAGACACTTTTAAGATCTTCCTTTATCACATGGAGGAATTTCTGTATGTAAATCCATTACATGCCAATGTCTGCTCAGTCTGAATCCGTCCAGGATTTCTCCTGCCTTCAAAGGAAAGTTTACACGAGTGTTTTAGATGGGGTTGGGAGTGTGACTGTCCACATTTCTGTGCTTAGCTTTGCACCCTGGAGATGCTCAGCACCAAATCTTTTACTCTGTTGAGATGATCCTGTCAGTGCTCACTAATGTAGACATAGCTTAGGTTGTTCTTTGCATCATACATTGTGAAGGACAACGCATCGATTGGACAAGGTGAATTAAAAAAAGATATGCTAGTGCATATGCTAAATGGGATAACTGCTCACTTCTGATCTTACGTGAATTTTGTTTTTCAGATGTTTACCTTCAGGAATATGCTTGACAACTAACAAATATTTGCCCAAAATGCTGTGTTCTGGATTTCATCTTCTGGACTCTGATTGTTCTCTTTGTAAATCTTTGGTAAGTTTGTATTTGTGATTTGGCTTGAGTTTATCTTTGACTTTATTTTAACTGTATTTTGTTGTAACTGTAATGCAATTTATTGTAAAGATTATTGAAAAATCTGATTTTGAAAATCTGAGAAAAAGACAACAGCTTGAAAAAGGAATAGAAAAATCACAGAGCTAAAGACACACCCAAATAGTCTGTCTAACAACTATCAAAATGATAAGTTTGGATTAGGATCTAATTTACAACTTACATGTATTGTAACTTTTCTGCATTTCTCATACCGTAGAATACCAAGTCAATGTCAATGATTTGACATAGCTTTCAAAAAGTACAATTATGGTATATTCCACAAAAGAGTTATGTTTCACAGTAGTCCTTTGTTATAGTTGGCAATAAGTTTGAAACAGCTTGGTTCAGAGCTGGGTAAACTTTTTTTCAAAACATTGTTCAATAAAATGCTCATAAGACTTTGCAATGTATTACAAAAAAGCTCATCTATCAAAATAGTGCCATAACTGTATTTATTTATGTATATGGGCATGCATGTATTTTATGTGCATGGATTGATAAGTATGAAAAGTTTTCAGTCAGTGCTGGAATATGTGCCAGACCTGAAGAGGTATATCTCTGATAGGTATGTGATAACTCAATAAATGTCACAAAGATCCTAAAAAGAGAGTTATGAAGAAGAGCATGGTGTTGAAAGGGCATTAAAATAGATATTTTTGTTAACATTTACGTTGGGCTTGAAAAGATGACTCTAGACAAGGTCTGGCCTCTTTGTGGTGATAGCTGCACGTTACGAGAAGGCCTTTTTGTTCAGGCTTTACCTGGTGGCTTCTCAAATATCTCTGTGGCTTTTCAGGCTGGCGTTTTGTGTCTTGGTCTGAACCCTGGGGCTACTAATGCTTCTTATTTTAACTTCATCCCATGCCAAAGCAATGCTTTTCTGAAAGCAGATTAGAGAAAAGCGGAGACTGAAATGGGAAAAAAAAAAAATATAGTTAGCTAATGTATCTAGGATCCTATATTACACTGTGTCTTTCTCCCATGTCCATCACCTGTAACTTGCCATTGGTGGTAGAACCGCAGGGAAATGTTTGTGCACTGTTGTATAAAGGAAGCACAGGCTCATGGAGTGACAATCCCGACTGGGGCCGTGGCAGAATAAGGGCTCTGTTTCCAAAAAGCCTTTAACTATGTATGTAAATAAGGACTCCTATGGAGAATTTAAGCAGATTAGGTAGGTACTCCTGTTGATTTCTTATGGAAAGGCACGCTTTACATCTTAAACTTATCTGCATTAGCTGAAGGCTAAATGCTGTTCAAATCCATCACTGCTGTTTAATGTGTTTGAAATACCAACAATGTGTTCTGCCAACCAATGTTTTCAGGTACTTTGTGGATGTAAGAATTTGTGTAGTAGTCCAAATTCCCCTGACCAACACATTTTTCCTCTGTAGTTTAATAATTGGGACAGAAGCATGATGAGACGTGTATTTTTCTTTCTATGTACTGGTATGTATGTGACAGGAGGGAGTGAATAACTCCTAGCCAGATCATCAGGACATTCCCCACAGCTCTGGAGGATCTCTCTTGTCTGACAGGGAACTGAACTGACACAGGAGGGGAAAAAAAATGTCACAAACGCAGGACTCTTCATGAATCAGCATTCTTTTTTTTTTTTTTTTTTTTTTTTTTTTTTTTAAGCCATCCGAACACAAAACTTGCATCGTGTTGACTTCCAGGTCTCAGCCTGCTGGGTTAACGAGAGGCTCGGGGCAAGACGAGCTGGGAGAGGTGCTGTTTCACAACGCGGCAGCCTCTGTTACCACCTGTGGTTAGACCTCTACTGTTTAGGCATGACTGCCCCACTTTTGGGAATCCCACAACCTGCTGGACAGCAGACGGTTTAGGAATTTCCCAGCAGATAGTGGTTTATCTAATCCTTTTGGATTTACTACCTTAAAGGTGATATCATGTTTTGACAGATGGTGTCAGCTTCGTCACCGGTCTGACATGTTTAAGAAATTTGCTAAAAATACAAATTTTTGGAACAAAACAGTAAAAATAAATAATAACAAGCACTGTTAATATTATATGCAGTAACAAACTCTGCTTTATTTGCTCCTAGCTTTGATGCAGGCAATACACCCAGGTCTGGCCAAGCCAAGAGCTGTTGGAGTTGTGTATTTACTCCTGATATTTAGGACAAGTGGTGTTGCAGGCAGCATGACACAGGCCATGGTAATGGTCACTTGTCTTAACTTTTATAGTTATGCTCTTTCTGTGGATGTTATAAACCACAAATTTAATACAAGAGGCAGTGAAGCTGTGAGCAGTACACCTTAGTTTGAGTAATTCCTCGTGCCTCTGCTGGGAGCATGTTGCAGGAGCCGTGCTTGGCTCAGCGTGAAGCCATTTAAAATGAATGTTCAGCACTTCACACCATCGGTCTCTGATCATAAAGCTCATGTAATGGACGGGGTCTGAAACCCAACATTTTCAGTTCTTTGGGACTGGGGTCTGTATTTAACTGGTTCTGAAGGATATTTACTGGGGGATGCTTCAGAAACAGAGGTCCTGACTCTACTGTGACTTACCTTAGTGTTATTAGGTGATTCCTTCAAATTCCTTCGGTGATATTGCTTTGGTGTAAAGGTACTAAAGAAGCGGGCTTAATGAAGTAATTATAATGAATATTACATAGGGGTTTAGAGCCCTCAGGCAGGAATCTTAATATCATGGTCTAACACTTGATTTAAGAGAATATCTTGTATATATTATTTACATCATATATTAGACCTGCTGTGCCAATGCCAATGACTGCGACCCAGGGGATTTATTAGCATCAGATATGCTAGTTATTTTGAGGAAATACCATGTAATACTTGAAGCTACAAAATCAGTTTAGAAAGAAATAGATCTTAATATCAGATAAATGATGGATGAAGGCTAAATTCAATCTGGCAGCCTGATAGATCAGGGCAAACACTCTGTTGGAGATTTAATGTTAATGCAGCACAGCAGGAGATTTTTTAGGATATCATCCCCAGTCTCTGTCATGTGGAGCAGTGATACATTGGGCTTCTGGAATCTCATTGCAGAGGTCTTCTGGACTTTGAGATATTTCGGCACTCCTTGTGTTTACTTAAATACACTTAGCTCTTTTTCATGTTCAAGTAGCTTCTAAAACTTTAACTGATTTGGTTCATTGATAAGGCTGAAAGCTTAAGTAAGGATGAAGAGAAGCCAGTTATGGCTGTGAAATGGCTTGGGCACAGCAATCCTCATGTGTATGTCCCAGACTCAAATGGGGGTTATTGAGTCAAGCTGGAAAAATCCTTAATGTTCTGCAGATCCCCAAAAAGTCTTTCTGTGGTGGAAGGAGAAAATGTTTTCAATTTGGTTTTAAACATATCTTTTTTTTTTTCTCAAATGATGGTGAAGATATACGATCTTCCTACTGATATTTGCTGTTATTCCTACTGATACTATTGACAGTTATTTCAGCACAATTTTTGATGTAAGACGCCTAAGAAGCTTATATCACAATAAAACAAGAAGTGTATTAACTGGAGGCAATATGGGAGAAGCCTGAATGTGGCAGTGATGAAGTCCTGAGCCGGAAGGTGCCCTTATGTTTGCCAGAAGTGCTGCATGAACACATTTAAAGTTCTGGATCTGGGGCTTGTGTCATAACTTTCCTGTGGAAAAAAATCTTAAGATTTTCTCCAGTCAGGCAGCTGGAAATCCCAGAATATAAGGGATTGATTCTCCTGAAACATTTTGGCACTTTGGCTTGTTCCCTCTCCCTCCCCTCGCTGCAACGTTTTCCTGGCATAGCTACATTTGCTCCAATTGTGAAAAATTCACGCCTCTAGATGATATCACTGGGCAAAAGCCCACGATGTGGATGTGGCTATCCTGACCAAGGAACTCTTGTCTGTTGTGCTTATGTTCCTAAAAGCTGGTGTTACTAAGCCAGCAGAAAAACTCCTTCCATAAGCATATGCTGCTTCTACTCTGGGGGCTCTGTATATGTAGCTATAGGAGTGTACAGAGACTTTCTTCTGCAGGTGAGGCATAATTTATATAGTAAGTTTATTTTTCTATAAGTGCTGCAGGTGAGCTCAGTAAAAAGTAGAGTTTTGCTGATGTTGCTATTCTTAGTTGTAGGTATTGCTGCTGAGGCCAGTAATTTCTTGATCCGTAAATATACATGGGTCATTGTAAATTCAACATAGCTTAATTTCATAAAGGAGAATGCAACTTGTGCATCATCTTTGTTCTCTGCCGTGGTTCCCCAAACAAGAAAGTAGATCTTTAAGTTTCGGGATGGATATACTATTCTCTGTGGCATCTAGGAACCTGTAGATACTAAGTAACAGCATTCAGCCTCGGAAAAGATTTTGAAAAAGAACTTGGGAAGTATGGTCCAGATCAAAGTAATTGTCTTCCCGTTTCGGCTCTGGCCTTTAATTTTTTAATTTTTAAAAAAATTCATTTCTTTTCAGCACATAGGAGGAATACTGCCCACTGAGCTCCAGCTAACTAGCTGATTTACGGTTTACTTCCTATACACCCCACTTTAATTAGAATGTTAGTGTTTCCTGCCCCTCATTACACTAACCCTGATCACCGATACAGAACTGGAAACAAATTATTATCAAAGCACAGAGGAATATGAGCTGCTAATTTGTTTTGGTCTCTGCTGGAAAATTGAAATTGTACATATTGCAAAGTACTTTGCAAAGTATATTATGTGACCTGACAGAGAGCTTGGATATCTGTTGCTTTTCAGAGGAGAAAGCTTTTGTTATATTATTAGTTATACATAACTGTATATATATTAAATATATTTTCCCTTCCTTGTAGGACAGAGAGAGGGACTCAGGCGGGCAGTTCAGGTGGATGGGCTGCAGACCAGGAGGCCTCTTACTTATACCATGACTGCACATTGTGGGAAAACATGTGTCCCTGCAGACACAAGGGGAAACAGGAGAATTTTTAACAGAGGTTAACTAGCACATGTTAAAATTCTGGTGCTGAGAATACAAGTTGTAATTTTAGTATGTATCAGCTGGCTAGGTTAAACCCTAGGTTAGCGTATTGCAGCAATATAGTATTCTGGCAGTGTTTTGTTTGCCAGGAGCAAAAAAAAAAAAAAAAAGAATTCTGTGTGCCTTTCTTGTTTAGGTTTTAATAATAGCAAGTGGGGCAAATTCACAAGCTGTGCAAATGGGTTCAGAGCTACTCGAGTCAAAGGAGTCACGTTCACTCATGGCAGGAGGGGCTCTTTCACGTGAGGGTGGCAATGGCTGGGAAGCAGCGAAGAAGAGGAGAGCCTGCAGCTGAGGTCTTGTTTGCTAGAGGGCTTAAACTATGCTGATTTAAATTCAGAGTGCTGCTTTCTTCCTTGGCTATGATAGTGTTTGCCTCAATGTGCTCTCTGAAGAGTTAGGGAGTTGTCGTGGAGAAATGTAGATGAGTTGCTTGGGGCTTAAGCACACAAGATGAGGAAAATCTCGGTATAAAAACAAAACCGAAAGAGTAAGTTGCTGGTGGTGTGTTTGGAAAGGGTCCGTCCTTGTGAGCCATGTGTCCTTAACACGTGTCATTAAGGCTGTTCATTTTGGGCTGCAGTCCCCTGGGGACACGGCGAGGTTTTAATGAAATACAAAGCCCTGTTAGGCTGGTTAACACTTCATGAGTGCAACTACTGGCACAAAGGGCAGCATCGTGCAGCATGTTATGTTCTTCACATTATAGTGGGCTGACACCTCTCATATATACAGGACATCATTGTCTCTCTTTTGTGGCTTTAAATTATTAAGGCCTCTTAACCACGTGTGATACCTGCATGAAAACTGGCTTCTCAACATGCAAAGCAAAAGATTTGGTAATGAAGTAAATTCCTTTTCCAACTGTTTGGTTAAAATGGATATTGTAAGAGATTTGCAAAGATTTTTAGGTACCTGAAACTGTTAGTTAATGGGAGTTTAATCCTAATGCTAATCCTAATGCTGTTTGCAAATTTTACATTTGAAAGTTTACCTTTTTGTCATTAAAATAGTGTGAAATGTTTATAGTAGTGACCCAAACTTGCTTGATTTAACCTCATTACAAGTATAGACTTAATTCATTAACTGTGTGGGTTTTGAGATACCTTCTGTGGGAGGAAGAGGGTTTATTCTGAATTAACGGCACCACCGTTCTCCCTCAATTTTCTATTTCTATACCATGAGGCTTTGTGATGTTTATTATTATTTTGCAAAGTCTGGGTTTCCTTGAATCTGAGAAAAAACTGCAGACCGGGGCAGGATCTGTGTATCCGGGGTGATACGAGCACAGCTGGTGGAGGGGAAGGTGCTGCAGTGTGGGTCTCAAGCTCACAGATGAGGGCCAGGAGTAACTTCTCCATAACTTGCTGCTGCTCTTTGAATGCTTGAGGTGACTCTTTCCCTGCCTGTAAGTTGGTAATGCTGCAAGATAGCTGGTTTCTGACACAATGTCTGAATCTGCTCGGTATGAGATGATGTCGGTATTGGTAATTGGGTTTGAATAGCATTACATTTCATATTAAGCAAAAATCTGGTTTGAAAGAGTATTTACATAGTCTGACAAAATCAAGCCCGTGCGTGAAAGGTGGGCTGGGGAAGTTCCAGTTCTTGAACTAAGAAAACATGAAAGTTTGTGTATCTGGACTGGACTGTAACCTCTTTTAAGTGAACATTGGCATTATTATTTCTGTGCTCTACTAATGAGTCATACAGGGAGAACAGGATCTCAGATTCAGCTTGAGATTCTCCAGCTTGAGATAAGGAATAAAAACAGTATAAGAATTTACAGGAAGGGAGTGGATAATGTTTAAACATTGCTCCATCCTTCCTAGAGAGACTACGTAAACTTAAACAGTATTGGAAATGACAGCTGAGATTAAAACCGGTCAGCCTTTGTGAACGCTTTCACAATATCGCCATTTCTGTGACACCATAAAATGGAGAAATTCTGCTACTGGCAGCCATCGGAGAGAGTGTGTTTCGAAATGAATTGTTCGCTGTACAGCAAACATGAGTGAGGACATTCTTTGAAAGTCTGTAAGAGCCTGCTCTTCACTCATGCTGTTTGCAAAAAATCTCTTTTCTCTAGAAATGCAAGTCAGCCAAAATGTGGTTTAAAGCTCTTGGTCTGGACATCTTCCTGCTTTGTGTAGGATGTATGGTAGTCAGCACTACAGTCTGCAGTATTTCATCCCTGAATGTGTGCTGAAACTTTTCCTTTCTGTAACTTTTTCCATCCTTGATCATTCTGGGTGAGCTGATTAAGGATGGGTTATGGCCGCAGAGGGGACCGTATGCAGAGAAGGAATATAATAATTTCCTGCAGGGAAGAAATTCTTTCTATGCTGTGACAAGTCAAATAATAATAACGTTAATGACAGACCAAATTTATATTTGCAGACCTTCTCACGTGGGGTTGTGAGCTGCATTAAAGAAATAATGAGTAAGAAGGGTCTCCGGTTCTCTGTGCAGGTGGATGTGGGACTGAGCTGCTTCCATCACCACTGTGACTTTTTTCTCTCAACCGTGGAACATCTTAAAATGTTTCCCCTTTTGTAGGGGAACTTTTCATCTTAGAGGGCTTAAGGGGAGTTCCTTCAGCTGTTCTTGAATTAATTACAGCACATCAGCTGTGAACAGTGCACTCAAGGGAGTACCCTAGTGCAACCTCTGCTTTCCTTGTGAAAGCTCCTTTGCCTTGCAAATGCTTCAGGTACCTCATTTATCACATTAAGTGCTTTAGCAACCAGGAAATTTTCCTGAATCGATCACAAATAAATGTTTTCTTGGGCTTTAGAGCAGCATTACCTTCTAGAAACTTTCGGAACAAACTCAGGGGAAGTTACTGTGTTCTAGATCTGCAGTCACGGAAAGCAATAACATTAGAAAAAGAATATTAACGAAAGAGATATATTTTTCATTTTAAATAATACCCATCTTTCTTGAGAAAGCAAGTTAAATTGCGCTTAACCAAAGAACACCAATAACAATATTAAGTACAATAGAACATTTTAATTACTAAGAAAAACAAATGTACATGTCTGTAACTGTAATTAAAGGAGTGCTGTATTTGTTGTGCATTAGTGTGACTCGTATGTCTGCAATGCAGTAATTGATGTCATTCATCACTTGTTCCAGAGTTGACATTGTGGTTACTGTGAAGCTGTACGAGAAGACAGGAGTTTGGTGCTTAGGTGCAGGCTGTTTGACAGGGTGTCTGACCACTGATGGACCAGAGCTGTCATTTGCCTCCATCATAGCCCAGCTCTGGAGCTGCAGTCATGCTCTAGGTGACGGTACTGGATGCCAGTGAGCTCCCTGGTAGCTCCCAGTGTGTTTGCTGGTGCCTTCATAGATGTCCTGCGGATGATAATCCATCTCTAGTTTTACACCCTTCGCTGTGGGATCAGGGATATAGGTGGCTCAGGATCTATCGTGGTGCTGAGGAGACAAAGCAAGGCGATCCTTGCTGAAACAAGGACCACAGGGTGCAGAAGGTGACTAAGCCTGCAGGAATGAATGGGAAGAGTCTAAGAATGAAGAGGCTGAGCATATTTCCCAGGTCTAGTCACAGAATCAGAATCACAGAATCATTCAGGTTGGAAAAGACCCTTGGGATCATCGAGTCCAACCATCAGCCCTACTCTACAAAGTTCTCCCCTACACCACATCCCCCAACATCTCATCCAAACGACCCTTAAACACATCCAGGGATGGTGACTCCACCCCCTCCCTGGGCAGCCTATTCCACTCTCTGACCACTCTTTCTGTGAAGAATTTTTTCCTAATGTCCAGTCTAAACCTCCCCTGTTGCAGTTTAAAGCCATTCCCTCTTGTTTTATCGCTAATTCCCTGTGAGAAGAGACCAGCACCAACCTCTCTACAATGTCCTTTCAGGGAGCTGTAGAGAGTGATGAGGTCTCCCCTCATCCTTCTCCTCCTCAAGCTAAACAGTCCCAGCTCCTTGAATCTCTCCTCACAGGATTTATTCTCTAGGCCCTTCCCCAGCTTCGTTGCCCTCCTCTGCACTTGCTCCAGCACCCCGAGATCTCTCTCGTATTGAGGTGCCCAAAACTGGACACAATACTCCAGGTGGGGCCTCACCAGTGCAGAGTACAGGGGGACTATCACCTCCCTACTTCTGCTGGTCACACTATTTCTAATACAAACCAGGATGCCGTTGGCTTTCTTGGCCACCTGGGCACGTGCACTGTTTTCTCATCTAGCTGCAGGATGCCCAATGACAGTAATACAGTCTTCAAATATGGAAAGGGTTGCTGCAAGAGGAGAAGCAGCAATCTGTTCTCCATGCCCCTTGTGATAGATGAAGAGTAATGATATCAAGAAGGCACAGCAGCGAAGAGTTGGTTAAAAAATGAGGGAACCATTTCTAATATTAAGGTAGTTAAGTACTGGAACAAATTCTCCACAGAGACTGTGAAAAGTTCTTCCCTGGAAGTTTCGGGGCAGTGTCTGAGGAAACCTTTCTGAGAAGCACCACAGCGGAGCTTGGTGCCTCCTTGGAAGAGGTGAACGGACCCTGTCATCTTTGGCCACCTTCTCCAGCCTGATTCCTGTGACTCTGAGGTGGGCAAACCCTGCTGTCTGGGGGGCTATGTGGAAAACAGAAACCCATCCTGGAGAATGCCAGGGGAATTCCCTCCTGAGTAGGCAACCTCTCCAAGGGAAACAGGCAAATGATTCCTGGTAGGAAATGATTCCTGGAGGTGTGACCAGCTCCCAGTCTGTCCTGGGGTTAAGAAGAGCTAGTACAGGCTTCTCTTTTTTCCAATCATCTTGAATTAATTTTCAAACATGGTTTACCTATAGCTGTAGTGGCCAGTAACAGTGCTTTGTTTATAAAAAGTACTAAAAGGGAGGGAGGTAGCCTCTTATCACACATAACTTGGCACTGTTTTAGCAGGACAGCAAGGTGGCAAAAGACAACAGGCGTTTTTTACACAGTGGACCTGCTCTTCCTGCTGAGTCCTTTCAGGCACAGATGGATCAGTTCCAAAGTGGAACAACTTACTTAAGATAGCTGCTGGTTAATAGATAACGAGCAGCCTTGGTTTGAATGCACGTTCCAGAGATGCCCCTGCTGACTGTATTTAGGCAATAAAATGCAGCAGGCGGTGCTTTTTGAGGCAATTACAGCAGTCCTTGTGTGGTGTTATAACACGCAGGACAGAGGGCTGAGTCACTTCAGTCACTGGAGAACTGTAAATCCACCAACTGCTATTAGGAGATGGACTTCGAGTTTAAAATTAAAAAAAAAAAAATCAAGTAAAGCAGGTAGGCCTGTCAATTTACTGAGCATTATTGGCAGAAATGTGATTTAATTGGCAGCCAGTGAGAAATCACTGTTTATGCAGAAGTACCAGTAAGATTTATATTGCATGAAGGACAGATTATAGTGTTCTATAACCAAGTGGTATATTTGATTGTGTAATGCTAAGGTGTCTACCTAAGCAATGTTGTGCACTAAGTTATTTGTTGTATTCGAGATACTTTCATACATGAAATTCCCAGTCACACTTAATAGGAACTGTCTTGTTAAAATAACTTTAAGATTATAGAATTGTGGTAATCCAGATGTGTTCTGTGCAATCACTCAAACAACAACAAAAAACCATATTTTTATTTTTCCTTTGGGCCATTATAAAAATGTCAGTAAATATCTTAAATCTGAATTCTTCTTTCAATAGAGTGATTCTAGGATGTCTGACAGTTTTAAAGAAAGTAAATCTAGGCAGATTTCATACCCACTTAATGCAACAGATTTAGTAGTAAAAATAATTCTATTTTATGTGAAAGAAACATAAAGGGGCTAAGGTGACATCTTGCATGTGAGACTGCTAAAATAGTTCAAAAGCTAAGCATGATGCTGAGAAAAACAAGAGAGCGTCGTTGCCATTAAAACAGGCCTAAGGCAGAAGCAGCATTTGGTTCCAGTAGCTCACGAGGGAACGTGCCTGCGCACACATGTTTTCCAAAAGGCGATAGCTGAGAAGACGAACAAGAACAAACGGTTGCGTTTGCATTGCACGTCTGGTAACAGGCAGAGATGGGCAGCGTGGAGAACTGCGTGGACCTGGGAGAAAGGCTTCTCCGCAGCAGAGAGCAAAGGAGAGGGCTTAACTCACAATGCGGGGTTTTGCTCCTTAAGCCTCTCTTCAGTACTGGAGAATGTTTCCTGGTTCTCCAGCTGGGTGAGCGATAACACCATTGTGGGGTATACATGCCTCTGATTTACTTTTATTTTCACTGACTCTCTGCTTTCATTTTGAAATTTCTTGATTTTCTTAAGCTCAAAGAAAGCTGCCAGCTGTCTTGGGACATCACCCTGAGCCATGGAAATCTGAATGATTCATTAGCCTCCGAGGAGTGAGCTCAAAGCTTGAAACCCTTTTCAGACTCTCAGTAAAAGACATGGATTAGGGGGGATCTTGGTTTCCATCTCCCAGAGAGCTGCCAAATTCCCTTCTCCGCTCCTCTGGTTCTTATGCCGCTCTTCAACATCATGCATTAAATAACATGACTAATATTTGTCATGTGTTGCTTGTCCTTTTGGGCCTCTGTGGAGGAAAAATATGTGCATTGTTTTGCCTGGCTGTTTTAGGGTTTTTTAATCTAAATATATGTAACTATGTATGTTAGAGATAGCAGGTAGGAACGCATGGGGTAGACTGTGATTTGGGTCCAGAAAGATTTTATTCCAGTCTGGGGCTAATTCCAAGGAAACCTTATTTTTCCAGAATGACTCAATGATTACTGTCTAATGAATTTATGGCTGTAGCAGCAAGTGGTGGGGCCCAGTGGGAGCAGATCTGTAGAGCAAGATGGTGCTGAGAACCCGCTGGCCGTGTTTGGCTTTTTATTCTGACTCATTGTGGTCCAGTGCCATGGGAGAACATCCTTTACCAGGGCATCAGGGGCTTTCCTGGGGCATGTCTTTCAGTTTTGCTTCATCCAGAAGAAGTCCAACTCCTCAAGGTGAAGCAAAGCTCAGGAAGCAGGGACTGTTGTGCAAAACCCCACTCTTTGTCTGAACTAAACCTGTGTGTGTACCTCCAAAAATGCTGTTGATCAGAGAAAGGAAGCCTGTGAAATAATAAACCCCCTTATCAGATGCATAAGCCCTGTCCTAAAAGGTGTCATTGCCACCGAGCAGCTTTTCCTGGGAGATTATTTGGCACATCTAGTCTTGCTATTTTATTACCCTACTAATAAAAGAAATAGTAATACCAGCACTAGGAGTACATACACCACCACGTATACTTTATATATTGCAGTCTCTTGTTCTCTGGCTAACTTACGGACACTGACCTCTCTCTCCGTGGCACTCCTGAACCAGAGTATGTCTTAATGCGCCTCCTGTGCAAATTATTTTTGTTAGTTCAGCATGTCTCTAATAATCTGTCTCTATAATTTGTTTTTCTCCATTCATTGATTGCCCCAAATATGATTTTGCAATGCAAAGATCCCCTAGTCATAACTACAAAAATGACAGGCAGTACTTTTTGTAATCTCCATATTTGACGCATGAAAGAAGGCTAAATTCCTGTTTGAATAAACAACATAATAAGGTTATTGAGAATAAGACCATTACTATATAAAATTATGTCTAAGTGGCAGATATAATTAACATTGGATTGTAATTACACTAATTACAAGTCACATTAAGATACTCCAGTAATGACAAAGTGAGCACCCTATAATTGAATGGAATAAGCAGGGAAACATGCTGCTCACACTAATTACCTAAATGAGCTAATATGTCTTCAGAGTGACAGTCATGCTCAGTGTTATTACACAGGCAAGACAATTTTGTAAGTTAAAAAAAATTCTAATTTCCTTCCTTCCTTCTCTTCAGGACCCATTTCAAATCATCAGCAGCTTCAGAATTTCTCTCTTGAGCCAAAAATAGAGAGATCCCACAGTTTAGGCCTTTTCTAATTTTGTTCGGCAAAGTACAAATTTCAGGGTTACACTGTAATTTTCATGTATTCCTGCTGCTTTAAAAGTAAAATTTGGCTTGTTCTGTGTTTATTGGTAGGCTCCTTTGACAAGCCAATCGGCTGTGATTTTTTTCACTTGTCTAAATTCGAAACAAACAAAATAATGTAACTTAAGCTCAGCGTGCTCTACAGCATAAAGCATACTTATTTTGTTGGCTCCAGAGTAACAAATATGGCTTATAACAGTCTGGCTCCAGTTGTGCCCTTGAGAGTGGTAAAATTTGAATTATTCAAGGCAATTAGTGGGAGCATTGCTGTGGAACTCAAATTTCAGTTCAAGCTTCTAAGAATAAAAACTAATATAAGAATAGGAATTCTACATATTGTGGAAAAAATGCACATTACTTTTTTCTTTAAACACCTCCAGCTGTCTGGGGCTCTGAGTTGGGAAGAAAAATAACATAACAGACACTTTAACAATCTCAAATAGTTTGCTAAGAATTAAAAAATAGAGCCAGTGCACTTCATCAGATTGTCTATACTTCAAACTTATCTGAAAGATTTATTGTTATTATTTTTACTTTATGTGTGGTTTGATTCTTGGGGACCCAGAGTACCAACGATTCCCATTCTTTTGGTGATAGCCAAAAATCTGAAGCATATGGTTTCTTAGCAATATTTCTGACTGTTGTTGTTTATTTTTATCCCAGGGCGTAGGAGGTTCACTCACAGAGCAGTTCAGTGCCAGCACTTTGATGAACTCTTTTCCTGTCACCAGGAACGCCATGAGTTTTTAGGAAGCATTTGATAGAGGATGAGGAGGTAGTTGAGTGGGATGCTGTCCTCAAATGTAAAGATACGTCAAAGCTGCTGAAGAAAAATGTAATGTAGGGGTGTCTTGAAAGCCCATCCTCCCCTATAGAGAGTGGAGAGGAGAAAAAAGGTGATGGAGTCTTGGAACCTTAGGTCAGGGGGAATAAAAAAACCCAACCCAACAGCAAGGAGATTAGGCAATGGGTGCTTTAAAAAAAGATGAAGTCATACTGGTTTTCGAATTTAAGAAGTAAGGGAGATTTGCAGCGTTCTTGTCCTTGGAAGGTGGTTCTTCAGCAGAGCTGAACAAGTCCAAGAGAAGGGAAGCAGAGGGAGGTAATCTGGAAGAGAGTTAAGGGGAAGGGACAGCAGGGAGAGGTGGCAAAGCAGCTCCTGAGAACTCTGAAAAAAGGAGAGAAAAAGAGAAAAAAGGAGAAAGGGCAGTGGGAGAAGCAGGGATAACATCAGACATTTTTAAGATGACAGAGGCTACATACATGTTTGTACCATGAGGGGAAAGAAGAACAAAATGCTAAGGGAATGTGCAAGAAAGAAGAAAAAAATTGATCACAAGGAGGATTAGGATTGGGCCTCAAACGGGGCACAGCCAGCGAGGGAATAGGAGTGTTCAAGGTGGGGAAGTAAACATATTTCTTTCCCTTGACCTTAAAGAGACTATACAGATTTAGTTCAGATACAGACGGCTGTGTTCTAGACAGTGAAAATTTTATTTGGCTTTCAAAGAATCACCAGTTCAATGGACCCTTGAACCATCCTTTGTTATTCTTACAGGTTTGAAAAGCAAATAAAGCATAAAGTCTTAGATCTGCTTAAAACCTTCCATCTTGAGTCCACCTGGGTCCTGTGCTGTCTTATTCCTGATCACACAGAAGCATTGAGGGACTTAGTTAACTGTATAAACATGTGATTCCTTCCTCGTGAGAGATGGAGATGTCAAAGTTGACAATGCATTAGCAATCCACACTACCTATGATAATTTGTAGAAAAAAGAAATAAAATAATATCTGTATTTATACTAGCAGTTAGGTTGATTCATTAATCTGCAGGCGTGATGCAGATATGTGTTTTACAACTGTCTAGCAAAATTACATTGCTTATATTAATTCCTTATTTGAATAAATAAATGAAAAATTGTTGCCAAAATGTATAAGTACATTTAAAAAAAGACCTTCAATAACCAACGTTTTTTTGATTGAAAGCATTATCCATAAAAAGTTACCTGAGAATTTAAATTCCAGAGAAAATTGTGATTTAAATTCACAAAACCATGAAATGAATAATTTTAACAGATTCTCAGCTCTTCTTAAACAGATGACTGTGTGTTTGCAACTGAATGTTTGATAAATGAAAAGAGACAAAATGTTCTACTTTTCAGCACATTTTTATCCACAGCTGGTGCACAGACTGAGACTGAGTGTATGTTAGCTTTAGCCGTGATTTTTCAAGTTGAGGTTTACTATATTTAGCTCTACATATATTTAGAATTGATGGAAGTAAATTTTTTAACTTTGGAAAATGTTGCTGAGCTGGACTTTGGTCCAGCTGAACAATGTCAGTGGTGCTTCTTGATCCCACCTCTATGATGTTGAGAATTACTGGCTCCAGGGACCCCAGGCGAGCCCCGTGAGAGGTTTTCATCGCTCCTAACGGCAGAGTGAAGCGATCGTGAGACACGCTCCTTCCGTTTCCGAATACGCACATAGAATCCTACACCCAGATACATCCTCTTGTAGGCTCCGTGCTTTAATGTATTTGTAACAGAAGGTACGTAACTGTTTATTAGGCTCGTACAGTATGTTTGAGGTGTTTCGTACACATTTGGGAAAAATAAAGATACCTGGGGATTTGCTAAAGCTTTTTTAATAATAGTTAATATGTTAGAAAGTATTTAGCTTGGCAGAAACTTTTAGCATACATTTTTCTAAATGGCTGTTCACCTAACTAGAATGATAATAAAAAAGCAATTTCATATTCCCATTCCTTTTCAGTAGGTGTGACTCTGCTTACACACCTGCTGAAACATTCCTTGAGTCATCACAGTAATTACGAACATGCTTAATTTCATGTAGATGCTTTGTATATTCCCTGTTAAACATATCTTTAACTTTTACAGAAATAATTGTTACACACGTTCTGCTAATAACTTTCTATGTGGCTGGGGAGAAGTTTTTCAATGTACTGTATTTCCATCCGTAAAATGGGGTAACATTGCATTTCTAGCTACTGATTGTTTTCTAGTAGTGGTATTGATATTGGTAGCTATTTTCAATTTGCTAAATGCTATGCAAGTTCTAGCTTATGAAAATGTTTTGATAAAGCTGTTGAGTAAAAACGTTATTTGAATGATTATAAAATAAACAGCTCAAGGCTCTCGCCATGCTAATCAAAATACCAAAGTTAATTTAATTGTTATTTAGAATATAATTCATTCAGATCAGCAAAAACATAATTCCAAGCCACTCAAGATAAATAACAATCTCTAAAAAAAGATTAATTTATTCCAATTTGATTATATCAGCATAAGCACAATACTACTGGACTGACTAGGGAAAAGTGGAGGATCTGTGGCACTTCCACTGTAGCTGTCTCTGCCAAACTCCTTCAGCAAAGGTGTTAATGTTGCCCTGGGTTGTAGCAGCATGTACTGTAGGCACAGCCACCCCACAATCAGAGTACTACCTGTCAACACATTGTTCCGTTTTCTTAACACCGAGATTGGCGTAATGTGCCTTATCTATCACGTGGTGTAGCCGCACCTTTTGTATTGTAAAAATACAGAGAAATTTTTCTTGTATTGCAAAAATACAGAGAAATTTTTCGTCTGTGTACGTTCACAGAGCTGCTTTCAGCTGGGTTTCTGTTTGGCCTTGTGGAGCAGCGTGTTGTCCAATTCTTGCACATATCCCCATGGTAGCTTTGGTGCGCATTTTATTTTAGCCTGCAGCAAATAACAAAGAACACGTCAAACTGCACAGCGAGGGCAGTAAGGGATCTTAACACGGTCAAGCTCTTGCTTCACTGAAGACATGAATTAAGGTGGCGATGGGTTTGTGCTGTGGAGGAGACCTGCATCTGAACTACATTTGGCAATATAAATAATAATCCTCTCAGTTTACTCTGTAATTAAATATGGTTGGTGAGTCACTTCTTTCACATGATGCAAATATTTATGACTTGTAAAGAATATGATATCCAATCAAGGAACAGACTTTTCTGGTTAGCGTGGAAAAGGCTAGACATCTGAGAATGAGAAACCAAGGAGATCGTATTTGCTTAGGAGAACAGAAAGACTTTGACGATACAAAATGTCTTCCAAAGCCAACCCAAATCCTTGCTTTAAGAAGCCTAGCTTTCGTTCAGACTTTTATTAGAGAAGGTGGTGACTCTCTAAAGCTCTGTGAGATGAAAAAAATGTGCAGAAGTATTAGGCGTCTGGACTCAGCTGCTTTGCATTGCGGCGTATTAGTCCCCCTTTGGAGCTACTGGGCCTGAAATTCTGTGTTTCTCAGCCAAATAGGAGTTTAATATTGCCTTGCTGATGGACGTGTGGTCCCATGAGAAGAACAGATCTCCTGTCCTTTCAATTCCCTGCTCCCGCAGCCTACCAGCCAGCGGGGTTATCCATTGTCGCTCCCTCCACCGGCACAGCTTTGGATGTATTGAAAAGGGAGAGAAAAGATGAATTTGGTTATAGCCCGCTGAAGTGCAAAATGATTTGATGTGCCTCTGTCCTTTCAGAGCCAGCACAGCTCGTGATTTATTTTGAAGAAATCTCGTTCAGGTTTTAGGGTAAGCAAAGAGGATCCATCTGGTGATTTTACAGCTCACGGCCTACGGAAGGGACTGAATTGACAGCTTTTATAGCTCTGTTGTCTCAAAATCTGAAAACATTAGAAGTTTTTCATTAGAGGAAAATACTGATCAGGAAACAGCCTACGCTGGGAATCCATATGAAAGGCAATTACTGACCAGTTTGTTGATATATTGAGTACTAGTCTAATTTAGTAATTTAAAATTTTACACTTTTTATAAAAATAAATGACTGTGTGATTAAAACGTCAAGTTTGATAACTCAGGCTTACAGGAAGCAGTGACCAAATTAGTTCACTAAACACTTATCCGATTTATTCAGATCTCTCTTGAGGAGTTCCAAGTGTTTGTGCCAGGGTTGAAGTTGCTTCTCAATAAGCCTAAATATAGGAGACGGGCAGGAATCATAGATTCCTTCTCAATCTGGAGGCACAATTAATCCCTTCTCCCCTTCCCCACCCCATACAATAGTTGGTCTGATTAGTGTAGTTTTTTATTACTACAATTCATTTATATAAATTACCTCCAGTTTGTTTTAATGTAAATCAACTAGGAATAGAAATATTCCCAGTGTGGTTTGTCTTTTATATCTGACTGTTTAATTAGGAATGCTACAATATTATAAAACCTAAAACCTGCTAAAATGACTTTGCTTTTGCACCATATCTGTGTGTAATGAATCAGTAGAGGTACGAACAACAATTTGGAATGAAAGTATATTCCTTGCCAAATTAAGAGATTAGGGAAAGTATATATGAGCTCAAAGCATCAAGTCTGTTGCCAAACAGCAATTGTGAGTTCTTTTAATAAAAACTGTTAATTTGCAGAAAATAGGAGGAAATCTGAAAGGAAAGGGTTTTTTTTTTTTTTAAATTGAAAGACTATAATCTTGTTTACTAGAAACAGTTATTAAAACTTTAGAACTTATAAACTGAAAAAAAATGAGCTGAGGTGACTCATGCTGTAGATGAGCATATAAAGGAAAGGATGGTTTATGCTTCTTCTGCACATATGGCTCTGTGAAATGAATGTAACTGTTAGCCATCAGATTTAGAGTAAAGGTGATGGTCAGGGTTTTATGCATTTTCTTATTCATCTTTTTCTTGTGAAAATGACATCTTTCAAGCTTTAAACCCATCTTTTTAATCTTTTCAGCTTTTTCTTGTGAAAAAGATGGATTTAAGGCTTGAAACACGGCAAATCCTGTAGAAGGATGGCCTGAGGAAGGAAGTCTCTGAAGATCCCCATTGAGAATGTGCTCCCCATTCAGTCCATTGTTACATTTGTTTTACCATCAAAAAATAAATAGTTCACATATCTTGCAGCAAAGCTGGAGGACTCCAGGACTGCACAAGGTGCCAGGTTGTTGATCCTCACAGGACAGGGAGTTTACTCCATCTTTTCTTCATCTTCTTGAATCTGGAGCTGATTGAGGAATTCCTTTCTGGAAAATTCCTAGTAGAATATGTGTTTGAGGCACATCTTGTTTTTCAGTGACCCAAGACATAGGCACATCTCAAGACTTTAATTTTTTCTATTATTTAATATTTCCATTTCTACTCTCCTGAAATTCCATAAGCAGTACATTAATGCAGCTTTGTGTTTATTCTTTTCCTTCCAGTTTCCTTTGGGAGTGGAAGGATGGAATTAAATCAACATAAAGCTTTGGCCAGTCTGGAGCAAGCTCTGGCTGATGGTCTGTTTTGCAGAGTCCTTTCAGGCAGTGACCTCAGAAGATTATGAATTCGGTACAGATGTTAACAGGCCAAGTCTACTTTCTGAAATCTGTTTAAGTGGCTTTAGTAATAAACAAGGCAATGCAGTAGTGTGCAACACTTAAAGCCATAATTGAGTAATTTTAGTTATTTATAAACTTTTATTTAAAGGGACAGAAGGGTGATGTGATGTGACCAAGCTATTGCTATCAGCTAAGGAGTTTCTGAAGTAAATTGCTGCCTATTCCTGTAACACGGTGAATTCCTGGTGCTGGCTGTTTTCGTAGCTTTACAAGAGTGATACGTATTTCCACGCTGGCCTTGCAGGAAACTTTTTGTAGATGGCTGCTGCCTCCCAGGCCATGGTTATGGGTTGCTGGTTCGATAGTACAAATCAGTATTCAGATGTTTCTGGCTAGTTTCTTCTCAATTCCTAAAATACCTCTTTACTGAAAATTTAAAAACTTCGTTTCTCTAATTTATACCATCTCTGAGGCTCATGTCAGAAGAAACGTGTTTGGATTCCATGCTAAATCCAGAAGCTGGATTTGTGTTACTAAACTAGGAATAGCATTTTTATTGAATGAGGCTCTAGCTGATATGTGTTGTGAACGTATTTCAGGATCCTGGTCAATCTGTATTCAGGAGGGCAGGTTTCAAAAACTAAAGTACTTTTGGGATAGAGACTGTCAAAGACAGCTCTATCAAAGATAGCCAGCATTAGTCTAATGAAATGAGACTATAAATTATGTCAGTGTGAAGTGAAACAGTAGTTCTGCTGCATAAAATGGGACTGGCAGCATCTTCCTTGCTGCCATGTGATGTAGTTTCTTAATTACAACCACAGCTGAAATGAGTAGTCTTTGGGAGTTGGAATAAGTTCATATAAGCACTTAAATTATCAGGAAATATAAATAGTTTATTTATTCATAGGGCAGCTACCATCTTCCTACTATAGGTTTTTGATGGACACTTGTGCTGTCTCAATCCACTCAGAATTCAAAATTGTTCTTTTGTTCAAGAACTTTATGGCAAAAGCACTATAATTTAATTTAGTATAATGTCTTTAAAACAATGATGTTTGTTTTTTAAATGAATATTTTATATGTTGTGTTTAATTAAAATAAAAGTCTGCTACTGATCTAGGAAACGCAAAACAGACTTGAGTTCGTATTTATGAAGTGTAACAATATTGGCAAGAAACAACTTATCTTGTTTATGAGACATGCCTCCCATTACCGCTACAGATTGCAGACGTTTTATTGCTGAGCTTTACATGGTTTACAATTCAACAAATGTAGCGAAACTGTCATCATGAAAATAAGCCTATAAATGTAGGTTTGGAGGATTTTGTTTTTAAGGATAGTATTTACAGATCAAAATGTGTTTCCGGTAAGTCTGCATTCTGGAAGATTTCTTGCTTTTAAATCCTTGTAAAGACAGAGCAGCTCTGGGGAACACTATTCCAAATGCAAAAGGTGAATTTTTTGCATCTATTTCCAAGTTACTATAAATGAGAAAGCTTGGCTTGACTCTCTAGAAAGGGGATTAATTGGTTTGAGAAGGAGACCTGAAAAAATGAAAAAACTTGAAAAGTATTGCCCATGAATATTGAAATTACTATATTTACTCTTTGATCAGTGGAGCTGCAGACATTGGCTCTGACCATCCCTCTGCTATGAGGAATATCTCATTGAGAGCTGAGCTCCTGCTGCACCCCTCCGTGGCTTTCACAATACTTTGCTCTAGTTATTGAAAGCACACCCAGATCAAAGTACAGCTCAAAACTTTTGTATTTTTCATTAAAGCCTCTGATGACATTAAGTATCTCCTATATGTAGCCATTTAGTTGCATATCTTTCCAGGATACTCATTAGTGTGGAGGATCTGTACTTCAATAATAATAATAATAGCATTGTGAGCTGAACGCTCTTCTGCAAGAAAAGGTAATTAATTAAAGCAAGATCCTTGTGATGTCAGCAAGATCTTACCCATTTTTCATGTGAGAAAAAGCGAGGTGAGCAGCGAAATGGATGTGCCATGCTTGTACCATGCAGCATGGGATGAATGGAGACTAAAATTCATGACTTTTTCCTTCCAGACAGGGTGCAAAGTAAGTGCAAACATGAACTCCTGGTGGTCACTAGATGCTATGAAACCAGTCAACTCATTCAGCTGCAGAGGTAGGTTTTTATAAAAAAAAATTGTTTTGTTTCTTCATATAAACATTTATTCAATGGAGACAAAATAAACAGGAACAAACCAGAATAGGTTTAGCTACAAAGTCGTACAAACGACTGTGCCCTGTGGTGCAGGGCTGTTTTTTGAGACCTCGTGCCTGTCTTTTCCTCTGCTCCGTTTCATCACGAGCATGTTCCATGCTGCCAAATTTCTTCTGAGGTTTTTCAGACAACTCAAAATCCAGAGATTCATTATCCCCTGACTTACTCATTTTTCACATAACAATATTTTGACCAGTTTAATCATCTGCATGGAGAGTGTGGAAGTCTTGGCAGCTACTTGGCATACTAAGATAGATTCCCAAAAAGACCAGATACGCTTCTGAAATGTTGGAGGAGAAGTGATGATATATAATTTGCTTATTAATCCTATAGGAGAACAGACAGAGTAATGTCTCTGCTCCTCACTTACTACTCTCCCTCTCCCCAAAGTCTTTCTTGTCTGAATACCTGAATCACTTAAATCTCTGCATTATTGTTTCGTGTTCAATTGGCTCCATGTTGTCTTTAGAAAAGAAAAATGTGTTTCTTAAATGTTGACCTTAGTTATTCTGTGTTTTTGTGGCTTCTAATAACGGTATGTCAGTACTGTTTCTAAATTGATACAATTTTAAGTCTGAACAGTGTAAGTCTTAAATGCCTAAGTAGTTAACAGCTTCTTAGCTGCTGCACACTAGATCCATTTTTTTTCTTGTTCCCTTGAAAAAATAGTGAACTGTGCACTCAAGCAAGTTATGTGACCTATATCTTCATTAGTCATTGCAATATTGATGATCTTTTAACACTCCATACCTTAAATTTACAATATTTTTCATGAAATAAACAGGACTGCTTTAGATAGTTGGATTCTTCTTGGTGGTAAATCTATGAGAAATTGAGCTTGTATTAGACAAAGTCAAGTGCCTTTTCCGTGTGAAATGGGAGGCGGTGTGAAATAACACAACATGTAGAAAGCTAGATATTATGTGTTCTCTGATGTCTACACAGACAGACAAGTATCAGTGCAGAAAGTGATTATTCCAACATATTTCATATCCATATGTTTATTCCTCTTTTCTTACAAGATGGCAGCTTGCATGTAATGAAAAAATGTGCAATAGGCTTAGATCCACTGCTGTGTGAATGCAGCAAGGTTCTTGAACAGGAGTGATCTTAATATTGGCCTGAATCAGAGTTGAATGCACTTCTGCTATGCTTGATATAGAAATCTTCAGGACGGGGTGCAGCAGATTTAGAAGAAGTGCCCAGAGTAGAGTTCTGGAGTAGGGACAGACAGGTGGGTCATTGCATCTAGCTGGAAAATGTAAAAGAAAAAAGGAGATGAGACGATTGCAATGACTGACAGCTGCTGTGTTATTTCTATCTTTCTAACTAGTTGCTTAGTGAACTAGATAGAAAAGTACAAAGTGTTGCAGTTCTGTGCTGAGATCTGTAGCCTGTCCTAGTCTGGCTCTTGCTGATGTCAGTGAATGCAAATGCAATGGAGGTATTTTTTAGACATCGATGGGGCAAAGTTAATTGGCTTTTGTAGGTGCAGAATGTATTTAGTGAATATATGAGTTAATATAGATGTCAGTTATCATTATGTAAGGATGTAAAAACTCTATTGTAAATATTGTACATTGTACTACAAAGTCTATTTTTTGAAATTTACAGTAGTACGTATAACCTACTGGTATAACATAAGGTAGGTAGGTTATAAAATAAGCTACTGTAAAGAAGACTGAAAGCCTTAATGCTCATGTAGGAATTTAATATGCCAGATGTTTACTTTTCAGATGAAGACAGACTTGAAATTTAAGAATATTTAGATCTTATATATTGCAATTAATTGAAGCAATTGGGCTTTATTCTCTTTCCTTTGACTAGCAGGTAAACATTTGAAATTCACTTTTGTGAGAATTACAATCACTCAGCTAAAATCAATTCAATGAACATTTCTTTATTAATCATGTTCAGAAAGTTATCTCAGTTACGATACTGCTACATAACACTCTTAACACTCATTTATGACACTCCACTAATGCTTCAAATAAATACTGTATGCTGCTAAAGGTTTGTGATGCCACAGAGGTTTACCTGGAGATAAGAAGTAATATTTCACTCTCCATTCATTTGGGCAAGGTGCTTGTTTGCTCTTGCCAGTGGGAAGTTTCCCCTGAAGGCAGCTCTTCTGGATAAACCCCTGCAAACTAGGAGGATACATCCCGTTTGGGGTCCCCTCACATCTCCCAGGACGATGGTCCCTTTAAACACAACTCCTGCTTGCACAGGGATGTTGTCTCGGCAAAAAGACTGCATTTGAATCCGACTGGCTTTGGCCCCCCTCACTCTGGGTCCCAACATCAGACAGGGTTTAGACCAGAACAGAGTGCAAGTTTATTTAACAAACTTTAGCAAAAATTTAGGAGTGGATTTCAAAACTCGTGTTTGTTGCAAGATTTTACAAAAGAAACAATTCAGTCCCAGTTAATTTGTTAGAAGCTGCTTCTTTGATGATTTTCAAATATCTCACCTGGAATCCATCTTTGAGTTGCAATCCTGCACCCCCTCCCAGCAGCCAGCTAGAAAATATTCCTCCAAATTCCAATAATTAGCCATGGCCAGCTCATTTCTTTTCAGTGCAAATTTATCGTTTATATTTCATTCCTCTCCTGATTTATGTTGGTTCTTTTTCTTTTTCTTTTTTTTTTTTTTTAAATAAAATTCAATCTCTTCCCCCTGTTTTCAGATGCTTCTGGCATTTTTTGAGGTTCACAGTCCTCTGCAGATCACACAACAGAACACAATAATAATCCCATAAGTGTTGTCTGAGCAGCGTGTGCTCAGATTTTGTAGCTATCACTTACAGCATCTTTGGACATGTTATTTATTATTGGATCCAGGAGCACAACACGGTGTCCACATAAGCCCATTAAGTTTGGCAATAGAAGCTTTTTCTTCTAATGTAGCTCTAATCTCGGCTCTGGATGGCTTGTAACTAAAAGGGAGGACGGGGCACTTTTTTTCCCTTTCCTCATTTTCTCCACTTCTGGTGCCTTCGCTAAATTTTCTCCCAGGCTTTATCCTGTGGCTTTTATCCCACTCTGCTCCCCAGTTCCCCCAGTCCGGGCTGCTCCCCTTCCTGCCTCGCCTTTCCCCCCCGCTGATCCCATGGCTCCAGAGAGCGAATCTGCCAGCCGCAAAACCCATTTCCACTGTCTGCCTTCAAGTGTGCCTCCTGTCAGGGTGTTTTTTTGTGACATTAAAGGCATTGGAGAGACCTATTTTAATTTCTAGTCCCTCAATCCATCTGAAGATGCCTCGCTTTTATGTTGGCTGCTACAAGTGCAGGAGCAAAAAAGCTTTTACGTAGAAAAGATTTAGAAGAAAGGTCTCAAAGATGGTAAAGCTGTTCTGTTTTACTGGCACAGAGAGTCACTTTTACTAGTTCAGTTCAGACTTCTGGCAGCTTGTTAAGCTGCATAACGCAGGAGCTCCATGTTGCTGAGATGACTTTTATTACGCTATGTGCATAATTATTTACTAAAAGTATTCTTTTTCTTGCTTTCTAGGTCAGAGGTGCCTAGTTATAATTCACTTTGCAGTCATGATCCTGTCTTTGTGGACATTTTAATGTACCTGGATAGCAGATAAATGCTTCAGATGGTTTTTTTCTTTTCACATTTTGCTAACGTAAATGGTTACCTATCCAAATGTTTAACCATAAAACTGCATTCGAATGTTGCAAATGCAAAATATTTATTGGGGAAATAGACTTGAAATGTCATTTCAAATGCTTGGGAAAAATTAAAGTTGGCTCTGATGGGCAGTCAAGAATGGTGCATACTCAGGGTAATATTTACATCTCAAATGCAGATAATAATAATAATAATAAGCAAACCCTCCCACTTTATTCTGTCAGCAACACTTACAAGTGTGCTGAAGCTAATGTAACACACTATCATGCTTTCTAATGACTATAATTCATCATGTGAAGCTATCAGCTTGAAAATAAAATATTGCTACATGGCGTGGAGATTGATAGCCATGGCTTGTTTATTGATTGCGCTGGAAGAATGAAAAAAGTGGAAAAAAAAGATTAGTTTTTTAAAGCTGATAGCACCATGATAACTGATTTGAAATCTGCCATTTTCCTTTTTACAGTTCTGTATAATGTGGCTGCAACATAGAAAGATACAGAAAATATGGTGTTATCGTGCAAAAGCCAACTTCACATTATTTTTCTTTCCATATGTTTTTCAGTGCATTAAATATTTAAAACAGTGTCATCACTCTTTGAAAATGAATATACCTGTCAACTCACCCCTATTAGGCCTTTAAGTCTCAGTCTTTCTCATACTTTGAAGAGTCCTGAATTCCGTAACAGAAAAATCTTGAAATAAGAGGAAAGATGACTGAACAAAGTATGTAAAAGGGCAGTCTACCTTTTTCCCTCAATAAATCAGATGACATCTGATTTTCTCATTTCTACTTACTTAGGTTGAACTGAGTGAACCAGATTCCTGGTTCCTGAAGTTCATAGTCTCTCTGCCGAGGGGAAAACAAGCCAAATACAAAACTAAAGACCTTAGACTGTAGGACAGGTCAACGAAGCCCCAAATCAAACAAAAAGTAGGGGGGGGTGGTGGTGACAGTAACATTGGAGTGGCTGCTACAAAATGGACTAACAGATCCATGAATGAATTTGGTGCGGTGCAGGTCTCTCCTCTTCCCTATTTGGGAATGCTTGCGATAGCAACTGAGAAGATTTTCTGTAATTCTGAGTCACAGTTATTGTGGATCAAATCATGTGCATTATACACATCTTGCTGGGTTCCAATTTCAGCTGGTTTATTTGGTTCCGAATCTGGTAGCCATGGTTACGACCACTCAAAAGTAATCTCCACTTTTGAAAAAAATATGACCTTAATGTCTTTTTGTGAAAGTAAGACAGCACAAAGACATTTCCAACTATCTGTATTTGTTAAATTCCAAATTGCCTTTCTAAAAATACAGTTATGAACTCCTTGGGAATTAGAAAGAAGAAATCTATTTCAGAAAGACATTTTAAAGCAATTTTATGCTGAAATGAGTCCTAAAATTCTGGCCTTTTGTTCTTTGTCATGGAGGCATAAGAGAAGACAGTGATCATCAGGTTACAGCGATCAGAATAAAGAACATTTTCTGATCTTCCTTCTACTTGAGCTTTTACTGACTTTAATGGAACTCAGCATCTTTCTTCGGTTGCAAATTCAAGACCAAACTCTGTTCTGTTAACACCATTGTAATCTGTGCAGCTAGTTAACAGATAATTTGTTTAAGACTGGTCTAGCTCTAATGGCAGATTCAGATATGGTTTATGGGTTTTTAATCTTTTAATTTTTGCTTGCCTCCAAATTTGGAAATGATTAAATAGCCTAAGAATAAGAAACAAAATCAATGTCAGTGGTATAATAGCTATACTTTATTTAAAAAGACAAAAAAGCTTAATATTTTGGGAGTATTTTCCTATTAAAACTGGGCTTGAGATTTGACAGGAGGAGTCCACAGCCATTTGTAGGCGTGGAATTTGTGTCATTTCTCATGTTCTCTCTTGTAGAATAGAAACATAAAATCATAGAATCGTTTAGGTTGGAAAAGACCTTTAAGGTCATCAAGTCCAACCATTAACCTAGCATTGCCAAGTGCACCACAAAACCATGCCCTCAAGTCCCACATCTACATGTCTTTTAAATACCTCCAGAGATGGTGACTCTACCACTTCCCTGGGCAGCCTGTTCCAGTGCTTGACAACTCTTTTGGTGAAGAATTTTTTCTTAATATCCAATCTAAACCTCCCCTGGCATAACTTGAGGCTGTTTCCTCTTGTCCTATCGCTTGTTACCCATGAGAAGAGACAGACCCCCACCTTGCTACACCCTCCTTTCAGGTAGTTGTAGAGGGCAATGAGGTACCCCCTCAGCCTCCTTTTCTCCAGACCAAACACCCCCAGTTCCATCAGCTGCTCCTCATGAGACTTGTGCTCTAGGCCCTTCACCAGCTTCGTTGTTCTTCTTTGGATGCACTCCAATACCTCAATGACTTTCTTGTAGTGAGGGACCCAAAACCGAACACAGTATTTGAGGTGCTCAAGCAGTCTCCAAGAGGAGGGAAAAATGGTCGTGCAAGTCCAGTATATGCTCTGTGGAATTGCTTTTATGTACAATTAAACATACCACAAGTTCTGTTTCCTTGAACTCAGGAGGACCAAATAATAGCAGACAGTTTTCTTCTATAAGGTGTATCATTCCAGTTGGCTTAATTCTCCCAAAATAATGTCTCTGTGCATCCTTCCAGGGCCCATGCACTGTACTGTCAGCCCCAGGACTTCCAGTAGATATTTTCTTCATGTGCAGTTCTCTTCCAAATTGAGGAATTTATTCACTTTCTTCAGAGCTCATCTCCTTTCAGGAAAAACAGAGGAAGTTAATTCTTGTAAGTAACATTACTTGTAGAGATGGGACAACTTGGTTCTGCTCCCCAGGTCTGTCATGGGTGTATTGTATGATACTGCAAAAGTCATTCCATCAGTCTTATCTTCATTTTACTTAATTCTTTACACTGCTGTGTAAGCCATGGCTTGAATGATATATTCAAGGTAATTAGAAAATTTAGTATTCTGAAGAGACAACAGAAGTTCACAGTATCGAAAGTTTTTACTGGAATTGTGTATTCTGCATTGCTTGCTGTAATCCATGGTCATAAACAGCAGAAGTTGTCTCCTACTAATTGCTCTACATATTTATAAGATAATCAGAACCATTTGACTGAAATCCCCACATGTACAAATAATGTCAGCAATACTTAAGAAATATATTTGAATAAATCAGATTTCAAAGACATTCATGTTCATCTATCTGTTAGCTTCACAGTCCCACACAAGGACCTCACCACATCTCATTTCTCGTTTTACATATTTTTGACAGCATATGAAATGTCTTGAAATTTCAAATGGACTCATTTACTTTGTTTCCAGCTATATTTCAAGAAACTTGGTGTCTGTAGATGGTTTTACAGTGTAAGCTAATATTGTCAGAGAAATGTAATTCATTAATGATTTGACAAAAATTTAAAAGCCATTAAATCAGAAGGCAGCATGTTGTGTTGTCATGATCTCTAGCGACATGGGACATCTATGGTAATGTAGATAAGTTATATGATGGAAGAATACCTTCACTGGAGCCTTTCCTCCAGTACCGAATTCCTCCCAAAATGAGGGATATGGGGGAAACACAGTCTTTAGATGTATAGAAATGGATTTCAAAAAACCATGCGTGGTTAGCTCTATGCTGTATATTCACCTGTGACTTGTATTTTATATTTTTAAAGTAGTTTTTTCAATACTGTTGAGTCTTTGCTAATGCCACCTATGAATGTGAAACTGAAATTTGCACAAATAATTGGTATGAGATATCTCAAATTAAGTTATCATCTCTGCTTTTCTAGACAAGAGAGGTTCAGCTAGGAGTGTGAAGTTTGTTTTCATAGTTCTGCTTATTTAACAGTGTACCAGGATTGATTAATAATTAGTGAAGGTCTTTATCAGTCTCCACATTTTATAACATTATCTACAGTGGCTATTGTTCAGTGTAGAGAATGTGGATAAAAAAGCAAATATTTCTAATAGTAGAATCTAGTGCATGTATATACACACACACGACCACCCCCCATATATATATATATATATTACTCTAGGGAGTTCCAAAAATATGTTAGTTAAAAATAAATAATTCCAACATGTCCAGTCAAGGATTTGTTTTAAGCACAAACTGTAGCTCCCAGGACTTTGTTACATTTTAATTTTGTTTTTGTACTACAAAGAGAAGCCTTTGTTTGCACTCAGGAAGAGCACCTGTGGAATCTTTAAACATTTTCAGGCATGTTTTAAAAGCTCATCCTTGTGGTAAAGATTTAATCTATCAAAGTGGTATAAATAATGTAGACATAGCCTTAGGTGTCACTTCTTCCCCTTGCAGGTTGGAAAATAACAGAAGTATTGCTCTGCTGCATTTTAAAATATTGCTAAGGCATAGCAGTGACAGGATCCTGTGCTATCCTTGAATTATAGGCATCTAACTATTTGTTGCTGATTGCTTATAAGGTCCAAAACCACACGTACAAACCAGCGGGCTTCTGACCAAGATAACAGAAATAGCTAAATAGTGTCTTACTAAAAACCAAAAAAAGTCGCATGTGTACCTCTAAAGGTTTTGCTTTTCAAGTAATTACAAAAAATTACTCAGCAGAGGTGAGTTGATTTATGTTTGACAGATGACATACCGCTTGACGAATGTCTCTTGAAAACTAAATCTCTCTCTAAGACAAAGCCACCTCAGTTTTGGTAAGATTTAAGTAAAAAGACCTACAGTATGCAGCATAAAACATATTTCAGTTATGTAGAACTCAAAAATACTAATGTTTTGCCAAAAGTCTGTTTTCACAACAGAATCCAGCAGAGCAGCCACAGTGATTGTAATGTATCTGCACCAGAGTGAGCTCACAGTTCCTGCGAGATGCTCCTGGTGTTTGAGAGGTCATCCATTCAAAGGAAAAATAATTCCTAAACCTTCCTTCCCATTTTCATTAAATATCTATATTTTGTATTATGTCTTGAAAGATGTCTTGTGGTCTGGATGTTGATGTATTGTGAATTCAGATTATTTTAATAAGCGTAAATTTAATTATTTCATGCAGTGCTCTACCTGCCATACCACTTAGATTCACAAAGGTGTTTTCTATTATAGACATAATGATTGAGAAAGATGATAATTTATGGGAGAATGTTTCATATGAAGGTAACGCTTTATTGGTTGCAATGCACGTTTACAGTCACAACCAATGAGGCACTTCACGTGTAGTTTCCTATATAGGATGCACTTAAAAAATGTGGCATTTCGTTCCCTCAACTATGCACATGCGAAAAGATCATTTTATAATGTGAAGACCGGAGTTGAAGAAGTCATGTTTATTTGTTGCTCCTTCAAATGTCCTGAGTTGCATAAATACCATGCTTTGTGTGTTTGCCATGTACATATTCAAACGCACAAGCAGAATTCCCAAATTGGGAAACAATTTTGAAAAAGTGGGTTCACCGAGTGTTTTGGTTTGCTGGAAATCAGCACTGGTTTGTGGGCATGCTTGGAATGGTTTGGGCTCTCTACTTGGGCTGTGTGACAGAGGAAAGAAGCCTTCAAAGGAGGGTGAGGTGAAGGGGAGAACTGTGCTTTGTGGGTGATGGATGTTGGGGCATGTACAGAGGACAGCTCTCTCCTTCCGAGCTTCCATTGCTAGCCAAAACCAGATCAATGCAAGCATAATGCTGACACTTCCCCACATATCTGAAGGAACTGCAAGCCTAGACTTAACAGACACCTGCTCTTTCTTTAATTCAGCATTTCAGGAAAACTAAGCCTGTGAAGGGTGTTGCTGTCATGTCTTGTGGCACCTTCCAGGCTGCTGCATTTGGTTTGGAGTGGTGGCTCTGGAGGGTCTGCTCCAGAGTGACAAGTGTCTCCAGGAAGAATTTCTGTAAAACAGAGCTAGCTCATCTGCATCACAGCAGTCCCGAGGGCTGGCCCTCATTTGTGAAGGTTAAAGAGATTCAAATATGTAGTGATGATTCATAAAATATGCAGCTGAAACTTTTATCCTTGTAAATCCGTGTGATATTGTACACAAATGACTTCAGTGTCCAACCAGTGTAGAGTTAAATGTGTGCATTTTGCAGTGTAGGAGTTTCCACAAATACTCTCAAAACCTGCGGAATGAAGGTGTGACTGGTCAGAAAGCCATCAGGAATAAGAAACAGCAAAACAAGCCAATACGCAGCGTAGCGTTGCCATCACGCGTTCAGCAGGTGCTTCCTTGTCTCTTCTGGAGTCTCAGATTAATTCTTTGAAAGCTTTCAGCCAGATCACCAGTGGTGTAGAAAGACGTACAAGGGAAAAGGGAAAGAGAACAGAAAACACAGTGATTTTTCTGCTTTCACAACTGTGTATGAGAAACAAAGCAACTGTTCTGCAGCTTATTGGGCACATCCATTGTTGAGGGACATGGCACAGCTGGAGATGTGGTGAAACGTTGTGTGTGTTACCTTCTGCCTTGGGGTATAGCCCTTCTCTATATTGCCCTGGTAGGCTCTTCCATGGCCTGTTAACGAAAGCAAAACAAGGGTGGGGAGGCAAATTCTGCTGGGGGCACACCGAGGAGTCCTGGGTAGTGGGAGACAGCCTTCAGGCTTGGTCCTTTGAGCTGCTGAAGAAGCACCGTGTCCCACCTGGGCATGAAATGTGACCTTTTATGTATTCTGGGCATTGCACAGAAGCATTTGTATGCGTAATGTAAGTGGCTTAAATTTATTACAGGTCTTGCTGCAATTACCGGAGTTGATCTTAACTCTGCCATCAGCAAATATAAGTCAGTAAGGTATTATTCTACCAGCTAGGCAGAAATCCAAAGAGAGGAACATTTACTAAAAGATGTACCATGGTTAGAAATATCTGTAAGCATTAGTGTAAAAAATTGGGTGATTTTGGAGTGTTAAAGGCACGGCAGTATTTAAATAGGGAGTTGTAGATTAAAGAAAATAGCAGAGAAATGTCTGAGGCCTAACCTGATGCAATACAAATATTTTAGTATAAAAGCCTAAGGTCAGCCACAGTCCTGATGCTTGCAATCACGTTCATCTCCAGTGGTACTTCTGGGGTAAAATTTGCCCCTTTAGGGTGTAAGTGCAGAACATTTTTTTTCTTTGAGCTCTTATGGATTTATCTAATCATATAACCAGTGTATCTCGTCTCTGCCTGTGAAAATTAGTTTTGACGTGTCTCCTGGTTTTTATGGTGGAAATGAGGTTGAAAAGTTCATGGGTTCCGGTCTTACCATCAACTTTTCTGTAATGGAAGCCCACACTGGCTCCAGACTTTGCATGTATTTTAGCTACCGGCTCTGTAGAGATGAAAAACTTTTATAACCCTGTAAAGTAATCCCCGTTAAACCTTGTAATTCTTGTAAAGTTTTCTAATTCCTGAAAACTTTTCTAACTCTCCTTTAGTTTCATATGCCAAGGATTAAATTTTTGAGAGGGAGGTATTAAAAACTGGGGGGACGGAAAAAAAAAAAAAAAAAGTCAGCTGTATTCAGTTTCAGGTACAAAAATTAATTAGCCAAAGAATTTCAATTTTAGTACTGGCAAGTCATACTAAATTAGCTTTCCTGTGGGAAAAAGAAAAGTTCAATTAAAACAAAAGACCTGTGTGGAAAAGATTCTGCAAACTATTTCAAGTTCAGTTTTCAGATGGGTGACAAATTAACAGGGATATTAAGATTTTATTCAGGTCTGCATTTTAAGAAACCCTAACTATACCAGTGTGCAAAAGATAAATAGAGTCAGTTCTGCATGACTTCTGATATAAAAACTAATAGGATGGAAAATTACTATGAAGTAGAAAAAGTGCCTAGATATTAGATAATTAACACTGCTTAGTTGAAGTTCTGTAACAGTTGACTGACAACAAGGATATTCACTGTCTATAACCTGAGAGCAAAGTCTCTTTCATTACTTGACTTGACAGAAGTGATTTAAAACCAGCAAAGATAATAGAAAAAGGACTGTACCACAACAACCCTGTAAGAAGGACTTGCTCATATCCTCACCGCCCATTTCAATGCTCTTTCTTACTCTCCTTACCTGTTTCTGCTTTATTTTTTGTGCTTTGGATATTTCGTTTCATTTCTTGCAGTGCTGTAGTGCCCAGATACCCCAGTGCTGTTCAAAGCCCATCTCAACCAAGTGTTTTATACAACCTAACTGGATTCATCTCATCTAGCAGCACTTATGAAGGATGTAAGTTCACAGTGATTTTGGCCCTGACTTCTTCTGTGAAGGCAAATGGATAATTCCTGAGGTCCATATAGCCTAATTTAGTTCTTAAAGAATTTACCAAAAATTTAAATGAGCTCATTTAGTCTAGAATACGTTGCCTTTTCACACGTGCATCTCAGTTAAGGGCCTGACCTCAGGTGGATAAAGTCAACATGTTTGCAAGCTTGTTTGATGAAGACAAGCTTTTGGAAAGCATCTGTGAGCTTCTCATTGAAGGCCAGAGGCAATTTTATATATCTTGATGAAATCACAGATTGCAGAGCGAGTTTGCATAAGCAAGTGCAGTAGATCGGTGGCAGAGCCTGGAGTACAGCAAGGAAAGTCCAGTTTTTTTGTGCTGTAATGGTCTGCAGTGATGTACTGGGACCTGGCCCGACATGAGTGCTTTCTCTGGATGCGTATTCTAGCGTGCAAGTAACAGTCGCTTTAGTTTTGCATGTGAAAATAGATAAGAACATAAGAAATGACCTACTAGAATAGGCCAGTGTTCATCTTGGTCCAGCCTTCTGTCTCTGAAAGCGCAATAGGAGATGCAAAGCGCAAATGGAGAGCAAAGTCTGGCCACTTGAAGAACAGAAAGCACAATAGCTCAGAGCTGTTGGGAAGCATAAGCAGTTAAAATGCTGAGGTTGAGCTGACTTTTCTTTTTTTAAAATTTTTTTCCCCTAGATACTGGGTGGTAGGATGACATCAGTAGTCCATTTTGACAGTAGGTTGCTTTTTGTAGCTGTTGAGTATTTGTCCCTCTTATCTTTGGCTTAATTTGGAATAATTGTTATGACTTCTGAGGACTTGGATACCTAATTATGCTATTGTAGTTTAGCCTTCTGTTTCTTTTTACCTTCTGTTTGGCCGTGAACCCATGCAGGGACTTACTTTGGTTCGGGTGATAGGTGTTGGTTCATTAAGCCACAGACCTTTGCTTGCATGCATGAATCCAAGAAAACCAGTGCTGGGCTGGATGTATTTGCACTGTGAAGACAGCGATGGAGTTCTAGTTGTTGGATGCAGTAGATACTATATTTGGTCTATCCCCATAATCACATGGATGGATGGACAGGCAGCTGGATAAAAGGAAAACATCATCATTTGAGTTAGAAGAAAAGGAAAAGGTTTCAAACATAGCTTTGGCTTTGAAAGTTATAATAGTAGGTGGAAGAAGAGTAGGTCAGCTTTGGGGTCCAACAGGTGATCCATGGGGTGCTGTTGCAGGCAGGCACTGATGATGCTGAGCTTGCCAGTGGTTGGCTCTCTTGGGGATGTCTGGTGAGCACCAGGAGGTCCTGGTGCAAACTTCACTGCCATGATATGGTGGACCCAGCATTGTCATGGGTTGCTGCAAGCTGAACACTGGCCCTTCCGTCTTTGTGGCACAATGAAGAGTACTGAGGCTGCTGGGGAATGACAACATATGTGTTGTGTAGTGTTGGGTAATGAGGGTGGGTCATTCCCTCCATTGCAGAACCTCATCTCTGAAGAGATAAAGAGAATGGATGAGGACAGGAAACATGTTCTGGAAAACATAAAGAACAAGCCAGCAAGAAAGGGGATGCCAAAAGGAAACAGGGAACACAGACAAAAGAATGAAAAGGGTTTTCTAAGAGTGATCCTTTTGATCTATTTGTATGCGTGCTTCTCTCTCTAACAGCTATCAGACTCAATACTCAAACTAGTTAGAGAAATTAGTAATTTAAAGTACTTTAAGAAGGTCCTCGGCTTAGGGCAAGGCACGGGCTTTAGTGGAGACCTCGTTTACCCCAAGCATTCTTGGAGCCCTCCCTGGTTTTAGCACGGCTGAGCCTAAATTAACATTCCATTTTCGCTGCTTTGCAGACACAATCTATCTGCAACATGATATTTATCCGTACAGCTGGCAGCTGTGGTGTCAAGTGCTACAGATAGATGAGACCATTACTACGATACAAATATTTTCTTTTTCCACATTCACTCTTTGAGCAACCACACACAACAAAGTTTGCAGCAAAATTGTACAGGACAAGAGTCAAAATTTCTCCTTCTCTCTCTTATATAAGGGAATTTGGACTCTACGTAGTCCAAAGATGCAGATGGTAAGTGGTTGTTACCTGTTTTACTGGGTAGGTTAAAAAAACAAGTTCTACTTGCAAGTAACTAGCAGCAAATATACTTAAAGTATTTCGCACTCTGATTTGCATAATACAACAATTAATATAGATTTGCTGTTAAGAAAACTCCCCACCAAGAACAAATCACTCATAAATGAAAACCTCCTCTTAAAAAAATCTCTTTTATCTGACAAACTCCTGAATTAAGTAATACTTGGATGTTGAAAGATCACAACAGAGCTGGAACAAAAGAGAAAAGTCTACTGACTCTAAAAAAGCAAGTCATTCAAATGTGCCTAGCAAAGGGTATTCCAGGTTTGCTGTCTTGAGCATTTTTACCTCATCATTCAGGCTGCTGTCATTTTTGTATGAAACGAAAGTCTTCAGACTTGCAAGCATGGAGTACAGCTAATTGGCTGATATCTTCTTTCCATAAGGGCAGGAAACCAATATGAAACAAACCTGTCTCCTTCCCTTTTGGTCATGAATTTGTGTATTAACAGGGTATTTCAAGTGTTTGGGAATGAAGTTTGAGATGAGGAGCGGGGAGTTCATGCTCAAAGGAGCAGCTCACGCTCAGAGCCGTGTTGGGGAGCAGATGCTGAGCTGACTGGGAGGGTCTGGGACAGGAGAGTTGGAGAAGCTGGTGAAGGGCACAGCATGGGAGGCATATGGTGCAGAGGTGTAGGTGGGCCAAGGTTCTTTCAATCAGCTGGAGGAAACCTCGTAATTCCTGTGGGGGACTGTAACCATCTGCTGCAAGGGCAACTGGTTAGGGTGGAAGCAATGTAGGAGATTTCTAGAGAGCGTTAGGGACAATTTCTTGATGTGCTCCCTGGACAGGTTCCTTAGGGGAGGTGCTCTGCTGGATCTGCTAGTGAAGAATGGGAAGGAACTGGCTGAGGACGTGGAGGTCAGTGGGAGCCCTGGCTGCAGTGACCTCAGGATGATAGTATTTAAAACATTTAAAATGCTGTGGGAAGTGAGGAAGGGGATGACACCTCGAGTGACTTGGCCTGGCTTGGAAGTTGGCTCTGTTTTGAGCAGGCGTTTGGACCGGAGACCTCCAGAGGTCTTACAGATGAGGTTATTCTATGAGTCTGTGATTTCTCGGTTCTGTACCAAAATGGGAAATTATTGGAGTTTTATTTTGAGGTCAGATTCTTTGTCTTGTGGATTTGCTTGAGGTTTGTAGAGTTGTCTTTTCCTAACACTTTCCTTGTGTTGTTATCTGACTATGACCTTTTTGGAAATCACACTGAACTTTGATTTTGGTTCTTTATCACAAAGGAAAGGAAAAGTCTAAAGCAAAATATGACATATAGGCAGCTCTTCTTCTGACTTGTCTTTTAGTCCTAATAGTCTCATCTAAGGTATGAATTCTCTTTTACTCATTTTAGCCTGTTTCTGTTGAACAATCAAAATACAAAGTAAATGAAAATTCATGTTCATGACGATTGGAGATGTACTTATTGTGAACCTTATGAAATAGCTGACTATAATTTTAGAGCATTCAAATAATTTACTAGCCATATCTAACAGTACTAAAATAGGAATGTCTTTACATTTTCTTAGTATTTTACTCTCCCATTTTTTCTCATCTTTCAATACAGACTCAAGTTAATGTTTTCACTAAGCTTCTACTACATTTGTTGCAGTGGTTGGTCTGTGAATATCACAATTATTTGGTTATAAGAACTAGATCAGTTTGTTAAACAAACATACAAAGAACCCCTTAGTAATGTTTGTTTTTAGTAAAAATGTGTTTTACTGTGTTATATTGGGCAAACTTTGATCCAGCTGCATTGCTTTCAAGTTTTTTGCTGTGCTTTACCTCAAAAGCTAAAAAAGGTGTGCTTGGGAAGACACATCCAGGTTACTGATTTGAGTTTTAGATTATTTTCTAAGAGCTAGAATTCTTACCAGCTACAGGTAAATTTATATCTAGGGTGGGTAATTGTACTATCCCTACCAGCTTTCAAGATCTCTGGGAAATTTGGAGATATATGGATATATGAATCCTTTACAACTCATGTTCAAATTTTGATCGTACCCCACTTTTGTCTGAAGAAAATATTCAGCTTTCTTTTGTACTCCCTCTAGTGTTTAATGTACAATATGACTGAAAATAGAAAACAAATACAGATTTGTATTCACCCAAACCCAGTGAAAGAATTGATGTCATTTTCTATTTCTTCTTGCTTAAGTTCCTTTAGATTTTGCTCTTGTGGGACGCTCAAGCTGATAGCAAATGTGTGTTGTGTGTCCAGATGGGTTTGAAAAAATTAGGGTTAAATTGGGCTTTAAAAATAAAATTATTTCTAAATTTGCCAAATACAAAATAGGAACAAGAAAAAGCCTTTGCTGTCAGTCGGTGCCTTGTAATTAGGTAAAATTATTGGTATCTAAATTAATCTTATATTCAAGCATATATTTGTTGCAGTTCCTTGCAGTCACATTTAAACTGGTGCTAGAAAGAAAGACCTGGATGAAAGCAACTTGGATTTTTCAGTTACATAAAACTCTGAAAGGCTTTTACAAATTGCTTCTGTGTGGGAGGCAGCTTGCTGCAAAGCTGTCACTTGAAACTTTATCAATCAGAAGACAGTACCGTTTTTAATTATGCAGATTTTCAAAGTAAAAAAACTTTTTCTTGCATGAAAATGTAGAACAGAGTCAGGTGAGATCTGGAACAATCTGAAAGATTTTGAAGAGTTTGCGAGGCTTAATTGAAATAGCTTGAAAAAACTTGCTCTTATGAAGTGTAGTATACTTGAAGTGTTTTAGCTTTCTTCTTTAGAAAAGGAAAATCTTTTCTCCCCTTGTATATTGTACCAATTGTCACTAACTTCTAATTATCTCAGTATCCAGTAAAGGAGTCCATCTCAGTGCCTCCCTGAGTCTCTCTCTGGTTATAAAGATCTCCACTCTCTGCATTTTTATGGCCTAATTTAGGAGCCTTGAGTCTTAAAATAATGTGATGTTGTAGAATTTTCTGTCCATCAACACACAGCGGGGGCAGCAAATGCTGTGCTCTTTGCAAAGTGTCTAATAAATCCTTTCCTTGTGGATACAGTTTGAAGTTCTCACCAAAAAGGTAAAATTGCTGCAGACATCCTGATGTTTGCTAGGAAACCTCAAAACCTCTCAGCTGTGCTTTTTGGTTTGACTGTTACATGAGATGCCATGATGTCATGTCTCCTATATCTTCAGAGAGAAGAAACAATGAGTTGAATTTTATGCTGCTTTAGCAAGATAGACGATCGGAAAGGAATGTGAATTAATCATGAACACTCCATTTTGCTAATGTGTTTTGTGATGGGGGAGAGAGAGAGCGTGTTTCCTTTTGCTCTTTTACTTTTTGGGTTGTTTGACTTCATTAGAAGTTGAATTATACTGTTTGTTCTCACTCTGAGAAACAAGCATCACTAACATGTCATGTAGTTATGACTGATATGTTCTCTAAACTCTCTTCTCCAGTGTTTATTGTGCAACAGAGTTGGCACCGCTACCTGTTGAAATTTGATAAAATCCTGACTTCTACCAGAAAGATGCACTTCTGAGATTACTGTCACAAAACCAAGAAGCAGTTTTCCCTCTGATTTCTTCTGGCTGTTCCTCTGGTTACCCCTTTTTCTAATTTTGACATCATCTTTCTTAATTTCCTCTCCTCTGGCAGTGCTGTCCTTTTGCTAAGCCTTATGCATGAAGGTTTTCTGAGGAATCCTAACAACATCACCCAGCACAAGGGTGACTCTAAGCTTCTCTCCTTCCCTGTGCATGGCGTAGCTGGTAATAAAAATGATGGATTGCACCTCTCCTCCTCAGGTCCTTTCAAATGCCTTGGTGACCCAGTGCTCATGCTCAGCTGTATTAGGATAGGGTCACAGGTCCTCAACCTCTGACTCTTTGCAGATTCCCTTTTAATATCATTGTGAACGTGCCTTGCCTTTTTCTTGTTCTTTTTATGCTTCAGCCTGGAGTTAGCCTTCTGGCAACTTCCCTTCCCCCAGTTGCTTTGTCTTCTCCTTTAGCTCTGTTTTAAATCACGTTGTATTTCTGGATTGAACACCTACAAGGCTATGACCTCTTCAGTGAACCTGAATAGGCTGTTCTGTGGGTTTTAGTCTCTCAAGGTCACAACTGCTGCCTCTCCTTTCTGGGAATAGGGCACATCAAAGTCAACTGTCCTATTTTTTTGGCATTCATACTCAAAGCCAAAAAAAGAAATGTGGCTGTATCTCTGGGAATTTATGTCTCCCAGTCCATGAGTTCTTTTAGGTCAATCAAACAAAAGTGCCAACTGCTATGGATGTGCTCTTTTATCCCTCCATCTCCTAAACTCCTGGTTCAGCAAAAAAAATAATCAGGACTGTTGCAGATGTAGAGGCTGGTCTCCAAAGAGATTCTCGCAGCACCATAGATCACAGTCTCTGTCTCTGCCCTTTGTTTTGTGCTCCAAGACCTTTGAGCGCAACGACATTTCAAGAGAAGCTCATCTGAACACTGGCTTTCTGTTCTCAGGCTGGCAGCAGAAGTCCTTGACTCCATCTGTGTAATCAAAGGGAAGGAGAAGCTCTTCAGCAGAGCCCTGTACCTCCCTGAGGCAAAGAAAAACTTTTCAGTAATGCTCTGTAGCACGCTGTGCAGAGCTAGCACATGGAGCTTGTGACCCCTTGATGATCCACTTTATGAATTAGCATGCATCCCTTGGTGTCTTTGGAGCAATCACGCTGTTGCAGGAACCATATCCATAAACTTCTCTGGATGCCAGTTAGTGGTGTTTGACCTTCATTACTCTTATTCCCACTCCAACAAGGTTTGAGAGATTGGCCTTTGAGCCTATTCTTGGCCTCTCAGCCCAAGCAAGCATAGATGTTTTTGCAGTACTTCAGAAATCCATGTGGAAACCAAATTCTTCTTTCTTATTTACTTGTCTATGAATTATGCCTGGAAATTACCTAAATTTATTTGTAACCAGTTGAGCATCTTGTGATTCATAGGTGTCTTCCCAGTACTACTGCAGTAGATGGTTGTTCACATCTAGCAAAGCCTCCAAATTTTATTTTCAAACTGCAGACTGTGAAGTGGGATTGACAGTTGCTGAAATTTATGGCATTTGTAGTTGTAAAAGAAAATGTACTATTTGAAGTCGCACCCCTACTGCATTTGGATTATAGGTTATACATACAGAGCATTTCTGTAATTTCTGCACTACCCCTAATGAAGAAAGAAGAGGGGGATTCAACGTTTAAAGATTTGTGACTAAAAGAAGAGCTCTAGAAGTTGGAAAATCTGCTCTTAAAATTCGCTCACCTCATTTAGGAAAATGGGGTGATTTAAAATGCCATTTTGAGATTGACATGAAAATTTGAAGACTGTATCAGCGACTGTTATGTAAATGGTTCTTGAAAAGTCTCTGGATCATTTACTCAGAGGTGTATTTAAAGCGGGAAATGACTTATTCATACATTGTTTCATGAACTCATACTGTGATTTTTTTTTTTTTTCCCAAGCTACTTGAAAGGAAGCTCAAAGAATTATGAGTGTGTAGAAAGCCATGTGATAAACAAGGGCAGCAGAGTGGGTACGGAGCTGACATGAAAACAAAACCTGGGAATAAATACTGAACAAACAACTGATACAACAAAACAAGCTGAATGAAATTACTGAGCAAAGTCTTGACTTGGGATTTTTCACTGTGAATGTCAGAAAGTCCTTCAGGAATTTAACTTGAAAACAAAATTAACACTTCAAGCCAAGGCATTCTGATAATATCTACGTGTCTTAGGTATTGATCGAGGGTTAACTCTTGCTTAGGAAGTGTTCTGGTCTTTTTATAGGGTAGTGTGTGCTTTTAATCCTTGACAAATGATTTTTTATGCTGAGAAGGTGAAGTGGTTTTAGTCATGAAAACAACTACGATAGAACATGTCAACCGAATATCAGAGAAGGTACCAAAACAATTTGTCAAGACATTACTGCTTGTATGGAGGCTATGGCTTTTAGGCCATTTTTTCTTGCTCCTATAAAGTTGTGTGAGGTCATCGCAAATGAATAAACCGAACATGGGGAAGCACAGAGACACATGAACTTGGAAAACAGACCGAATTGGCAAAGCTCATTTTATAAGGTTTGTTTACACTGGCAGGCACTTTGCCTAAATAGGATACAGGGGAGCTACTTCATTCCTGAATTTCCTACTCTCTCAGGATCCTGTGTAACTTTGGACATGTGATTTAACCCTTCATTTGATCATTTTCCACCTGTGAAGAGCAAATGCTTCTCTCCCCATTGCGTAAGGGCATTCTAGGAGCTGGGAGCTACTCAGATACCTCAGTGATGTGAACCATATGATTGCCTACATAATAAGCAAGGAGAGACTAATTCAAAGATCCTTTCCAATAATATTATTGCTGACCCCAAGTTCTCTAATAATGTATTTATGATTTGATTTATTCCTTCTAGAAATCTTTTTAATATGTCTTTATTGTTTCTGTTTTAGTTAATCTCTATTTAATTCTTCCGTTTGTCAGGATCATTCTGTTTATACTATCCACTAGCTTCTATAGCCACAAGATTATTGTAGCACAGAAGAGCTTTACATGTTATGTACCTCTGGTTAACATAGTTTCTATTTTTTCAAAAAATTCTTTGTTAATTACCATGTTGCTCAGCACTGTCTTAAAAAAAGATCTGGGGGAAAACATCAAACCATATTCTTGAAAAGTATGTTGGTACAGAAATTATCACAAAGAAAACCCTCTTTGCTGAATGGGCTGTAATTGCACAATTAGTGTGTCATGTTCATGTTGGAATCTGTGTCCATAACAGAAAGGCACCATAGCATATGTTCAATTGGCTCTTTCTGCTCCTGTGGAATTGTAATTGAAGTATTAAACTTAACATAGGTTTTTCTTTAAGCTCAGATTAATTTCTAAATTTACAGATACAGGCATTTTACATATGGGCTTAAGTTTGAGTACACTTTTATTCTTTGTTCTCAGATTTTTACTACTTAATAATCATTGCAGGTGAGTTTGACGAGATGGAAAATAAAGTCTGGAAAAGGCTAAATGTTGACTGCAATGAAAGTATATCTTTATATCTAATGGACCAGTTCCCCCTCTCTGCAGAGGGAATAGATTTTCTTCAACATGGCGAGTTTTTCAAAAGCTGTTGTCTTCTACCTTCTAACAGACCAGCTTTGGTGACAAAAGGAGGGTTATCTTAACTCAGTATTATCAATAACTGAACTGCGTTTCCTTCAAGAACTACAGGCTCCTTCAGGTGTGAGGTTTAATTTGGTACCTTTCATAAATATATGCAAACCATACTAGGGAATTAATCTTCAGCGCTTTGGACTTTTAAACCTGACAGTCCACATGCAAGCTCCAGTGGGAGGACTTGGTCTGGAAAGATAGAATTTCTAGTAAGGATGGCTTTGTCTTTGTGCAGATCTGGGAGAATCAGTTCATTCTAGTCTTGCCAGCACTGACTCTTATGGACAGACTGACTGTCACTCCTTCAAATGAAAAAAAAAAAAAATTTCAGAGAGTCCTGGGGCTTGTTATTGTGATATTAACAGTTTTATCTCAGTAAATGACAAGGAAAATTTCTGAAGATGTCAGAGTGACTCTGAAATAGTAAAACCTCATGGATACAAATCTGAATGAAACTGCTGCTGGCTACAGCTGCTGTAGTTTGGATAGAGAAAAACATTGATAAATTTAATGTAGAACTTCTACTCTTGTATTTTCATTCGAATTTGTGATGCCTAACTCCATTTTGGAAGTTGAGCTAGAGAAACCTTCACAGTTGTGTAGTTCGGATTCATTAATGACTTTTCATTAATAAACTAGAGTCAATGTACTTGCCACAGCCATGTAAGGAGAAATATTGCTCAGACTTCCTTGGCATCATGCCTCTGTAATCAGCTGTCTCTGGACTTTAAGGCAAAGGTGAAGATCCAGGGTCATGAAAGTGAAAAGGTATCAGAGATTGTTTCTCACATTTATCTTTGCCAGTTGTACAGGAAAGGCACCTTTGACCTGAAAACTCCTCCATGCTATGTAATGATTGATTGTGCTATATTGGGATGAGAACTTATTTTACATAAAATATAACTGAAAGGCTGAATTCTGAAGTACTGAAGTCCCTGTTTGCTCAGTGCCCCTGTTCTGGGGCCAATTTAGAAATGTCCTTGGAGGAATCTTGTCATTTTTTGACTCCCTCAGGGCTGTCTCCAATGTGCTCTGGAGAAAAAGGGCATGCTGAGCCTCCATAGTTAAGTTTTAAACAAAGATTTAGTCGATGCAGACACTATGATTGGATTTTATGGTATTCTATGCACAAGCCAAACAAGTGAAATCTTGTGTTCGAAAAATCAGTTTGTGGCAGCAGGAAGAACTTAGTCATCTAACTTCTGATTTGCAGGAGGCAGAAAAGCTAGGAAGAAAATGGTGCTCAGCAAAATTAAGCTTAAACAAAGGCACTGTGGTTAAGATTTAATCCTTATTTCTTAACAGAGGAAAAACGTGTAACTCAAACAGTGAAGAGAGTACATTTATAAATCTGAATAATAAATCAAGAGAAAAGCATGTGTTTGGGCAAGGGAGTTTCTTGTGTCCCTCTTGAACTATATATATACGGTATTTCTTATTCATTCAAGTTAAGAAATAAGAACTTCAGGACAGTAAAAAGAAAATTATTCACTTGGCTCCACAGGGTAGTAATTCACACAGTTCATCTCCATGTGATCTACACATGTTAAAGAAAGATAAGTCAAGCAATGGATAAGAGTTATTAATTGCCCACATAAAAGAACTTGGGACTGACATCATGCGGGTGGAAGGGATGATCAAACCAGAGTGTAGTTTGCATGGAATATAAGAAAAAACACTTTTTCATGCATCTTCCCAGATGTATTTTGCCATGCCCTCTTTTGCCATCAGCTGCCTATTTGTATTTATGCATGGCATGGAAGAAGCTTTTAAGTGGAAAAAGCAGAATTAAGCCTAGCCTCTATATTTTGCTTCTCTATGTTTAGTCCTTTTAAACCCTGGTAAATGACCATCTTACCTTTCTTCTGTGAATGTGGATCAAAGCCTGTTTTATTCAGTGCCTCAAAACACCTGATAATCTTTGGTACCTTTGTTCTTTGCTGTCTGTGTGTGAATATCTTGTTAGGATTGAGATTTGTCAGTGCAACAGATGCTGGCCTGCCCTCTGTGTTACTTGGTCTGTATACTGAAGAAAAAGCAATAGATATGCCATGAGGTTTCAAATCCCACAAAATTGGATTTTGCCTCAAAGGAAGGAATCTCTCTCTATGTTATTAGACTATATCAGTGATCCGTGGCTTGTTTTTATTTGCTGTTCAGAAAGTGAAGCTATGTAAGTGCATGCATATATAAACATCACTAATTCTGATAGACAGTTTAATAAATAACTGAAACTTTATTTTTCAGTGCCATTACTCTGAGCTCCGAAGTGCTGAGCACTTTACAGGCAAAACAAGCTGGATCCCTTATTCTGAGATTTTGTATTCAGTAGCCCCAAATTCTCACTGCTGTGAAGAGTCTTTTGTGCAAACAATCACTTCTTCTAGGTATTTAGATATTCAAAGTAACTTCTGTGCAGAAGCATCAAAGATCAGGGCCTAATGGGACAAGAAGCAGAAGAAAGAGCTCATTGTCAGTAGGTAATAACTCATTGTCATTCTCTGTGGGAGGCTGGTGGAGGTTAAAAAAAATTTGGAAAGATTGTTGCTAAGCACTTGCCATATCATCTCTTGGTTAACCAACACCCAGGATAGCCTGGTTTTAAGATCTCTTCTCCAAAAAGTTTTCAGTAGCTGCCCTGCAGCCTTTTACTGGAAAGTGAAGTTGAACTTACTTAGTCAATCTTGTGGGAGAAATAGGTATAGCTAAATATTAAAAATACAGCATTATTTGACCCCTCTGAGACCCCTCTGGAATATTTTGTCTTCATATTAACTATTTTCCATTAGTATTTCATATTTGTCATGCCATTGCTATTTAGCACAGTGTTGCTGTAATCTGATCCTGAACCCACATTTTTCTGTAAATGCACATTACCCTTATGGGGATGTGACAGGGGGGACTTCGGGATGGCAGCGTGGCGATTTCTCGTCAATTCGTCATTGGTTGCTCGTTATAGCATATTTGGAAATTTCTTTAAACTCCATCGTGGCAACATGGAAACTTGTGTCCCAACTTAAAATCTTATCAGAATCCATTTCTGTGGATGAAAGCCTGCTGATTTCTTTCTGAAGCCAGAAGGGAGGCTATTTGACATTTGTTTGTTGGCTAATCTATTTGAGAAATCTTACATAAACTCCAGGAGGGGAGCTGCCAATTTCTGCACGTTGGAGGAGAAATGCTTCCTTATTTGGAGAGGTTTGCTCCTACTCGGGGCCACAAGAGTGGTTTCCAAATGCTTCTGGTATTTGATGACTGTGGCATAACTTTGGAGATCTTTGTGCGCTTTATATTCCTCCTTTCAGCTGTTTTGAGATCAACTGATGTGAAAGGGTGGCAGTTGGGGAGAGAGTCCTTCAAGCTTTGCTGCCTCCGGAGGGTTTGTTGCTGGAGTGGAAGGGAATGAAGAGAGGATGGGCTTTTTCTGTTCCTAAAATAACCCACAGAAAACCCCAAAACAAAACCATCCCCCTCCTCTTTTAACCTAGGCTGTTTTGTTTTGCTAAGAAGGGAATATATCTGAATTTTGGTGAGACATCAAGGGTAGCTGCTCAGCTTCAGGAAGGGAGCACAGGGTCCTCACCTGCATCATGGGCAGGATGTCCATGGACAATAGCAGCAGGGTTTGAGCCCTTTCCTTGGCCGTGGCCTTGCCTGCATGGTGTGATCCTGCTGCGGTGTGATGCATGTGGTCCCTTGGAACAAAGGTCCCTTCAACGGCCATCAGGGTCCCTTCTGCAGCAGGGGTGTGAAGCCAGATTTTGGGGGCTTGAGTTGAGCTTGATTCTACGGTAACTGACCTCCGTTGGTGGATCTAGTGAAGAAACATCTGTACATTAATCATTTCTGTGGGCTATGGTGTTGCGGACAATGCTGTAACGCAGGAGGCTGCAGAAATCCATGGGGAAAGACTTGACCCCAGGGACTAATGTGGTTCTTTGTGGGGGCTGGCATCTGGGGAGAAAGCTGCTTCTTCTGCTAAAGAGTCTCTTTCCCTTTCCTCTGACCTGTATATGTATTCAACATACCCTCTGCATTATGCTTTCCTCAGTTTACCTATTTTTCTCCTCATATTTGATGAGCTGTTTGTTTAGAAATGTGTATTACTGTTTCTCAAGAATTTATTTGCTAGCTGCCAGCTCCAGAGTTGGTTTTACATGTTTAATTTTATTATGTTCATGAGGCAACGTTGGCAGGAAAGGCACTATAAAAAGCATTCATTTCATGGAGTGGTACAAACATGTTTTCAGCTGAATTGATGACACTGAATATAAAACACTTCTCATTTACGCTTCCCCTTAAGGTTTGTTTAATGAACTGAAGTTTCTCATATTACTTAGAGGTGCAGTTCTTTCTACCCATCCAGAAAGGATACAAAACTTAATATGCATTTACAGCTGCTGTCTCTTGTAAAATAACCTATTTAGGAACCTTTCTCCGTGCATCTTAGGGTGTTATGGCAATTCCTCCACTCTTTTTTCTTGCTATCTCCCCTTGAACCTTGAACTCTTTTATTGTGAACATGACTAGAAATGACTATACATGAAGAGATCTGGATCCAAAAGCCGGTTGTGAAGGTATCTTGAAAATTTTGATGCAGATACATGTTGTGGGGAACTAATGTGTTTGAGATACACGTTATTGGTCTTCTGGTTGTGTTGACACTGCCTGTGAACAAACAGCCATGGTTCCCCAGTGCAAATAATGTATTGAATTTACATGTAATATTTTTCCCTGGCAGTGGGATAGTATTAATTAAAATGCTCATTACAACTTATGATCTGATACTTTGCAGGAGGCACTTCCTTAGGCTATTAACAAGGGCTCTAATGAAAAACGCATGTTTCCGATGCTATTTCATGCATTGGTGTCTAGAGGCTGGAAGTGGTCCTGTCTAACACTGCTCCATCCAGGACTCATCTTAATGCTTAATTAGTTTTCTGGTGAGGTTGCACAGGTATGCCAGGTCATGTAGGGAAACTGGGAAAGATAAGAAGTGTAAAGCAGAGCCTGAAGTGGGTAATTTGACCGAACCGCTTTCCCATGTACAGGTACTGACATGCAGTTAGCACTTCCTCAAGGGATTGATCTTCTGCCCATCATTTCAGCTGACCTATATTTTAATGTAAATATTAAAAACAGTTAGAACAAAGTGTTGCATAAAAGACTCCGTCTTATGTTCTCACTGTTGGAACTCTTCATCCTCCGGTGTAGCTCCTTTTTCTATCTCTGGCACTTGTCTGTTGACAGTACCTTCAGCTGTCATAGCTTCAGTTTGGGCAAAAGTCAACCATTTATCAAACTTTCCGCACGCTTGAAGCACAAATCAAAATGACAAATGTCAGCGTGCAGAGCAGGTGAGGGCAGCCTCGGGCCTGTTTGCACGGACTGGTTGGAGGAAGCTGTTACTGAAAGTAAAGCATGGGCAGGACTATGGGAGGCTTGTTGAAGAACACAGAGGTTACCATTTCATATCAATAATGGGTATCGCATCAAGAAGATGCCATATGCCTCACTGAATATCTGATAGACATAGGAGACTTTGAACAGAAAGAGTTTTTGAGCCAATGACTTATCAAAGGCTGTCAGAATAATCATTTTTTCCCTGATTTCAGTCAATTGCTGTCTGACAATTGAAAAGCAAGCCTATTCAGAGAGCGTTCACCCACGCTGGTGCCTGATCCTCAGTGCTCTGCAGCCATATACTTGGAAGCAAAAAGGAAAAGTACACATATGAAGCACCAAATGGAGGTTGTTAAACACGAACCATATGTGTTATTTAGCTTTGGAACATAGTGAGGTTATGAAACCACTCTTGGAAAAGAAGACAAATACATTTCCTTTACATCAAAATCATTTGTAACAAATAGATGCATGAAAAGCTTGCTGAAAGATGGGGCACAATAAAGATGACAGAGCCCTGAAAGTCAGCTTACAAGTGGAGCCTATTCATACTGTGATAATGAAGTTCAGGCAGTTTTCTATGAACGTGATTAAACATGGAGCATGATAATGATTGGTAAAGGATTTTAATTTAGTTTTGATGGACTTTGTAGTCTCATGAGTATGAATTGGAAAGCTACTTCCAGTTCTCACCAATGTTATTGAATCTGAACTCAGTACTACTCAGTAATAATACTGAGCTCAGTATTAATCGGTGTCAAATCTCAACTCAGAATTAAATTAAAGGATCATGGTTTAGGTTTACCTGTCCATGTAATTCTCAAAACTTACGTTGGAACTCAGTATGCAACATTAATTCATTTTTTTATTGTATGAGAGGGGGGAAAAGGAGATGCCAAAGGCTACCCACAAACCAAATATTGTACAGTGCATAGTCAAATGAAATCTGAACATCAGTGATTACATTTTTAGTAGGATGAGTGTTCTGACTGAAATGCAGCAATCTGTCACTTGGCCTTTCTGTGACATTCAGTGTATTGAAATTACCAGGAAAAGATTGGTTTTTGACATGCTAAATTAACTAAGTTAGAAATTTGAGCTTTATCATCTCTGCTAATTGTTACAGGGAGAGGAAAGAGTTGTTTGTCTTTTATATTCCAAGCAGGCTATTCAGACAGCAATTAATAAAATAATTAAAATAAAAATATTCTCGGAAAAGGTCATCTTTGGAAGTAGTAGAATTGGTTGATTAAGAGAAGCAACTTTTAATCCGAGCTGCAGCAGTGCAGTGATTGTACTGAACACTTTTGCTTCAAGTCCAGCACAGCCATAATTAACATTTATCTGCATGACATTTGTTGCCTGTAAGTCACCACATTGCATCTGGGTCTTCAGTCTCTCCTGGTCAGACTGGGATTGCCCATGTCCACCCTGCAGTGGCTCCTAGTACAAACCAATATTTACTTTCTTTTCAGGGTAAAGGCATTAATTTTGGATCAGGAAATATTTTTGTTACCTTTAGTTTGTTTTCTTTTTGCAGTGGATGAAGACAAGGCCGAATTAATTGCTGATGTAAGGCAATCTTTCATAAAGAGAAGGAAGACCTGGCAACCACATTAGTAGGTGAAGAAAAAATGATGTAAAAGAACATTTTAGGTAAGAAAAAATGATGTAAAAGAACATTTTATGTATCTAGAAATTTATGTTCTTGCCCATGAATGATGATGTTTCACTCCATTTTTTTTTTTTTTCCTTCTGGTGTGGTGTCTTCAGCGATAGAAAAAAACACTTGACCCAAAGTTAAATGATGCTTCTCCGAATACTGTGCAAAATCTGCTGCAATCACAACTTTTACATTTTACTAAGAACTGAACAATGAAATTCTGTTTGTAATTACATTTCCTTTAGGATGGGATATATTTTTGTTTTCTTTCTACTTGTTTTTCAAGATGTAATTTTTGTTTCTGACAGATAAACGATAAATCCATGTAAATTGTGCCAGGCAATGGTACTGGGACCCTCTCTGTAAAATTGAGATGTTTCAGATCTGAATTTCTGCTTACTTAAACAGTCGTTATCTATGAATATCAACAATTCCATTTATTTTTAGCTCCCAGACAAATGCGAGAGTCCTGGACAAATGTGTAAATGAAATTTCTGGAAACTTTCAATTGGTAGTTAAGTATCTATATCACTGGCCTTGTCATGAAAGATAGATTTGACTGGTATTTATCAATTATCTGAGAGTTCTCCAACCTTGGCTTCCTATTCCTAGGTGTTAGATATGATTTCATAGGCCTTATGCTAAGCAAATATTTAGATAAATGTTTGTCTAGTCTGTGTGGGAGAGTAGAGGGACTTCAGGAGTAAAAGAATGAAATCAAGAAAGGATTCCTGTCCATGAGGGCTGTTAGATCTACTTTATTTTTTCCTGAAGCAGAAAAGAGCCACCAAAGTGCACGAGAGAGAAGAGCAGATTAGATGACCCTAAACATTTATTTTTAGTAGTGATTTCAGGATAAAGTGGTGAAATTTAAAGCTGTGCCTGAGAATAGATGTTTATGTATATACACACAGAGTTATTTTGGCACTATCCAGCACTAGGTGAACAGTGTGGGCAAAGCCGTAATTGCAGCCGTGCGTGTGTAATTGTTAATAGAAAATTCTGTGGGCAGCCTGACTTATTGCCAGGCAAATTTAGATGAATGGAAGCATCAACTACATAATTTTTGACAGTATATAAGTGCATGAATTAGAGAAGGCCTCTTTGCTCATTCATTCCACTCTGGTTTTTGGAAGGAAGTTTCAGGTAGCAATGGCAGTTCGTCACCAGTTTATGAAATTTTGATTTATGATGTGTTGCCTACAGTGGAGTGTTGTGAGGCCAGTTGCACTGCTGGGACTTCAGCATGCCCATCCTCCTTCTGGTAGTCCCATCCTGAGAGCACATGCTGAGTTAATAGAAAGAGATGAAGATTAAACAAAGGTAAAATCTAGCATGTGATTTGTGTGCATATGCACATACCTACAGGCATATATAAATCTGCTCGGTTCCCTGTTTGCATCCAAGGAAGAGTTTGCAAATAACTCTTCCTCAGGATGAAACCACAGGAATTCAGTGTGATGGTGTGAGCAGCATGCTCTCCCAAACAATGCGGTCAAGGATGGGCAGCGTTGTGAAAGCTTCCTGCCAAGCTCATGTTGCACCCTGAGACCGAGAGTCTAACAGGAGAGGTAGAGATTGATGAGATGAGAACAATGTGTTTAATGGCTTATTTAAAAAAAGGAGAAATATATCTTTTAGGAAACAAAGAGGATGTTTCTTTGCCAAGTCTTTTTCCATATCATGTATGGGGAGAAAAAGAGCACAAGGCACTGACAGCTTGATCCAACCACTATAATTAAATATGTGTGTGGGGAGGAAAGGAGCCTAGCTGATCTCAGGAAAGCTTTGCTTTCCATTACTTCATGTGTATGCAGTGCTGACTTCACAAGATGTTTAGTTCACGTAAACACCTAAATGTCTGGACACTCGCAGCACTGCTCCTGTGAAACATCCGTGGCTTGCCTGAGCTCTGCCCGGAGGATGAAAGTCCCGTTGCCAATTCTGCTCCCTGTGTGCACACTGGGGGAAGGCCACAGCACAAGATTTGTAGATAAGGCAGAGAAGAAGTGTAGGATTTCTCACTGCTGAACCCAGTTGAAATGCTCTTTCATTCTTTATTAATTAAAAAAAGTAATAGTATGATCAAGGATGGTACAATGCATGCAGCGCGTTAACGAAAAAGTGAAGAGTAAAGCAGTCGTGTCGCTTTATCACAACGATTCAAACTGTTCTTTTAATTATAGACCAAGTTAGTTAATAAAAGTAAAGAAAGAAAATGAGACCTCTTCTGAGAAGTATACAGTGTACTGTCAAATCTTTTCCCATTTAACAGTAATTAGTAGGTAGAAGAGTGTGGTGCTTCACCGTTCTGCCACCCTCCTGTTACACGATACGCGTTTGTATACACAGTTTTAAATAAGGGAGCAGCTGAATTTGGTGTAGGTGGAAGTTGTGTCTCAGAAGTTTTGTCTTTAAGCTTTTGGATCATGTGGCCTTATGAGCAGTGAGAGACTGAGGACAGATATATAATAATGTTCCCTAATATTTTGGCTTACCATGTGAAGACACCTTCTTTAAGCTAATTGTTATACTTAAAGTTTGCAAAACATACAAAGTTATATGAAGCTGTATAAAGTAATATAAGGTAGGAGAAATGTCCTTGTATTTTAATACCTCAGGAAGACTCTTGACAAGCTATACGTTTACTTCATGATTATTTTCTTTTTCAAAATGCTTCCCCCACGTAACCTGCTTTAATTCCTCTGATGAGAACCAGGATGGACCACAGCAGCACCTTCCATTACGGGGGTTTGCTCTGGTTTCTGGGTCTTTTCTCTTCTGGTCTCAGGGCTCTGACATTTGGGCGGGAAATGCCCTCAAACTGAGGTGGATCTGCATCTCTGCACCACGTTGTGTCCATCAGGACTTGTTGAGGGTTGAGGACTGATAACAACCTTTTCTTCCCATGACTTTTGCTGAACGTTAGCCCTCTGCAGTGGTGGATGGATATTCAGAACTTGGTCGTGGGGTCTTCTGCAATGGAAACAGAAATGGATTGCAGGAAAGCACCGTTATTTGGGTTTCAGATTAAGCATTTGACATCAGGAAGGACCAGATTTAAGGCTGTGTGAACTTTATCCAACTCCCTTCTCTGCATGTGGTATGATCTGGTCTGTAATTACACCTTCTCCGCAGGAACCCAGTCATATTCAGTGCACATGACAGCAGCAGCGAATGGAGGATTAGGATACCAAAACAAGCTCAATTTGAAGCATTTAAATTTGTGATTTAAATATTTTAGATGTTTCTGTATGCATACAAGCTTTGTGCAATGTGGAGTGAAAAATCACCTTGGCCGCTTTAGCACCTACTTGGTAATGAATTAAGTCAGTAATAGGGTGGTGGGAGAGATTCAGGCTGTGTGGTTCAAACACTTATCTATGAATATTTAAAAAATAAAGTTAAAAATGCAGAGATGTCGGTGCTGAAACTGCCAGAGATGCTGGAGGCTGAGCAGTGGTGGGAGGTGAAGGCAAGGGGAAGCTGCCGGCCAGCTGCCTCACTGGGAGAACAGCAACTGCAGCGGCAGAATTTATGGGGTAAAATCTCAGATTTCCAGGGTCAATTTGTCTTACTCTTTGCCATACATTGCCTGTAAATTTGATTGCTGTTGTTATTGTCTTGAGCTCACATTTTGGGCAGAAATAATGCACCTCACTGTGATGATTTTTACTATAAGCTTTCTCTGTGTCCACTCGTGTTAAGTGAGAATAGTACAAAAAATGGCTTTTGTCTCTCCGTCTGGGGATTTCACCTCTCCATGGCTTTCCTGAAGACTTGACTGGGGTGATTTGGGGTTTGTGATGCTGGTCCTGGACTGTGCATCTCGGAGTCACCCACAACCTGCAAGGTTGTACTTGCTTTGGTTTCAGCTCTTCTGAACCTGTAAATTTTTGAGGAGAGGGCTCCCTCCTGTGGTGGCACCACACAAACCTCATCTGCTTCCCCTCGAAAGAAAACCAAAAATTGTTCTTTTTTACCATAATAACAGTTTTACTACAGCCATGTAGGGACCTTTTCCACTGCTCCAGAGGCTGAGAAATAGAAAAACATTGCTGAACTCTTGTATTACTCTGTTGGGCTCAAGGCCATCGTGTCATCCACCATTTGCTTTTGAAAGAGATAATCCTGCCCATTAAGTTTTTATTAAAGCACAATGAACAATCTCACTGCATTGAACTGCTGGGCAACCTCACTGCTGGGGACTCAATATTCAGAGTGGTTATTAGTGTTGTGCTTTACTGACGTGCAGGGGAGTAATTTAGCTGAGAAGGAAAATAATAAATAAAAAAACCCAGTGGTAGTAATTATTATAAGGAAGTCTGGGGAACATCAAGAATAAGCAATAGTAAGGTTTTCGACAAAATCTTTTTAGCTGCATGTAAACTATCCTTGAGGCTCCATGTAAGTTTTTAACTTAAAGTTAAGTTGCAGAAAAAAGAGCACATGTTGTTATTAGCATGGTGTTCTAGGAAAATCAGTACCCCTAATGAAAATCAATATCCTTAGTATAGTACAAAATTTCACAATCAACTACTGTTGCTTAGTGACTGTTAATTAAATGAAATCAGTATATACCTTGGGTCCATTTATTATTTAATCTAATAAAAAGTTCAGCCTGAAAACTGTGGTATGGGTATGCATGTACACCTCCACAGTATGAAAGCTGGATCTAGTCAGTGTGCAATGCTGCTCATGCGTTGCCTCTGTGTTTCCAATTTCTGTAGTGGAAAAAAATTTCAGCTCTTTTTCCTTAAAATTCAGCTAGTGAGCTTGTCTCTCTTTTGCATTCAGTGGGCATTATGCCTGTCTTTAAAAACTGAACTTGCTTGGAGTTTAGCCTACATGAGGCACAAAGAGAGGAGTGAATTGTCATCACCATCTCACTGTTTCAGTGTCGTAAAGGAGTTTTATTTTTCATATTTCATAGTAAGAGCTTGTATCTTCCTTATTTTATTTTTTTTTAGATAGGTCTTTTCTGCTTTTGAGAAGTTACTGTTTCCTCTCTCCTAGTTTCACAAATATTTAAAATTACATTTACCATAGAAAAGACTGGACTGGGAGTGTTTAATTAAGATTTTTTTTTTTTTTTTATGTACTATCAGAGGTATTTTATGTACAGATTCAAAGCATCTATCTTTCTCTCTATGAACATACCATTAAATACACAGCTGTAGATATTTAACTCACCTCCTTCGGATCTGATCCCTTTGGCATATGGTGTTGCAAGCATCGTCTTCCTCGTGTTTTCTAGTAGCGTGTTGTAAAATACTCAAAATAAAGAAGCATCTGTCACAAAAGCCATCACATTCCCAAAATATTGAATGGATGAAGCCAAGTCTGCTCTTTGGGACCATGGCTGTGCAAAACAAGACTTTCTACAAGTGGGGAACCATGAGCAGAACTGCTTTTTATTGTCTGCCTTATGGTTTGCAGGTAAATACGCAGTATTATAATTATTTTTCCATCTTGTTTTCTGTGTAGTATTGAAAATTATTCAGGAAGGAAGCTGAACTTGATATGTTGAGATCAGGACTCTTTTTCTCCTCTCCCCTCCTTGAGAGCAGAGGGAGTCCAGGGAAACGATGCTGGTACGGCTGCGGAGATGGGACCCAGCATCCCTCAGCAGAAAAGTGTCCACAGGGACCCGTCTGTGCCATGTGCCTGGGGCCAGGGATCACTCCCGAGACAGATGCCTTTTGTGGCATAGACGTATGTGTTTCTGGTTTATAAGAAAAATAAAATGACAAAAAAGCCACCAAAACTCTTGCAATTTAGACAGCTGGTCTGGCAGTTGGTAATGTGAAGGCCTATTAAAATATTTATGCTATTTGTTATTTAACTTCATTTGTTTTTTTAAAGAATTTGGAAATGGGCTGATTAAATAAAATAGTGTGAGGTCGCTCCGGTTGGGAGTGACATGTATTGGCAGAAATCTGGGGGCACTGGCAGCACAGGGGACTAATATTCTGTCTTTCACTCTACTATAATCTAGTCATTTTGTTTTCACTCTGAGCGAGAGGAGGTGCTGATAAATATGCTGAAAATATTTTCACACTTCAGTTGGGTGGAATTTCGATTCAGTAACTAGTACATGAAGGCCTGGCTTCATGAAAGCTTCTGAGTCAGTGACAAAGCTCCTTTTGATTCAGCCATAGCAGTGGAAATCGATGGTAAAAATGACCCCCACACCTTAAGGTTTCAGTGGCTTGTTATTTTAGGTCTTCAGAAATCTTACTGTGCAGGTTTTAATGAAGGATCCAACTTTTAACACTTCTCAACTGTTTAACCATGGTGGCCCAAACACAGTTTGGACAAGTTTCAAGTATCATTTAATTGTTTTCTGAGAGAGAACAGCTCTCTTGGAAATGCAGAGTGGCTATTTTAATTAGAGAAGAGTAAAAACAATATAATTAAGTTTAGGACCCTCAGGGAATGACGATACCAAAACTGACATCACTGCTTGAAAATTTACAAAGGGAGATTTTAAAAGCAAGAGGAAGGGAATCCGTGTGTCCACTCAAAGCAAAAGCTGAACAAATTGGGTCTTTCCCTGTGTTTATAGGAGCCCACGTTGGACGTGCACATCCTCATGCCGTACAGGGAAGGGGGCACTGCACACAGAATGGGGGGAAAGTGAAAAATTCATGATGGCATGGAAATAAAAAAAGTGTTTTCACAATACTAAAAGCCAAAATAAATGGTGACCAACAATGGCCAAGTTTTGAAACAAGGAAGGAGGACTAGAGAGGATGGAAGAGAGAGAGGGAGGGGAAAAGGCAGAAGGAAGTCCCAAAATTGCTCCTTTTCTAGTACCCCACTTGAAGGACAAGCTTCCTTGAAAATTTATGTGGATTGATTTTTAAAAAAATGCATCTAGCTAATCAATCTGCAATTCAGCTAGATATTTAGCTAACTCCCAATACTGGCTTCACTGGGTTATGTTCAACTCTTTCGACAGCTGTGAGTGTTGTGAAAGCTTTAGAAGAGAGACCAAGAGGTCAATTGTAATCTATGTTCAGAGATGGTGATACAGCATGAATAAATGGTGCTAGACATATGGAGATCAAATTAGTAAAGCTTGGTTTCATGTTAACTATAGATAATATAGTGTGAAATTATTTAATTAGTAAAAATCCCTAGATATTCTGGGAAACAAAAAGGAGCAGATTGGAAGAAAAGCAATGTCGAAGTGGTCAAGGAGATGAGTGAGGGAGTCTCCATGGCTTCTTATCATTACTAGAGAAGTGAGAAAAAGGGCAAATTTTGTTCTCTGGTGAGTTGGAGTCCTGTTAGCTGTGTTGTACATGCACGGTGAGGAATTGTCATGCACGTGCAACGACATGTCTGTACAGATGGGCGTCCATGCGCATGGCAGCTGCATCTCCTGTGCTGGGCCGGGACAGCCGCCCTTCCTGACGCCTCCCTTTCCCCAGCATCTCATGTTATTTCTGTGTTATTCCTATGCTTTAAAGTTGTTATTTGTAATTTTATAATTTTTGATGTGTTATTCATTTTGGATAGCTGCTGTTTAAAGGCTGATCTTTATTAAGGCTTTTGCAGCTAACGCTATGATAAGTTGTTGATGAAGTCTCCAGTATTTTATTTTATTTTTTAAGATTGAGAGTTTCTAACTTGTCCTTACAGCAACCTGTTGCTTGGGCTCATATGTTTTTTCCCTCAGAATGCGTGTAGAAGCTTTTTTGGGTGTTCAGCTGAGTAGTGTGTTTTGCTCTGCCAGCCACCTGGATGGATTTGTTAGACTTTATTTGACATTAAAATTTGGTTCAAGTTCCAGCAGCAGGGAAAGCTCTTCCCTCTTGCTCTTTTTTCCCCTCTACTATTTTTAAACATTAATATACAACTCTGCACTGTTATTTCAGTCTTTTCGTGACCTGGACCCTGAGGAAGGAAATGTGTTTAGATAGCTCGAGTAGGTCACCTTATTTGAATTCTCTTTGGCTGATTTGCCAGGTAACCGGTTTTATTTTCTATATTCTTGCAGTTGCAACAGTAAATGAAAGAGGAGATATAGTTGCAATACATACAATTTATTTCAACGTTTATGGTTTCGCTTTTAATTAATCTACATGAAGTTGCTTAAAGTTAAAATATGCATCTTATTTTTTTGAACCTATATTTCTACAAATCCCTAAAAGGAGGTTGCAGAGAGGGGGGGATGAGTCTCTTGACCCAAGGAACAAGCGCCCGGACAAGAGGGAATGGCCTCAAGCTGCGCCAGGGCAGGGTCAGACTGGCTCTTAGGAAGTATTTCTTTGCAGAAGGGGTTGTTGGGCGTTGGAATGGGCTGCCCAGGGCAGGGGGGGAGTCCCCATCCCTGGAGGGGTTGAAGAGTCGGGTTGACCCAGCGCTGAGGGATCTGGTGGAGTTGGGAACGGTCAGTGTGAGGTTCATGGTTGGACTGGAGGATCTTCAAGGTCCTTTCCAACTGAGATGATGCTGTGATTCTGTGATATTAAATGCAGTTGTTGATACATTTGATTATGTTTCATCTAATATGCTATAGGATTTGTAAATTTAGTGTAAACGTACTTTACAGAATTGTTATACTTTACAGTCAAAATCTGGACATGACTGGGTTATGTTTCATTGCATTTTCCTAAACTACAGTTGCTGCAGGACAGTTTATAACATAAGCTTGTGGTTATTGTTAAAAAGATTTTTCAAAACAATCATCTTTGCCCTGTTTTTTTTTTTGTTTTATCTTCACTACAGCATCACAGGGGAAATTTGGGTTCATAACCTTGCAACTACTTAGAATTAAAGATCTGAAAATAATTTGGAGAGATGGCGCTCCTATAGGAAGTGACAATCTTTACTTTCAAGTGGTTATAGTGGAGCTGCATCTCCTACTTCTTCCACACTTTCACTCTGCTATGTATGTGAAGTTCAGAAAAGCAATTTACAGCCTGAGGACCTCTGAGCTTTTTTAATGGTTCTGTTGAATCTTATATTCTTTCTTTCTTAAATAATGTAATTTAAACCATGGTAACTAAAAGAGGGGAGAGTAGATATAGATCCATTACCTGGCTTGTAATTTTTTTTATCCTAATAGACAATATTTGGCTTCTTGCTTATGTTCTTAATTGCCTTTAGGAATATTTTGCTTGAAAATATCAAGACTATTTATGTATTTTCTTTTTATATGTACAGCATGGAGGAATTGGGAAGGCTGGTGGCTAAGATGGCTGGTTAGGGAAAGAAGAATTGCACTTTTTCTTGTGACTTGAAAGAAAATCCTCTGAGCAGATCAGGGAGCTCTGTATCTTTTCAGTTATGGAGGTTAAACTGATATTTGCATTTTGCCAAATGAAGAGAGAGTGGCCTGAAATGGTGTTGATTTCATTAAAAAAGTGAACAGAAAGTATGACTATGTGTGGACTTGACAATGCTTGTCTGTGTAAAGCAGCATTATATGTGTCAGCAATTCCTCTTCAAATTTGCCAATATAAAAGCTTCAAAATTCTCTTCTGATACCATGTGCTGCATAATTCAGTTTAGGATCTAAAAATAAAGCGAGGTTCTTTACAATACTGTGCACACGCAGAAGTGAAGTAAACACATGTTAAATCTGTTCTGAGTTGTCTGATTAAAATAATCATAGTGTGAAGGAAGAAAGCAGGAGGTCCACAGACAAGCATTTCTGAGAGCAGAGAGGTGTTGTAATGCTCCTGAAAATTAAAGCTGTGAGAGATTGTGCATATATACAGCATGTTAATATTATTAGGGTTCATGTGGGTGCAAAGATGTTGACAACTTGAACTTGAAATTTCTTTAAGCACGGCCTTAAATAAATTTGTATTAAATTAGCAATAGGAGGTGAAACTGCATTTGATGAAATTGTCTGACCAGTTGCTTTTAGCTCTAGAAATTCATTTTCCAAACATAATACTGTGGATGGGCAAACAACAAGCAAAAATGAACTTCAAGTTATTTTACTGTTTGGGGAGACAACAGGCTCTTTATAGTTCTGCTCTGTAGCTTAATTTTTAGGGCCTGTATAAATAGAATTCAATCCACTGACTGATTCAGAGAGGATAATCCATCAATATTTAATTTGGTGAGAAAGAAAAGGCTTTAAAATAATGTAGTTCATGAATCAGATGCACTGTTGGATTCCATTATTAAATGTAGATGTATAATATCGGTGGCCTTGTGTTTGTTATTTTAATAATTCTAATTAACTTTTGGTAATTGTAGTGGATCTGCTGCCAACTACCCCGGCTATGATCATTATTCAGGGTTATTATTTTCAGTAGACAGCCAGCCAGTGAATATAGGAAGTTTTATGGCAAACTAAACTTAAATAGCACAAGAAGGTTTTCTTGTTGAAGAAAAATGCCTCTTGGTGGACTTTATCATGATCTGTCCATGTTTAAGAGCTGCTGAGAGATTCAGGCAATCTTTATGATAATGTAGTAATTTACAAAACCCCTATAAACAGTATTTCACTCTTTCTGCTTGATTATTGATGATTAGTGAGATTTGCGTGAAGAAGGACAAGCTTTCTCCCTTACAATTATCCTGGTCCTCTTTTCTCTGTCTTTTTATGGTCCCACACTCCATTTTTTACACTGTGGTGGTTGTAATAGTGATAAACTGAGACACTCCAGCCTGAGCTGCTGCAAACATTTTCGCAATAGAAAACTAATCCATTTATGCATGAAAGGACGAATTCTTCACTTATGCTGAATGACACTTCGTTGCCCAAGAAATCTACTGAAGTAAGGAGCTACTGGTGAAGATGGCTCGGAGAAATGAGCTTGTGGTCTTTGTCTTTCCCTTTGGTAGCCTGCGAGACTTCCCTCATGTTGGAGAAGGTACTCTGGAGTGTGTCAGCAGTTTTGCTTGTCTGGGTTAAGTCTTTCTGCAGCTGCAGAAATGATGCCCCATTTCAGCTGGCAATGTGTCACGGGCTGCAGTTTCGCATCAAAGACGTGTGCTCAGTGCAGGAGAAGAAAGCTGCTGTCACCAGCATTGCCTTGGTGAGAAGCAGTTTTAAAAACAGTAGATTAAAAAAAAAAAAAAAAAAAGACCCAAAACGTTATGATGATATCCAGAACTCTATTTCCAATTAATTGGAGATGTGGCTATCTACAAAAGTTGGAAAGATTTATTTTTCTGCCACAGCAGCCTTTCCATGGGAAGGAACAGTTGCAAACCCAGAGGTTTATGTAATCCGACTTTATTTTATTGGAAAAAAACCTCCAAACTCATTGGAATTGGAGTTATTGTAATCTGAAAAAGAAATTTGTAAGGGTAAATTTGCAGTGGTCCTCAGGGTAAATGGGTAGAGTGAGTGAAATGCCTTGCAGCATCAATTCCTCCTAGACCTGTTCTCTTTCTTAAATTTACCACATTTCTTAAAGGAAGGTACATACTCTCCAAAACATTACTCTCATCTCTTTAGCTTAACAAGTGAACGTAGGAGTCGTGGAATAATATGTTAGAGGTAGAGCAGAGCAGCTGAGATGGCTGGGAGCAATCAAACCCAAACCATTGACAAAGACTTGAGGAGATTTTGAACGTTGCAAACATTCTCTGTTAAGACCTGAAATATGGTGCTGGGAAAAGGAACAAACACTTTTTAAACAGTTTAATGTATGGGTACATTTAAACAAGATATATTGTGTATTTTTAATTTGGAAATAGAAGATTTTGTAAGTAAATTGAATTAATCCCAAAAGAGTACTTGGGATGTAATTTAAGACTCTAAAATAAAAAGGAAACTCCAAATGAATTTACAGATTAGAGCTGTTGAGGAAGATGTGTATATGACACCCTACAAGTACAAAGTCAGACTATCCTCTGATGAAGTTATTAACACTGAGGGATAGTACCCATTAAAATAACTGCTGATTTCTTATGCTGCCAAGCTAGCTGACTGCTCTTTCTTCAAAGCACATCATGTTGCTGAGAGAGTTATTGAACTTCTTCTAAGCCGCTAGACAATGCTCATCTTCAATTTCCCCATCAGAACATCCATACAATTATTTGGGGCATCTTCAAAGTGTTTCATTGCTTTTGTGTAGATCATTGAGATAATGTACTCTTGTTTGATAGTGGCATGCCTCTTGGATGACAGTGTAAGAAAATGAGGCTCCCGCCCTCCAGTGATCTTTTCCTTTCTTCCTACCCATCACACAAACAAATGCAAACTCTGAGATCATATATAACCTATAGATTCCTCAAAAGAAATTAATCCTAACTGTTTTTATCTTATTTTCTGTGTATTGCCTACTGCAATTTGGTCTCTTAATTTGTTTTTGCAAATGATGAATTTGATTTCCTGCCATCAATGAGTGTCTGCCTTTCAGTAGGCTCCAAGCATGACTGACATAATGAAAAGTCTTTCCTGCATTGGAGTTGTAAGTTTTTATAATAAGACTTTCCCCCTCTCTAATAACTAAGATCAGATCGCAGATCTCCCTATTTCTTCATTCCAAGTTGTTGCTAATCTTTATCATCAAAGTGAATAAGAGTAATACTTATGAGGGTACAGCAAAATTAGAAAAAAAATATGTGGAAAATCAAGTAAATGGCAAATCCCAGCACTTTTCTTCTGTTGCCTCTCTGTAAGATCCAGGCTGTTAAAGTGCTGTTGCTGCAGAAACATTTGTGATCTATTAGGGGTTTCTTTTGATTGTTGGAAATAGGTGTGGGTGGATCTTGAGCTTTTTTTTTCTTCTTGAAATATAAATCCTTTTTGTTGTTGTTTATAAAGTGTTCATATCAAAACTCTAGTGGTATTCTGTGTTTTATTTGGCAGTGACAACACAAAATAAAACATTATACCCTCAATTGCTATAAGGTAGATGGGAGACTCATTCTAAGTGGACATATAGATCCCTGATACCCAGGTAAATTTTGTTTTGGTCTCAGGGTATGTACAGTGAAATGATGCTGTTCTCTCCCAGCAGTGTAAGTAGCACACTTGCCTCTGGGGTCTGTACTTGGCCCTAGTATCAGAAACATTGCTACCCAGTTAAATTCTATTCAAGTAGTTTGCTGACAGATGGGAGGCATTCAACTCATGTGGCTCGAACCAATGAGGTTCTCAAATTTACAGCGGTTCACACTCGACAGTTTATTTTTTATTTTTTATCTACATCTCAATTACATAGTAAGATGTTCTTTTTAAAAACTTGTTTATTATTAAGATATAAATCTACTTATTTTAGTCATGTAGTGCATGCCAGTGTAATGCAATACAAGAAGATTACAAGCTGATGGTTAGATGTTAATAACAGTAACACAAAACATTAAGGCAAGTGACATTTACATAAGTATCTTGATCTTAATACATGTAATTTACATATGAAAATTTAATCACCATAGAGATAAACAGCTGCAATGTTTAATTAAACTCTCCACACAAAATCAGCCTGCAAGAAGTAGTTTGTCACTGCTAATTTATCACAATTCTCATAAGTATTCTTTAAAATAAAAATGCAAAATAAATGACTCTTATTGATAATTTAACTTCTGGTTACTTTATCGTATTCTCAACAGGCTTTGATGATACAATTACAATATGAAGATTCTAGGCTCATTTTCTCACAATTTAGAAGACAAAACATAAATATATGGAGAACAAATGTATTTGTTTACAGACTTAAGGGTCAGCAGTATGGCAGCACTAGAGTACAATTTAGGCAAATTTAATGCCATGATAAGTTATGTGTAATGAAGGGATGCGAGTCTCTCTCTGTGGGGCTGTTTAAGGAGGAAACAATTATAAGTGAAAATTAATGCCGGCATTATCGCAGAGTTGGAACAAGCTCCTCGCTCACAATATCACTGCCTAAAACACACATTTTAGAAATCAGAGATGTGCTGACATTCAGAAGTTATTGAAGCCTAGACTTTGCTTCTAGTGATGTATTTTAAAGCAAAACAAAGCGCTCAGTATCTTGAAAGAAACAATTTACATATCTTTCCAGGGATTCTTCAAGAAAATTAAAATTAGAAGGTTGACTGAATCCTCTTCACAGCACTAAGATAGCAATAACAGCAGAAAAAGGAGCTTTTTTTGTAACTTCGGGGTAGGTAGGAATAGAGAACAGATATTTAACATTTAGTACCTTAAAGTACATATTTTTAGGTGTGAAATTATATTATATCCCAAGTAGAACAAACTGTATAACGAGGCTGTGGACCATGATGAGGGTATCAGATGTGCCTTCTGCATATGCTAAGAATTGCTTGTTTATATATAGATTTACTGAATTTCCTATACCATGGTAACCCCAGAACACTGGGAAACCTTGGTTTTCATATGGCAAATTAACTTGCTCTCATGGACCCATTGAAAAGATTACTCTTGGAAAATACTATTTTTGCCTTGGGTTTGGATTTTATTCTATTTATTGCCCATTTCTCTTTTCATGTAAATTTTGTTTAAGGATGTGATCATTTAAGGTTATTTAGGTGATATGCCTAAAGATGATGTGCAGGTCACGGAGAGCAAATAGGGTTATTTGGTCCTGAGTTCAAAAATCCTTATTCTCAATTATATACCCATTTAATTAAAGTAAAAACTGGGTTAAACTCAGATTAGATTCATAAATGGACCTTGTAGGAGAACTAGATGCAAGTAAAAAAACCCCTAATGAGTAGGAATTAAGTCTCACTATAATGATAAATCAATAACATGCTGTCAAAAAAAAAAAATCAGAATTCAATTTTAAAGCAATGAAACTTTTTTTTTATTCTGAATTCCAGTTTTGCAACATAGGTAGAATAAAGAATGAAGAAACCTGAAGTACCATAACTTTCTGCAATTCTCAAGTGTCTGAGTAGCCACATCATTGTTGAGGAAAGAAAGTAAGGTCTTATTCTTAAAATATTATCCTACATGTGTAGTGCTAATTTGTTGGGGGTTTTTTAACATTGACTCTAAATAGTGTTAGTCTTGAATAAGTATTTGCAAGTCTTGAATAAAAATGTATCCATCTGTGGCAGGTGCATCCGCCCAATGAAAGCAGAGCTTCTTGGCTGCTGAAGTGCAGCAGCTCCTGGCTGCCTTTGTTCTCAGGGCTTCGCGGTAATTGGGGCCTTTGGCCAATGGGAGCCGCTATTCACTACAGGTCAGATTGGGCCTGGGTATAAATGGAGTCCCCTGGGGGAGCCATTTTGAGCTCATCCCCTGGAGCTGCACGCTGCGGTCGAGGACTCTCCCCTTGGGTCAGGACACTGCCCAAGGAAACTCCTCGAGGGGCCTTGGGTCGGGACGCTGCCCTGAGCAGGTCCTCGAGGTTGAGAGCCCTCACTTGTCAGGTGAGTGATAAAGCGGTTTGGGTTGCCGTTAAACCCTAGGGAGTGGGGCTTTGTTCTGTGTTTTGGGTTGCCGTTAAACCCCATGGAGTTCTTTGTTATGTGTTTTGGGTTGCCGTTAAACCCTAAAAAGTTGTTCTGTTCTCCTCTCACAGACATTCGAACCTGTAATTTACGGAGAGCTAGTTAACTGTGTTAATAGTTGGTTGCTCATTTGGGAGCCTCCATAACACCATCAAGATTTGCATTTAGGGCTCAATTCAGTGGCCATTTTGGTTGCCCCTGGGTGCTCTGGCTGGTCCCCAGCTGCCAGGGCAGGAGTGGGCAAATCCTGTGCTCTACCTGCTAGTCCCATGCGCTTGCCTTCGACACCCTAAAGAAGTGGCACGTGATACCTATCTTAAGCAAGTGGATCAAGTTCTTATACTCCAGAAATCAAGAAGATTTTAAGTGGATACATTAACAACCACAAAAATCATACCTGGGGGAGAGGCAAACATTTGCCAATAAGTGATGTTCAACTTCACATGAACTGTGGAAGGAATAACCTCTATAGCAACTTAAATAGGAAATATTCTCATTACCAGGCAAATACTATTTCATCTTTGATTTTGGTGTGGTTATAATGTGTTGGCAGGCAGCTGATTGTAAGTGGCAATTTCCTGGATATGCTGCTATTAATGGCTTTGTGTTATAATACATATGGTCATGATTTGAACTAGAATGTAGCATATTAGACACAGTTCCCTAGCAATTAAAATATTTGTATTCAACAAAACAGAAGAAGCAGAATGAAGGTTACAAGAAGTAAGTAATTCTGTAATTCCAACATTTTAAATTATAGATCAGGACTGCTTGCTGAGACCCATGAGATCTATAGGTGCAGACTCTGTCAGTGCTAAGAGAAGAGGTGCTAATCAGAGATTGAGTTTTAGAAATATATATATTTACAGCCAGAAAAAAAAAAAAGTGCAAATCTATACAAAAATAATATTTTAGAATATTGTTGTTTTGCCACCAATGTAAGTGAATATGTTTCATGTTATCACCTGAGCATGTTCCTAAAAGTTACTTGATTTAGTGATTTGGGATGTCATTAGTTTACTACTGTTAAGCAAGAGTTGTGTGAAATTAAGTACACTGTTTACCTCTGCTGTGTTACTTTTTTAGCTCATAACCCTCCAAAACTCAGGAAAAAAGAATAGTCAACTGCTCTGTAAGATCTGCTTGCTTGAAGGGTACCATCTATCACAGTAGAAAAAAATGTCCAGTTCTAAGTAGAATTCAACTGTAATATTCCCCCCACTCCAAAATTACTTCTTTAAATACTTTTTTTTTTTTTTTTAACATACCATGTTCTCTTGTCTGGATATGTTTTTCTTCAAAATTCTCTGTCAGTGCAGGGCAAATCTCACTGTTAAGGCAGAAATGTCTATTTTTCCATTCTATACAGGTGATTTTGAAAGACTGAAATGTGAGGTTCTTCTGCACTTTAACTGTCATCAAGCACTATTGTAATTATATTTTGGATACAAGATATCCTTATACGTTCAAGCTAACCTGGTTGTTGGGAAAGCCTTTATTTAGGTTGATGATGGTGTTGCATTAGTTGTACATATATAATGTCTTATTGAGGTGGGGTGAGTTTTTCCATATGGGGACGTGACACGTCTACTGCTGGGTGGTCGATGGATGAATAGAGACACATGACACCAGGCATTGAGCTCACGTGTAGTCGTTAGGGATTTGGGGCATTCAACATCCTGCAAAATCAGGTCCAGTTGCACAAATCCATCAGTCCATAGGATAGTGATGCCGAGGAATATAATTCTTTAATTATTATTTTTGGTTGAGGTAATTGCCTCATGGACATGCAGCATGATACTGAGCTGGTCTTGGGGATGCTTAACAAGTGGCTGTGGGAGGTGTGTGTTACGCAGGAGGCGAGTGAGGTGTGTCCTTAGCACTGTGCAAGGGGGAAGGTTCTTTGGCTTTCCAAATGGGCTGGTTTTGTCAAACTGATGCCTGTACAATACCCTGTAGAAAGACTACACAGGTAGGCTGCCTGTTTCCGAATATATATCTCTGTGGGAAGGGATGCAGGGTTTCAAGGCTTGTTTTCTGGGGGTGTGAGGGACCTCACTCCCTGCTGCCCACCTCTTCCTTGTTAACAAGTGCCTTCTATTAGTATTAATGAGCTGTGTGACACTCCCCATCCACACCATGTGGTGGAAATGACCTCATCGCCCTCTACAGCTACCTGAAAGGAGGGTGCAGAGAGCTGGGGATGAGCCTCTTTAACCAAGTAACAAGCGATAGGACAAGAGGGAATGGCCTCAAATTGCGCCAGGGAAGGTTTAGACTAGATATTAGGAAACATTTCTTTACAGAAGGGGTTGTTAGGTGTTGGAATGGGCTGCCCAGGGAGGTGGTGGAGTCCCCATCCCTGGAGGTGTTTAAGAGTCAGGTTGACATAGTGCTTAGGGATATGGTGTAGTGGGGAACTGTCAGTGTTAGGTCAATGGTTGGACTGGATGATCTTCAAGGTCTTTTCTAACCTAGACGATTCTGTGATTCTGTGAAATACCCCTGCAGCTACTGCAGTCCAGGCTGTGATCTCATAAGATCACCCATACATCAGGGTCTAGGCTGGACTGCCAGACAAACTACCGCTGCTCCCGAGAAGAGCCAGGGCAGTTCAGCAGCACCAATGCAGGACGTGGCACTTCCCTTCTCCCTCTGTGCTCGGGCAGGTTGTGGGAAAATGCATTGCTCTGGGAAACCTTTTGAATGACATGGGCTAGGCTTGACTATCTGTTATCCCTTCAGATCCCATGCTATTTCCTTGAAATTCAAGTGATGTAATCCCACAACCCCTGGCCAGCATCCTCTGCACACCCCATGCTGGTGTGGGTGACCCCCCCAGTCTGCACTGCCCTTTGGTACCCTGGCAAGCCGTTAAAGAGGCATCTATATCCCGCTTAGGAGGAGGCTTTTTTTTGGCTGTAGATGAATTAACTGCTGTGTTGATTAGATGTACAAAATCTTCTGGGATAAGAGTATTAAGTAAATACAAAATGGTTAAAATCCAACTCTATGAAAACCAGTGTCCCTTGTATTTCCTCTTCTGGCTGGGAAACCAATGCTGTTAGTAAAACTGTGGACTAGGAGTCAGTAAGAAGATGATTTTGCTTATGTTTCTTAAGTGATGAAGTATGAACACTGGACAAAGACTGAAGCGAGTGGACTATCAAGGACTGACTCCTTTAACTGCGATCTCCATCACGCTGAATATAAATCATTGTCGCCAACAGTAGAAACATATATTTCAACACTAATTAAAAATAATGCAAGAACACTTTATTTATTTGCAAAATACATGTAACCTCCTGGTATAAGTATAGATTTTCTCCTGTGAGGAGCGATCGTTCCCTCGGGAGATCTTTTCTCCCTATCCCTTGATGATGTCAGTGAGTCGCTGATTAGCTGCTGACATATGAAATTATGGGGGATCAGCAAGGTTAATGAAAGGCTTCTCCATATAGCCATGCCCATACACTGTCTCCCTCTATCCTCCTCGGCTTTGGGTTGTATAGTGACCTCAGTGACAAAGTCAAGAGAGAAAATATGCACTATGATATCAGTACAGTCTAATCAGTGGTTCTCTGTTAATATCTAATTATTCAATAAAGGGGCAATGAATTATTTGCGGCCCAGAGTTTTTACAAACCGGCGATGATCTCTGTGGAAGTGCTGTTCAACTGTCTCCACAGTATTGTCATTGATTAGCTCTGTCATGTTGAATATATTTTTGCAGGTGTGACTTGCATAGGAAATTCTGTTTTCAGCCCGGTGATAAAGGCAGACAAAGTTTGTCATTGCCAGGAGGAAAATGGGGTTGTGCTGGAATCACCAGGAGGACAGACTGACTTTTGCAAGTCAAGTGCCCTCGGTGATGGCAGCTGGAAGTCAACTAGGAGAGCTGTTATTGCCAGCCTGCTGTAATGGTAGTGTTTAATCACTAGAACTCTTTCGTGCTCTTCCTAAATATAATGTAAGAGAGTAATATCTGACAAGCAACTACTGATTTTACACTTCCCAAGAACATCTTTGTGTCTATAGATAGGACTTTCAAGGAGCAGCTTTTCTGTTGCCCTTCTCGAGAGGATGCTGTTGGCTCTGACTGCACCTCGGGCATCCTTTGGCCTGCGCCTGTGATTGTGGTCACTGTTGTGCAGCTGAGGGTGTTTGTACCTATTAATTTAAATCACCCCCCTTTAAGGATTCAGCTTAGAAAAGATTTTCTGAGTTGGAATGACCTTAAGATATGTCACGCTTTCTGCAGACTGGGCGAAGATTATTTCCATATTAATTACTGTTGCAAAGTTTTTCCTTCCCAGCTGCACACAATTCCTGTCTGTTCCTTCCTCTTTGGGGTTTCCTTTTTATCACACTCCATCCCTTTTGAGCTTATTTGTCTTACTGTGGAAAAAAAGGAATGGTTGAGAATTTGTTTTACTGAAAGTATTGCTCTTAATATATATTTATTTCAAAATATGTATGCATATATACATTCCTCTCCCCCACTCCAGCTGGGGACACGGAGTGTGACTGCGTGGGCTTTTCGCTCCTTGAATTTCCCATAAGGACAGTGCAGTCGGTTCAGTCTGATGAGGTGTGTGTTGAAATTTAAACATTTGTATAGTCTCATCAAATTTAATGTGGCCTCTGTTTTGAAATGAGGAGCATGCAAATAAATTGTCTGCATTGTGCAAAGCACTGACTTGCGAGCCCCGAGGGGAAAAGCGGGTCTCTGGGGAATGAATAGGCCAAGGTAATGGCTCTGGAAAGGTGAAAACACAAAGGGAAGAGAGTAGCACCAACAGGGGAAGAGATGTCATTTCAAAACCTGTTGGAGAGATGTTTTTGCCAGACCTTTCCAGGGAAGGAGAAGGGAAGGGATCTGCTGGGAAGTGGTGAAACATCAAAGTAACACTGGAAAAATGCTGGGATTTTAAAAAAGCCCAAAGGGGAGAGTGAAAATACATGGAGCTGCTGCTTAACATAAGGACATTCAGGAATCTGGGCTTGTACCTCACTTCGAGGTGAGCCCAGGTGACAAAGTTAAGATTTAATTTTGAACAATTTTAAAAGTCTCAGGCTTTAGAGGGAAGTCTCAGGCTTTAGGTAAAGAGGGAGAATGACAGGAAGGAAGATATGGGAAGACTGGCAGAAAGTCTGCTTTCAATTTTGAGAGATAAAATTAGACAGGTTTTAGAGTCTCAGGAGAGAAACATTTGCTGCTTTGCTACTTGCATGTGTCTCTGGATCACGCTGACCCCAGGGCTCTCCCTGGGACAGTGGGGAAGTGAATCCTGAGACGAGACTTTGGAGCTGAGGTTCCCTTTTGTCCCTTCTGCAAAAAGGGAGACAAGGGCTCCAGCAGCAACATGTGTGTGTGGACAAACAAATGACATTATTATATAGGCAAGGATGTGGGACTAAATCACCTGGGCTGAATCAAAACTTTATTATGCAATTCTGAGTGTTAGATGTGTGGGTGACAAAGGAGGCTAATGTTGGTGTCACCAGTCTCCATTTTGGGTGGAAGTGATTCAGAGTAAGGTATGAATATTTTCTGGGACCAAAGCAGTTATACAAATGGAAATGCTTCTATTTATCTTTGCTTCTGATTTTGCCTGTATTTGTTTTAAAACTGCTTTTTAGCAGCTTCAAAAGCATTTGACTAGATTTGTATGTGTAATTAAAATGGGCCAGATCCATGGTCCTGCTTAGCTCCTGATAAAGACAGTTGTCTTGGCTGAGAGAAGATGTATAGTTGCTCCCTCATTTCTAAATCCATTGCAAAGACACACTTTGGCTTAGCTGAAGTGCCAGGGGCATGCACATGCAACCTGGTTTAATCGTTTTATAGGAGAGATAATTTATAGAGTAGAGAAAATGCTTCCTGCAGTTTATCTACAGGCAGGACCTCATACCATGGAGCAGCGCAACATGGGCCATGGGACCTTAAAAACTATTTGGCTGTGTACTTTTTGGCTCAGCATCTGCTTTCACGGTGCCTTAGTACATGTGTGAGCTTACTTAGTTTGCAAGTTAAGGATAAGTGTGACTGTTTATCTCTAATAATAATCTCTAAGTGCTCTAATCAAGTCCTGATAAACTAGGAGCAAACTTTTTATTTGCTTGTCATTTATGATAGAGCTATAAAGGCAGGGTTGTTTTTTTTTTTTTTTTTTTGATTTCAAAGTAAAAAGCCCGTGGATAGTGAAGGTTTTTAAAATTATCTGGCTTCTTTAACATCGACATCCTGTGTGTCTGTGTCAGCCCCGGGTACTGGTGAATACGAGAGCACATTTGTTTAGGTGACTTATCGACGGCTCCTCTGTAAAACACATTTTTCTGTTTCGCTCAGACAGACTGGCCTCTTACCTTTCTCTGTGGTGCTGCCATGTCCCAGTGCAGAGCTCCGCAGCACCGGGCAGAGCTGGGCTCCCAAAACCCCAAACCAGCTCTGAGCCCTTCCTCCATCTCTCGGCTTGTCTCGGGTGGGGTGGAGGTGCTGGTGCAAGGTCTTTTCAACATCGACATAGATAAAGTGCTTTTCCCTTGTGCTGTTTCAGTCACCCTTATGGCCCTCAAATAACAGTCACAAATAACAAGTCCAAGTTTCAAATGTCTTGTTGGTTTTATGCCCTTCAGTGCTTCACTAGAACAATGTGAGATGGCCCTTTCTTAATACTGTGGTTTTTCACAGTATCCTGAATTAAGCACATGAGGTGATTTAGGCTTGAAGCTTCTGGGAAAGAGATAATTGTTCTTTTATTATTATAATAGATCAAAATAAAATCAGCTTGCGCTTCTGAAATGGAGAGTTTTTTAGCTGGAGAAGTGTACAGTAATTCTTTTACAGTGTTATCAAATGGCATAATAAAAAAGCAAAAAGCATCTCATTTTCTAGGCTGTTTATTTTACATATCCTCTTTGAATTGATAAATATTTATATTCAAATCTGGGATTCTGTTCGGAGCATCAGCCACAAAAATGATGCAGTAAGTATTGCTTGATCTTAAAAGAGCTAATTTTTGTGTGTGCAAAAGTGTACAAATTATTTCTTGCCTATATTTACACAAACAGTTAACTTACAACTGTGGATGCAAAGCAAATATTAATGCATGCTAATGGCAGTTAAGCATCTGAAGTGCCATTTCTGTATGCAAATAACAGAATAATGATGTTAAAACAGTTACTAGCATTTACTTAGTACCTGTGGTATCTGGCATAGAGCTGAAATAATTGCATATAAGCCTAAGTAATTCCCTGCACCTTTTAGTAAAAAATACTTCTTTGCTCTGCTGTATTGTTCTAAGAAAAACTTATAAAAATTCATATTATCAAAATATCTTTCAGATTATTCTAAAATCCTGTGTTTCTGTTTTGTTTTTGTTGTTTTTTTTTTTTTTTTTTTTTTTTTTAACTAAGTTTAGCATTTTTTAATAACTGATAGAAGCCAGAGCTAAAATACAAGATTTGGGATTCTCCAGCATATGCAGTACAGCGTTACAGATGCACAAAGTTTGCAAAGCAGATCCAGGAGAGCTGAGCATCACATGGGGCTTATAAACTCATAGAATCATAGACTCATAGAATGGTTTGGGTGGGAAGGGATCTTAAGGCCCATCCAGTCCATCCCCCCTGCCCTGGGCAGGGACACCTCCCACTAGCCCAAGTTGCCCAAAGCCCCGTCCAATGTGGCCTTGAACCCTTCCAGGGAGGGGGCAGCCACAGCTTCTCTGGGCAACCTGTGCCAGGGCCTCAACACCCTCACAGGGAACAATTTCTTCCTTAGATCTAACCTAAATCTCCCCTCTTTCAGTTTGAAACCGTTCCCCCTCGTCCTATCCCTACACCCCCTGATCAAGAGTCCCTCCCCTCTTTCCTGTAGCCCCTTTCAGTCCTGGGAGGCCACTCTAAGGTCTCCCTGGAGCCTTCTCTTCTCCAGCTGAACCCCCCAACTCTCTCAGCCTGTCCTCACAGGGGGGTGCTCCAGCCCCCCGAGCATCTTCGTGGCCTCCTCTGGACCCACCTGAGCAGGTCCGTGTCCTTCTGCTGTTGGTGCCCCCAGAGCTGGGCCCAAGCACTGCAGGGGGGTCTGATGAGAGTGGAGCAGAAAGGGAGAATCCGCCCCCCTCACCCTGCTGCCCACACTGCTCTGGGTGCAGCCCAGCACACGGGTGGCTTTCTGGGCTTCCAGCGCACGTTGCTGGCTCACCATCAGTTTTCCACCCACCAACACCCCCAAGTCCTTCTCCTTGGGGCTGCTCTCAATCCCCTCCTTGCCCAGCCTGGATTTGTGCTGGGGATTGCCCTGACCCATGGGCAGGACCTTGCCCTTGGCCTTGTTGAACTCCATGAGGTTCACACAGTCCCACCTCTCCAGCCTGTCCAGGTCCCTCTGATGGCACATCCCTTCCCTCCAGCATGTCAACTGCACTGCACAGCTTGGTGTTGTTGGTGAAGTTGCTGAGGGTGCCTCGATCCCACTGTCCATGTCCCCAACAAAGACGTTAAACAGCACTGGTCCCAGCCCCGACCCCTGAGGATGCCACTCATCACTGCTCTCCACTGGGACATTGAGCCGTTGACCACAACTCTTTGAGTGCAACCATCCAGCCAATTCCTTATCCACCCAGTGGTCCATCCATCCAATCCATGTCTCTCCAATTTAGAGACAAGGATGTTGTGCAGGACAGTGTGAGATGCTTTGCACAAGTTCAGGTGGATGATGTCCATTACTCTTCCCTTATCCAGCACTGTAACCCTGTCATAGAAGGCCACCAGATTCATCAGGGACAATTTGCCCTTAGTGAAGCCACGTTGGTTGTCACCAATCACCTTATCTTCCATGTGCCCTCACACAGTTTTCAGGAGGATTTACTCCATGATCTTGCTAGGCACAGAGGTGAGACTGACTGTCCCGTAGTTCCCCAGGTCTTCTTTTTTTTCCCTTTTTAAAAACGGGAATTATATTTCCCTTTTTCCAGTCAGCAGGAACTTCATGGGGCACAACTTCTCAAATATGATGGGTAGTGACTGAGCCACTTCATCCACCAGTTCCCTCAGGACCTTGCCAGGCCCTGAGAAATCCCCCCTCGAGCAGCTGCCTGGCTCTGCCTGTTGTGTGGTGAGATGCAGGATTTTGAACCCAGGCATGTGAAGCAGTAAAGAAAACACACTAAAACTTCTGCCTTCATCTAGATACCTTTTAATAGTACTATTCCCATTTTCTTCTCAGGTATTTGAAGAGCGGGACAGATCAGCCCCCCCCTCCTGTTTCAGTGCCCGCTTGCCATTCTCAGAATGGTGGTCGACTTAAAAAAAAAATTTACGCAGATTTTGTGCCCCAATTAGCAGTGCTAATTGGGGCACACAAGTAAATTGCACTCTACCCTGTGGAAATTGTCAGCCAGTCAACCAGATCACTGAGTCACCAAGAGCACTCTAACCCTGAGTTACTATTTAATCAGGTGCAAAATCAGAGGTCCCTCCAGGAAGGACACAGTCCTGCTACTGGGTATCAATGAGAGAAGTTGCCTGGGGCTTTTTTCCTTCCTTTTAATTTTTTTTCCTTTTTTCTTTTTTTTTTTTTTTTTGTCTTTTTTTTTTGTCTTTTTGTAAAGGCCAGAGTTTAAAATAAAACCCCGAATAGTTGGGAAGGAGACTGCTGGTAATTCAGCGTCATGTGTTAGGGAAGATTAGGGTTTGCTGAGTGCAGCTAGCTCCTTTACAGAGATATTTTGGTTAAAGGAATACCATTTTATCTGCAGGACAGGACCAAGTCTGGGTGAGCGTGGTGACAGGGGTTGAGCATGCTGGTGTACCCTCCCTGGCAGTAGGTCCAGTGCCAGAGAAAGGGACATGGGCATCATACCTGTGATGTTGCCTTCAAATATTATAAAGCAGTGAGATAAATATAAGCTTGAGATGAAATCTCCAGCGTCTTGGCAAGAGCATAAAATTTCATCTGTGCATCTGAGTGCTTCATAAACTGGGTGCTCAGGGTTTCCCAGACTGGGGGAAGGTGGGGAAAGCCACAAGTGGTTGCAGGACACAGTGACACTTCTGCTCACTGCTTAAAAATGTGCTGTTTGCAATGAGGGAGGAGACGATCAAATATTACTGCATGGAGTAATGCTAAAAATCATTTGGGAACACTGAAGAAGCTATATATTCATATAGTGATGGCTGTGCAGCTATGTATGCAGCCATACAGAGCAGTTGTGGATGTAGATCATTGACCACATCAGATGCACAGCAATTAATATATTATTTCTTTCCAGGTGGGTGAGCAAAGGCTTGCTGAGCCTGTAACCTGGCCAGGGCTGGGGAATGAATATGGTGATGCAGAATTAAAAATAATGGCTTTGTTAATTGGACGATACGTTTATGTGCTTGAGAGAAAAACACCACATCAGTAACAGAAGGCAACACCACTCAACATTATTTTGGAAGCTTTTTTATAAAATCCTGTGCTCCTAAGAAGGCAAATATCTGAGTAACGTTTCAGGGAAACAGTAGGAGTGGCTGGCAGTGTGTCAAGAAACATGGCAGTGGTGAAAGTACAGATGCACCTCTGACACTGAGAGAATAAATTTTGCTTTGAGCACCAATAAATTTTGCTCCGAAGAAGCAAAAATGTTGGAACAAGAAGCATTTTTAGAAAAGTGTCACTAGTCTCAGCCTTACCCAAGGGGCTTAGAGGAGAACAAACCTCCTCACTAAAACCCACTTCGACGAAGGCTGGAAGCAAATCTTAATTTTTTTTTTGCAAGTTTTGATGTAGTTTTTGATCTGTCAGGTATTGCAAAAAGCAAGGGTTGGTGTTGTGAGAGGGAAGTGCAGGTGATGCTGCACATCCCGTCTGGGAGGAGGAGCTCTGAGAAGTGCCGGGCCCATTTGGTCCTGCAGGTGTAAAATATTGCTCCATATTTTGTGGTGTCATGGGAGACACAGGAGTCGATTTAGGTCCATTCTGCTACATGTGGAGAAAGAAAACTAGCCTTCTAGACCTGCCAAACTATTATTATTTATTTTTTAAATATGATGAAGTTGGTCAAGCTTTTTCTACTTCAGTTATCTGTCCTTTCACTGTCCTACAGTGCACGACCCCCACAATGGTGAACTCCTTATGCCCTGATGCTTGTGAGTGATGAAGATATTTTCTCCAGTATGCAGATAAGGGAATATGATGTAAAAGTCCTGCCTCAAAAAATCATATCAGGATCCTCTAGCACAATCAGGAGCCAGATCCTCCTCACTAAACCCAGCATGGAAAAAACACTCCTCCAAGTAGTGAGCATCAGTGTCCATTCGAAAAGTCTTTTTGTGGGGTTGGAATCTGTTTTGATATGATGGGGAGAAAATTTGTCATTCATCAGTGTTTCTTTTTTTTCCCTCTATCAAAAAAAGAAAATAAAAATCCTGAAGATGTGTTTTAGCTGTAGACATTTTTGCTGCTTGAAGGAAGAAGCGACACAATAATTTTTAAAGGGACAATATCACCAATGCTTGCTTTAAATTCTCTCTGCTTTGACAGTGTGTGATTTTAATGCTCTTTTTCTGCAAATTCCTTGGATGAAGATCTTTGTGAAGAAGTAAATACTGAATATTGCCCACTCAGGGCTGTGAAACTCTGCCTGTCCTACCTGGACCAGGCAGCAGCACTGTGGGACCTGGTGATGACTCTCCAGGGACACATATTGGGGACTGATAAAAGCATGTGTAGAGTAATAGCTGTCCTGCTACTTAAACAGCTGATAATATAACTGTAAACTTCTGAAAAACTCAATCTTCAGAGGAGAAATAATTTATATTTCAGGCTCTTTCATTTGTGAGAATCACTGGTTAGTTGCTGTTCATGTTTTAAGATCTGGAAATGTATTCTGACCCCAAAAATAGATGTTATAAAAATAATTGCGAGCTCATTTATGCCCTGCATGCTATCTCACTTTTTTTTTTTTTTTTTTTTTTTTTTTAAAAATGTTAAGCACTGTCTCCCTTGGAGTCTGTTTTCTCCATTTTTAATGAAGTGGTGGTGTTGTATTACAGGCTGCAATACATGGAAATAAACACAATGTGATAACTAATGCCATATTTTCCATAAGACAGATAAATTCCATATATATGACAGGTTAAATATGTTTTGTCTCTATTATTTGATATTATGGTGGATTGCTATTAGTAATTAGATCCACTAGATGGTGGTAAAGACCATCGGCTATACTCTCTTGTATCAAGAAAAAAAAGAAGAGAAAAAAGTTGAGTACATTTAAAAAAAACCCAAACCAAAACCAACCCCTAACTAAATGAACATACCTACCTCTCTATTTTATATCTAGAAACCGATTGCAAGCATGGGAAAGGAGTGATGCTTTTGGGCAGCATTATTATACTATGAGGAGCTCTCCAAATTAAATAGTTTTGTCAGGATAAATATTGAGTAACATGATTATGAATCATTGTGGCAAGTTTTAATACACATCAGAAGCTAAATTAATGCTGCTCTAACTCATGGATCGTGGCTCTCTTTTTCTTCGGATACAAATGAATAGTAAACAATATTTTGGCAATTTTTAGGTTAATCATGTAGAACTGATTACTCAAGAAGAATGCTATTAACATTTAGTCAATTTATACCCTACCATGTGACAAATGAAAATTAATGTTGCTGTTTTTAAGATATCAAATGGGTCATGATTTTAAGAAAAATGATTACCCCTAAAGATAACTGATAATGATGGCTAGAGGCAAGGAGCACCGAGCAACTTAGCAACATCCATAATTCCCTAAACAAATTCTGTAGAAAAGAAATACAACTTAGTCTGTCTGGTGGCTAAATAGGCAGGACTTTAGGTATTTTTTGCTGGGTCTTTTTGTTGTTAAGTGTAGCACTCCATGTTAATCATTTGTTAGTTATTTCTCATGAAAAAAAGCATGAGTAATGGTGTCCCAACATTTAGTAACAAAAAGCAGATTTCTGGAGTTGAATATTGTGTGCTTTTGGTGAAGATGTAATAGTTTATCTTCCAGAATCAGTTATTCTTGTTGGTACTGAGTCTGTCTCTCTGCTGTTTCAGTGCTATGTATCGATAAAGAAATGTTTTGCTATAATCAGTAGAGGCGATGCAACGATAATTGCTACAGGCATTTGCAACAAGTTGGGGATGAGAAATCAAGCTAAACAAGCAGGGGACAAAGATTCTTAAGGAAAGGAAAATGTTCTTCATTCTAGAAAGATGTGTTTTATATCATGGGACTGTCTTGAAATTAGACTATACAAAGGAGTTTAGGGCAGATGTTAAACACGTATGAATTTATCTCGTGTTGTATCCTAGTACATTATGGGGAGAACTGTACCCCCATGCCTCAGTGCAATACTGAAGTCACTAAAGGGCTCTGACTTACTGCGTGTATTTCTCGATGTGTGCATGTGAAGCGTTGCTGTACTTTTCCCATAAAATAATTTTAAAAGGTCTTGACCTTTTGCAGAACCAGAAAAAAAAAACCCTGCCAGCCCAGTGCTTCCTCCGTAGCTCGGCCGTCTTCAGGAGTGATTAATGGGCGCTTTCGAATCAGTGTGCATGAGTTTTCTAATGGAGGTGGTGCATTAATGGGAACATTTCCGTGTTTGTTTTAAGTCACCTTTCACATTTTTAAAGATTACATTACATATTGTGGTTTTATCTCATACTATATACCTATGATCAGAACTAAACTTTGATTTTAACAGCTTTTTAAACCGTAGACATTTAAAGGAGATTTTTTGGGGGAATTTTATGGTACTTATGGCTCTTTTAGGATGGAAGACAAGCACTCGACTCCTGACTTTCCTGTGTAACAAGATACCCAGTATTTGTATGTCTGTAGAGTGATTGCTTTGCTTCTCCGCTGCTCCATCGGCAGCAGTCCAAACCCAATCTGTATGACATATAGGGCCCATTTCAGCCTCACAAGAGCACAGCCATCACCAAGTGGAATTTATCAATAACCATGCTGGAGCCGACCTTTGCAACCTAAGACATCGGTGATTTGTGGAGGCTTGTTAAAGTTGGTAATCTACATTTCTCATTGCTTACAGCGGCATTTTCACTTTCTTTTTTTTTTTTTTTTTTTTTCTTTCCTTGGGAGAGGTTGAGTGCTGAGAAGCTCTGGTATCCGATTTGGGTGGTTAGAAAGATTAAGATTTTTAAAAGGCTATAAAGAAGTACTCATGTTGAGAGCAGTGCCAAGATCCCGGTTTCTTTGGAGGATTGTTCCTGGCAGAGTTTCCTTTACAAGTTACTCAGGGATGGAGGAGCTGCTGTAGCTACATCTCGGCTCTCTCACAGAGGGAGGGTGACAATGACATGAACTTCCCTGAAAATTCCTCGTGTGAAATTTTGCTGTCAACTCAAATAAACAAAAGAAAACCTAACCCACTTTTTTTTTTCTTTTTTTTTTTTCCCCAAAATCTTTCTTGAACATATGGCCTACAGTGCACCAGGGCTACCTGTCTTGGAAGAGGGTTTTTCTGGATTTGAGGAAAACTACCCTGGTAGTGGTGGGCTGCATGAGTCCAAGCTGAGAGATAGTTTCCCACCCAGCTCAAAGCAGGGAGTGAAGCTCACCATTACTTTCTTTGCTTGTTTTGGCCAATGTTGCTTATGTCTGCCAGCAGCAAGGGTTCATTTTGTGTGAAAGTATTTTTCTTAGGTGTTCAAGATCAACTGAATCATTTGAGCGGAGGGTCCATGAACCCAGATCACTTAAAAACCGATCCTTTACTTGTAGACTGGAACAGGCTGACAGACACCTCGATACAGAGGAGGCCATAAATGGTCCATTGTTATAAGATCAGCAAAAAGTTATACTCATCTCCAGATAACTAGATGTAGAAAAGTAAGTTTTGAGTTCTGTTTTCTTAGGAATCTTTGAAAATCAGCTTCTTGAAGGTGTATTATGCTGTTTCTTCATAAATGGAGTGTCCTCTTTCAACATTTTCAACTTTTAGTCCTATCCGTTGTTTAATTTACTGAAGTTGTGTTAATAGCAATGAAAAAAACCAGCTTGGTGAATGAGGAAATTGTTGGTCATAATGGTTGTCAGAAAAATTCTGATATTGTTTCATTTGTTTCTAAATGGCCACAGGAAACAAGCCATAACAGTAAAGGGATTTCAAAACAAAAGTAACGTCAAATTTCATTGGCAAATTCTTGCTTTGGAGAGTTAAATTATCCTGTGTTGTAAACATGTGGATTCCTCACCAAGACTTAGATTGGGGAGGAATGGCTTAGTAGCTTGACAGAAAAGCTAGACGTGTTATCTGCATTAAACTATCAAAAAAGTCCAGTGAAACCTCCAATTCAGTTACGGTAATTGCACTTTGAAAGGTGTTTGGGTTTTTTCCAGCCTAATATTGGACTTTGGTCTGTAACACTGTTCAGAAATGAAAATTACTTCCCAGAAACTAAAGCCATCAGAGTGACGGGAAGACAGATAGACGAAAGACAGGAGAGCAAGTGACCGAGTTTATTATTTACAAACAAGAGAGAAATAAGATGAAAAGGTTGCAATTAAGAATTCTCAGAGGCAAAATAAACCCAGCAGACGTGTTGCTGCATGGGGAGGGCAGAGGGTGTCACCGCGACCTGGGGGAGGGACAGGGGACTCTCAGCCCAGCAGCCACCAGCACCCAGGCGGGGTGAGACGAGACCCAGAGCCAGAGCAGAAGCAAGGCAGGAGGTCAGGTTTTGCCCAGTGAAGGGTATGACACTGCAAAACAGTTGAAAAATGAGCATAAAAATAGATAGAAATACATGAAGATAAAGGTGAGATGACAGAGATGAGAGAAAGCCGCTTTGCGCAGGCTGTCAAGCAGTGCAAAGGCTCTCTGAGGCTGCTGGGCAATAAAATACTTCAAAGACCTCTCGTTAGTCCTGTATATGCTGTAAGACAGTTATCTATGGTCTTTTTAGCAGAGGCATTTTAAAATAAAATATAGGGGATGTGCACTAAAAGCCAAATCCCATTTAATGGGGCAAATCGTGCTTTTTTCTTTTTTTTTTCATATAAAACCCATCAGATCAGAGTCAGCATTTTTTTTTAAAAAAAAGGTGTTTTTATTAGTGTGTGTTTTTTGGTAGTGCTGCAGTGCCACATTTTCCCAGACATAGGATCAAGAAACAGCTTCTTGAAGTATTTTGTCTTCTTATATTGCATACACATTTCAGAAGCATGATAACTCCTAGAAAGCAGTGTCTGGTCTTCTGATCCCCACAATGCCTTGAGAAATGACTGACATTTTCCTCTTCCAAAAGCTTTTTACAAGTTCCAGTTAATTTACCAAACTTAAGCTGATCCAAACTTAACTTGATCACAATTTCTAGAACATATCTGTTTTCTCAGTTGCTACTGAAAGTGGAAAGTGGCTCCTAAGCCCACAGATTTTCAAAGGGAATTTTTGAAAATGTACCCTGAGATTACTTTACTAAGCCAGTCTGTCTTTACAGGCTTACTCTGCTCTTAAATATGATGATAGGAGCCTCGCTTGCATAGCTTAACCAACAAGTACAGGTTTTAGTTAGCACTGAACCAGTTAAAAGAAAACAAAGTATTTTTTTAACCAACTCTGGCTCCACTCAGTCCTAAATTATTATTTTTTTCTTCAGAAATGGGCATTTTAATGTGTCACTTTTCAGTTCCAGCTCAATAAACAACCATTTATTTACAATTTTAAAGCAATCTTCAGCCTAGTCAGGTAAGAATTATTTCAAAAGAATAAAAACATTTTCATTTCCCATCACTGCCAAAAATGAAAAGAACATGAGTTATGAGTCTTGCTATGTTGTCTTAAGTTGATTACTATGGAATGATTAAAAAACTAGCTGTGCTGTCATAGCAGAAGAGTACATTATAAGTGTAATAACAGCTTAGGGATACAATCCATCAATGCCGTACTTGGAAGAAGAAAAAAAAGTTGATCTATTTCTTTGGTCATCATTTTCAGCATATTAGATGACAAATAATTGTACATTCATCAATAACAATAGATTAAAGTTGAAATGATTTATTACTATTACACTGCTGGTATGATGGAGCACTAGGTCACTCAAGCATTGATGGGGTCTGTATTTAATTTTCACGGGTCTCTTAGCAGAAATAATAGACAGAGAGGAAACCACCTGAAACAAGGTAGATCAAAGTTGGTGACAAGTGATTTGTAGGTTTGTTCTTCGGGAGTGGTGGACTGGAGGTCCAACTCTTCTGCTTGGCACTCTGAACCACTAAATCAGGCGGCCCCTCACGTCCTTGCTCAGCCAAGCAGTCTCAGAAAAAAACCTTGAATGCCATTTCTGAGGGTCAGGCCACTTAATAAGGAGAAAATTATTGTGAAACTTTTTTGATGTGAAAATTCTTCAATGAAGCATTTTTATTTACTCTTAAAATAACATAGAAGGGAAAACAGAACCATTTTTCAAAGGTGTGAGTAGTACTCCTGTTAAAAAACAGAGAACATTAATTTGAAATGGGGAAGCCCCAGCTTTTAAACTCAAACTTAGTGACTTTTCTGAAGACTTTCTCCAAGGAAACTTTGTGTACAAATCTGGCAATAACTGTGTCATATCCTCTCCTGCACAGACAATCTACCCGAGTAGACCTGGTTAAAAGGTTTCTGCTGAAACATTTTTTGAACCGGAGTTCTCAATTTCATCAGCATCCGTGGGAATGGTTGGGGCTTGATGACTATGTGACAGTCCCTGATTTCCTGCCTGGCTGCCTGCTACCGTGTCTGTTTTTCTGGAGCCACTGGCTCAAAAGTGGGCAAACATCTCGGTTGCCTCTTATTGAAGACCTCAGGGCTTCCAGCATCCATCCCTCCAAGAAAACCTGTAGAGCACAATTCATTCCTGGATACCCCTCAGCTGCAGTTTTTACAACAAAATAGTGAGATTTCAGTTGAGCAAAATTTTTTAAACTCCTAGATATTGATGCAATTTTCAGGAAACAAACTTTGCCTAGAAGAAGATGGTTTTAAAGTCAGCTTAAGTTTAAAATGATCTCTGCTATTATATTGATTTTATGAGGACACACCTTTCATTGTTAAGATTAGGATTAAAGATGTTTAGTCACTTTCTCTGGATATATTTCTGTGGTATGGAAGGCACCATCGAGCATAATGGTGAGAGAAGGGACTACTAAGAGTCAAGATCTCTCTTCCTCATTAGCCAATAATGAAAAAACCTGTTTTGATAACATTTATAATTATGGAATTCCAAAATAATCATTGATGTACCATTTTAACATCTCAATGAAATGAGAGAGGAGACAGAGAGACCATCTCTCAGTCTGACACTGAAATGTTATCACAGCTGGGAAGAACCCAGGAGTCCTCTGTGTATGCTGTGCTGCCTAAGACTTCAGGACAGGTATTAAAGATGCTGACCAAATTGAAGTGCATTATAATTTCCTTAATTAGAATGTCTCTAAAAGGCTCTAGGATATTTTATGTTCATTTTTGACAATATTTATAGGCTTGTCTTAGTACCGTCACTATTTTTATACATAACAGATCTGAATTCAGCATTGGATGACTCAGAAATAATTTAATAATAATAATAATGATAATAATAATTATTATTGTCATCATTATCTAATGCATTAAGATAGTTTCCTTATTTTTGGAAAATTCATTGACTGTCTAAATAATTTCTCTTGTGGTATTTGTAATTTGTGCAATACATGTATTTATTCAATACATGGCAATGTACTAATGACCTGGGATAGAAGAAGTAAACACTTTATTTTAAAGTAGCAATTGAATCCGCATGATTTTTCCAGCAAAAGCTCTATGGACATGATTTTCCACTCTGTCCCTCTGGGAGTCACAGGCAGAATCTGCATATGCTAATGCTATTAAGAGTTAGAGGGAGTTGTATGGGGTCTTTAAACTACAGAAATATCTGGATTCACACTACTTTGAAAAGCCATACCTGCCAGTAAGTTGCCAAAAGTAAGTGACACGAATAACAAAACAGTTTTAATTTTCTGTCCAGTCAAATCTTAGTATTTCACACTCAATTTTCCTTCTTCAGTAATCTAAATAATTTCCCACCTTGCTCATGATGAATGTCTTGCCAGTTCCTACTCAGTCCTTCCACTTTGCACAACCTAATTAAAGAAAACATTCCATGATTGCCTATTTTTCCTCATGCATGACAACCTATTATTTTTTCTACCACCTGATTAGGGCTTTATTATCCTTGGATTTAGATTGATTTGCTGGGCACTTTAATAAAATACTACTTAGTTTGATTTAAAGGGCTACAGGTTTCAGTCATTCATAGAATTACTCTTATAAGTAACTCACATTCGAAGTACTGTATAGTCTCCATGAAAAGGGATTTGAGGGTGCCATGATATTAGCCTAAAGAAATGAGCATCACAGGTGGTGTTCCAGTTGTGTGTGTTGTTAATATTTCTGTTGTAAGCAGTCAGGAGAGGACGTTTTGCAATATAATTTGTCAAGGGTGATAAATCTGTTTCATCATTTCTGTCAAGAATGGATCCTGTGTATTAAAACTACTATAAATATTTTCTCAAGATAAACCAAAACTTTCATATGATTAAATAATAATACATTTATGATGACAAATTACATTTACTATGTGTTATCTGAAATGCGAGGCAAAATTAGGTAGTTAAAGTTCAAACGGATGGAGATCAGTTCTGATTTAAAATCAAAGGAATTTTATTAAGTAAATGAGATTTTCATCATTATTTTGTTATATCTAACATTCTCTTCTTTCAGAAATATTACTTATGAGCTTAGACGATGATTTAAAAACAACCCAAGTGAGATTCTATTATAGCAAAACACAGTCCAGTGAAAAAGTTCAGGAGTAGTTAAATGCCACGGTTATTCCTATCACCCGTGCTGATGGCTTCAAGCGTTAGCAAGATGAGGAGAGATCTGCAGGCTGCTGTCCCCACCCCAGTAAAGTGAAGCTTTGGGAACACTCTTGTCACACCTTATTTGAATCTTTCTGACCACTCGTGCTTTCTTCCAGAGCGCTTTCTGACGGTTGAAGATGCAGCTCTATTTCCTACAGCTCTTCCTCTAGATAGGGCTGTTGAGAAGCTTGGAGAGCACAGCAGGGCTTTGCTGCGTCCCATCGCCAGGTTTAGTTCAATACAACAGGTGGTAGTAGACTAATATTGGCACATCAAAGTTTGGTTTTGGAAAATGTAGTTGTTTCAGCTGTTCGCTACTGTATGCTTTTGTCAGGAAATTTTTTAGCATCCTTGGATGGAATGAAACTTTCTTACCTAAAACTATCTGCAAGGTAGCTGGCACCAAATATTCACATTTTAGGGCTTGCTTCAGCTTGTAGGAGATGTACACTGTATGACACTTTGGCTTATGAGCCTGCTCCACTTGATGTATTTAAACTTAGGCCTGGCTTTGTATCTTCCTCCATAGGAACTTTAATGCTTGACACGTAAGTTTTATTTATTATGAAAGTAATCTTTTGCTGGCAAATTGGGTACCAAATGCCACCAGTCTGTGGCAGGCTGCAGGTCAGCATGGGCTGCAAAGCTAATTTGTACTAACTTGGATGTTACACCAGCAGTGCTAACACACCTATAGATGGACAACTACTTAAGATAAGGAAAATCTGGGATCCAGTGCAGCGTTTGGAAACTTGCTCAAAGGGAATCGTGTTAAAAGAACTAATTTTGTACCCACATGCTGTGAAATTGCTTCATCCGCCTGGTGTGGGATCTCTCCAGCAATGGACCAGCACCCATTTCTTACTGGAAAATGGGACAAAAGAAACTGTAGTCTTCTCTCTTTTTGTGATATGTAAAATATGTTGTCTCTTGTTTCTCACAATTTCTTCCTGAATAAAAGCGCTTTCTGTGCTGGAGGAGCCACGTATATGTGGATGCACCTTATACTCCTGATTGTCCCAGTAAATCTGTTAATATACACTCACATGCTTAAATTTAATCACTTTTGCAGCTGGAGAATAGGAGGAGCTTCCTCGAAGGTGAAATAATTTTATTTAGTGGTTGGTTTACTAATTTTCCTGGCTTCGGGGCACTTTAAGAAGTGGAAAAGTTGTTTGTGTTTGCATGAAGGCGGGCTGCAGAGACTATTACAGTGAAAATAAACAAAAGGATCATATAAAAGCCAAATCGTAGTGCTAAAGAGACTTAATAGCTATAAACTGGTAGCTATTAGCTTCTAATTACTCTCAAATAATTACTGAATAGAATAGTAAATGTTATTAGCTTACTTTAATATTCAACATAAAACATTGCTTCCAACAATAATTTACCGTTTCTTCAGCTTTAATATATACACATTTAAAACTGGGCTTCTTTGCACACATCCTTAATAAATCAAATTATTGTCAGAGTTGTGCGGAGGAGACCTATATACTGCATACCCATACTCTGCTTACACTAAAGTTAAACTGCTAGTCCATTTACTGTGGAAGCAAATTTAAATACTGAAAAAGAAAAAAACCCACCCAAAAGCGGAGGAGAATAGGGGTTAGATGTGTAAGTATGGTTCTGATTTCCAGAATCTGGGAGCACCATTAGAGCTCAGTTACACCTGCTGACTGCACAGCTGTGATTTCACTGGTTGGCCAGCACCTCTGTTGGCAATTTTGACTTCGTGGCAGGTACATATATATTATCAGAAGGAGCTAATTAATTTGTCCTGACTTAGTGGCATAATTTGTATTGCATCATCTTCTTTGGAGATTTTGCACAAATCTCTTCCCCCTACAACTGACTTGAGACCTCATTTTTTTCCTGAAGGAAAGGGGTTTGGGTTTTGATGTATCAAGAATAAAATCCTACTATAGCTTTAGGGCACCATGTAATGGTCTAGAAAAATTTGTTAACCTCCAAAGTCCCCAAAGGAGGTTTCTAAATATAACAAATATATATTTTCCAGCAAATGTCCAGTTGTAATAATTTTTTTCTTTATTTTTGATTCAGAACCATGGAATAGCCAAACCTATGGTGTCATAACCATCAGATAATGGAGCATCAAATAACAATATTTTTTTTTAATGCTGCATCTCTTCTTATGCTGCTCACCTTTTTAGAGCCTTTTAAATTCACTCCATTTTGTAGATTGCATTTTAAAATTTCCATTCCTGTACATTTCATTCAGTCTGCTCCTGGGCTTCTTTAAATTTCTCTTTAAACATTATGATTTCCACTAGAACAGCATTTCCAACCATTTCTCAGTTTGCCAGCTGCCTCTGAAAGGTAAATTTCTAATATATTGCTGAATTCTCCCTGTGTATTTTGTGGTTAAATCCCTCAGTCTTTACAGTAACAGCCTCTTTTCTCTGTGTTTTCTATTTTCACTTTCAACTAAAAGCATTGAGTCTATTTTGATGTATCTGTTGTGCCAACATGGAGTGGTGGGGATGAAGGAGGATGGAGCACTGTAGCTTTATTGTATTAGTGGGATAGACAGGGGCAATTCAGAAATTATTTCTTCTTCCTTCTCAGCTGTCATCCAAGCCCTGGTCCTTCACCTCGTTGTAGTGTAGTGGAAGTATATGTCTTCAGGTTATGGCCCTTCCTGTTAGTCCTGAATTTACATTTCTTTCCTCTGCTAAGGATATTTTGTTCTAGATTAAAAGATGCTTTCATCAATCCCAATTGCCCTTCTTAGCCAAACTTTGAGAGGCTGACACCTATTTTGTGTAGGGGAAAAGGGACCCATCAAACATCATTGCGTGGCAAGCTCAGGTGCATGTGTATCTGTTGCATGCTCAGTTACCCACCTCCAATCCCCAAATTCTGCTTTTTGTTCACGTAGGAGGATGCCTGCTCCGGGGCTGAGGGGGAGGGAAAAGGGGAGAGAGAAAAGGGGCTACCGGAGCTCATTGCCAGCTCTTCTAAATGTAGCCCTTTATGCTTTTAGCATGCATTAATCTTGTTTTCTTTGATTTTGCCTGAGAATGAGAATGGATAACTTTTTGCTTTTCTATTTGTAATAATGAAGCTTTCCTGATGTGGACAATTATCGACTTTTTGTTCTTTGGAAATTATCTAGGTGCGTCACTCAGCAGTCTGCACAGCTGCAGCACCAGCCAGCTCTGTGCCAAAGGCGCCTCAGCTAATTCGTGAAAAGAATCAACGAGGCCTGTACTTAGCGGGGCTTTATTTAATTTCACATTTCTTTCTTCCTTTTTATTTTTTTTTTTTTTCCACGCAATTTCAACTCTCTCACAAAAGTGTGTGCCGAGCAAGAGACAGATAGGCAGAGCGAGAGGGCAATCACGGTGCGAGATGGTGAGATGGGGATCTTCAGTTCTGCCGGAGCCCAGGACGCTGCTGTTCCTTTTAACATCCTGAGATTTATCACGGGATTCAGTTTTTTTACAAGTATTATTTGTCATTGAAAGAACTCCAAAGAACCCTTTTTGAAAGGTTCTTGCAGCAGACAGATTTTGGCCTCTAAAGCTATTTTAAAAGTGGCCAGAGAGACCAAAATCTACATTTAAACTTTGTATAATACTATATATTCATAACCCAATCTTCCCTTCCGTCAGCACTGGATAAATACACTGTTTCAGTGCTCTACCATTTTTAAACTTCATCGTTGGAGATAATCACCCAAATACATAATAACAACATCATACAAGTACAAGAAAAGATGTTTGAAATTTCCTTTTTATTGTAACATAAGATAGTGCTTCCAAAATCCCAAACTGAATTGCTTTTCAGTAGATAAGCATCAAAAAATACATTTCCTGCTTTCGGTGAAGGTGCAATAAGGTGCTATATCAGTGTAATAGTTCAGAATGATATGCTCTAGTAGTATTTTGATGAATTACATGATTATAGCTAAAATGAACACTTTCATCACGCCTGAATTAATAATGGTGGTATGATTTGGCAAGTACTCCTGCAGTGTTCTTTAACTCATCACTTCAGAAGACAGAGTTTTAGAGCCCATCCTTTGTCTCGGGGAAGCACAGGGATCCTTTACGGTTTAAAAACACAAGAAGCAGGAGAAATGTGACAGCTTTAAAAGGGAAAAAGAAACTAATGCATGCATACCTTCTCAAGCTCATCATGGCTTAATTGGTTTATTTTTCACTGCCTTATTCCAGTGTCTAAGGCACCTATGAGTGCAAGGAAAAGAAAAAGATCAGTATTTTTTGTGTGAGAATAGGTTTGGTGGATTTTATTTCAACTGCTGTGTTTCCAAATGATTCTAAAGGCCTTATAAGGACATAATTTTCTCTTAAACCATTGGCTTTAGTTTAGAACTTGGGTAATCAGTATGTTCATTTCTGTGTCTTCCACATTAGTTAACACACAACTGGACCCACATCAGTACTTCAGCTACCCTGAGTGAAGCTGTGTACTGGTGTGCCCATTTCAGGGCTCCTCTGGGTGCTTTAACCCTGTGCGTTAAAATTTCCCACACTGGGGGCTTCCATGATATCGTGCGTATGTGTGCTGGTACAGCATTGAGAAAAACCTGCACTGCTGATGCCATTAGAATATTATTTGGCTGGTAATAAATGAAGGCTCTCAGTCTTTATGGCTGTCATCTACTATCTTTAATGAGAATTAATTTTACTTGAAATTAAGAATAATAACCAATCTGCTGTAGATAAGAAGTGTAAACTTTTGCAGGCTATTGTGAAAAATAGTGATGCACAATGCATCAAAAACATCTGGAACAGATGTTTCTATAATTATGATACACTTGATGATTATGCTGTGTTCACTGGCCTTTGCTGGTACCCTCGAAGCTGAGTGATGTTACAAGCTTGTGCTGGTGCACTGAACTGGAAGAGAGGACATACTGTCTGGGGCAGGACCTGTCCCCTTTTTTTCCTAAGTGCTTTCTATCCATCGAATTTTTGCTCTTGGTTAATTATTATCTTTTATGTTTGCATCAAATAGTAATTTTATGGCATGAAATATCTCAAGTCTGCTGATGCAGAAAGTCAAGTGAAGATAAGCACACTGTTTTCTGAACTATGGGGAAAGTAATATTTGGTGCAAATGAGATTATAAAGAACATCTTGAGGCGTTTAGTATAGTTTTCTAATATCTATGATCTATGCAGGTGTTAGATGACTTTGTATCTTTGTTTAAAGAATCTTATAGTTGAAGGTAAAAATGTATGAAAGACTTAAGAGATCTAAGTAGGTCACTGCAAATGAGAGCAGAGGAAGATTAGCTCAAGAGTGCTTTATATTTCTTTCCTCTAGTGCTGTTAGAAATCTCAGTATAACCCCTCTGTTGGGCTGTAGTTGACAGTGACAAGCGCCGGGTTTCTAGTCACTGCTAAATATCTGTCCAAACCTCAGGCAGAAACTTGGCAGAATAAAATAAAGCCATGTGGCTGCTTAGGGAGATATAGTACCTTGCTCACAATTACACGTTCAGAAGATTTACCAAAACAGGACTAATGTTTTAAAACATTAAATGGGTCAGTAAAGAAGGTGATAGCCAATAATCAAGTACCTCTTTCCCTCACTGCAGTAAAAAGCATTTAGCAACCTTTTTCTTTTCTTGGTAGGACAACAGCTAAGCCAGGTGGATGTGTTTGGTCCCTACACCACCACCCCTCTGGATAGGTGTGCTTGTCAAAGTCTGGCTTCTGCCCCTTTTCCTGGAGTCGGTAGAGAAACGTCATGCAAACCGCATCACCACATCTGTGGTCCGTAGAAGCTAAATGACTTAACTGGGGTTTTTTTTGGGTTTTGGTGCAGGATATATTAATTTTTGGCAATCTAATAGTGTAAAATCTGTTAATAGCTTGCATGTAGAAACACAGCCCCAGTTTAGCTCCTGTTATAATGAAACTAATGAAACAAATTGTAATTCTTAATTGACTTCTCCTATGGAAATACCAGCAATATAAATTACAATGTCACTAGAATAAGGGGGGGGAGCCCTTTTTACAAGCCTCAGGATGATAATTTATAAATAAACTAAAACTAAGAAGCCTTAACGAAAAATCCCTATGGAATCCAACATTAATAGCCTTTACTTTTAATCTGATACAATAAATCTTGCAGCTATGTATCCACAACAGAAATAACAGAAACCAGGCCAAGCTGAAGTAGGTATGGGGGAGTTGGAGAGAAACACAACCTTTCTTTAATTAAAAGTATATGGTGATTTTCTGGTATTCCAAAGTCAACAAATCATTGCTGCCTACTTGCTGCCAATCAGTTGGCTCCAAAGAAGGTTTTTTTGGTTGGACTCATTGCCTAAAAGTAATGCAGCATTGACAGAGCTTAAAAATCCACATGTTCTTTGGAATTTTCAATATTCATTTTGAGAGCTGGTCTTAAGCTTACATGAGAATCTCAGATTTCTATCTGTCTTGTGAACTGCAGTGGAAATTTGAAAGTCTAATATAAATTTTTTCTATAATATTATGAATTTTTGAGAGATTTTTTTGAATGGGAGCAAGGATTCTGTCAAAACTTTGTCCAAATAGAGGACATAGTGAGTTTCTGTGGTGTAAATGGTTACCAAAGGAAGAGTGTGAGATGTGGTGTGCTGTGGCATGTGATGGCTGGAGGGCAGGACAGGACGGGAATGGGTCCTTAACCATGGGCCTAAGTGCTAGCAGAGTAAAGAAACTTAATCTGCGACATAGGTCACGCACCAATAATGGGAACTAGGGATTTTTGTAGCCTCAGAGTATTGCCAACGCCCTACATTCAAAGATCTTTAGCTAGATATGAGAAAAATCATGGAACAAACTAAAAATGAATATAAAAGCCAGCACACATTGGCCTCTTTATTTATCTACTTGAAGGATACTCCTAAGGGTATTGAGATTGAGACTGATTTTTTCAATAGTGATCAGGGCCTGGGTTTTAGATTTGTTGTTCTGGGATACTAATATTTTGTGTAACCTTGTTTTTTTAAGTCTCGGTAATGTAAGAAAGAATTAGCTTTATGGTTTTCCCACTGTCATCATGAGAAGCACTGAAAATCTGCTACAAGTTTTACATTCATATACTGGACTTTGTCATCCTAGAAGGATTTGGATGGGAACATGTAAGGTTTTGCTGCAGATCTACTTTTTGCTTGTTTGTTTGTTTCCTGCAGAGAAAGGCCTTGTTTTGTCTACAAGATGGATGAGTTGAAAATGATGGTTGCTCCTTCGAGAACCTGCAAACATGAAGGCCCAAATTTAAGTCAAACTCTTCACTTGTGTCATGAATGGTCACTTAGATTAAGCAAGCTGTCTATGCCTTTAAATACTTCTGTGAGATAAAACCCAATATTCTGTATATGCACAGGGTTTTCAGTACTTAATGGGTTAAATAGAAGATAATTTTAAAAATTGAAGGCCAACATCAAAATGATGTAAAAGTGTTAGTTCATAGGACCTATGTACATAGTTACTGGTCAAAGCAGGGGGGTATCATGACTTAGATTTGATAAATATTTATATATATTGAAATTTGAATTTATTTGGCAAAGTGTCTGACTGGGCAGATAAATACACATATCTGATTCAGTGCCCCAACAGTGACTTAGGATAATGACTTTGACCAAAACTGTAGAGCGAAGACATTCCTACCATGAACTTTAGAGGGAGCTGAACATAGATATTTAAGGTAGAATGTGTCCTGTTACTTGCATGTGAAACTTCTGTTCAGACAAACCACAGTACTATGTGTATTTTTTCTCAGTTTAGAGTTCTATTTTCCCACTGATTGCTTGAGGACATGTGGCTGGTTTGTATTGTATCTGATGACATATACTCCAAAATAACCCTGAAAAAGAAAAACTTTATAAAAGTGAAATCTTACCTTCCTTTTGGGTATATTCTGCATTGTAAATGATATGAACATGCATGGAGAATGTACAGATCTCCAGTGATGGACATAGTGCCACTCAGTTCATAAAGATCTTTACCAGAGGAGTTATGCCAAGGCTTTTTTTTGCATATAATTTTTAATAACAGTAACAGAAAAGTGGCATAGTCTCAAGTCTGGTCCTAAACCAGAGCAAACTGAGAAACCCACAAAGTCAGCGGCTGGGTTGACTTGTGCTTTCTGGAATGTGAAAACATCTGACCAAAATTGTATTAACTGAAGATTAAGTGCAAAAAATGGAATTTCACCCTTTTCCAGAGCACAGCCCTGCCAGGAGCAAGCATTACTCCATTGTCATGCACTCAGCTGTAATTGCCCATCTGACGGCGAGCTCAGAGATTAACATCACAGTTCTTAAACCATAGGCTACATATGCCAGACCGCGGCGCGTTGTGTCAAGCCACTTAGGCATGAACCATCAGTGTACAGAGTGTTACTAAACGCTCTTATTTTTAGGTCACACAGATGCAGATAATCCTGAATATTTCTCTGGACAAATTGCTAATCGCTACCTTGTTCAAAATCTGTTGGACATTTCCTGTGTGCTGCGTATGATTGTGATTTTTTTTTTTTAAAACTGATACAAGCAATAATATGATGCTCACTTATGAGGCCTGCATAAAATGGTGTATAACAACCCAGTACAGTAAATTAAACATGATGCTCATTACATAAATACAATTATATTTATCAGCCTTTTATAACCACACAAAGCATTTACCAGTAAGAGTTATTTTGGAGTAGATAATTCCCAATTAACTTTTACTACTTTATTTTTGCTAATTTAGTTAGATTTAATTTTTCAAATAAAAAAAAAAAAGCTGTATCAAATGGCATCTCTAACTATTACACTGGAGATGAGATATAATTAAAATGTTATGTATATGGAATTGCAACTGATGGGAACCTCAGCTTAAACTCTTATTTTTGTCTTTATTTGATTGTTGCCTGCACCGCACAGATAACATGATTGAATTGCAAGATGGCTGTGTGCCCACAATGCCAGCACCATGAGCTTGGAGAAGACAGGGGAGGGAAGAGCTTGAAGGAAAAATTACCTGGAAAATCACACAGGTCAAGGTCTGGCCTTAAACGTGCTGAGGAATCCTATGAGAAGTCCTTCTCTGACCATACTGTTTTCTTCTGCAGAGCTGGTTATGTCTGTGGGGTTGGGCATGAGGAATCGTGGACTTCCACGGGTCCAGGGTGACAGCAGTGGAGATGTGTAGGTGCCTTTCTGCGCAGTGGACTCGAAGCGACTCATGCATGAGTTGTTCACCAGCCTGTTAATAAAACTTGTGATTCCACTGTCCGGTTTGCTGCCAGACCTGAGCATCACACAAAGCTTAGGCCTGTTTGCTCTACACCAGGAAATGTCCCCATGTCTCAACCTGGCTGACAGTGCAGAGCTCTGGACAATGAAGACTAAATCTAAAATTGCCACCAGAAGACAAAGTTCAAGCCAAGCTGACTCACTTGGGTGAGGTGTCCCTCCCAGTGATTTGAGTTTTTCAGGCTCTTTTCAGCTTCTTTTTTTTTCAAAGATAGTGATGAGAGACAGAGTCTCTCTTGGGCTAAGGAATACGCAGGGAATCCATTGACACCATAGTTTTGTTGTACTTTTAAAAGAAATCCTTCAAAGTAAATAGAAGGACAGTTATGAAAAGACATCCTACCAACTTTTTGCTTTTCCACATTTTGCTTTGTCTTGAGACGTAGAGCTTAAAATCTGTAGTCGGGACAGTGTACTGGATTTAGCCATCGAAATCCAACTATGGACATGTCAAGTCTCTTATTTCCCTGTCTCTAAAACAGGAATAGTCTAACTGGTCTCCCAAAGAATCCCTCTCTTGGCCGGGTTAAATGTGCTGATGGCTGTTTGCCACTGGTGCGGCTTTACAGATTTTGGTTCAGGACTTGGCTCGGGGGCTGGGGGTTCTCTGCACCCCAGGATGTCGAACAGACATGCTCAGTGATTTTTCACAGGGGGAGATGTGGTGGAAATGCTCAGTATTATTAAACTGAACCTCTCTTAATTTCATCTGTCACTAATAATTAAAATGTAAATGCAGTGTTGCTAATTTTGTGTCTGACAATACAATTTTAAAATAAAACAAATGTGAACTCCAAGGGTTCAACACTGCTCTAAGACAAGAATTAATGTGTTTTACCAGAGAAGGGGGGCTTTGGTGATGGTAAATATGAGAGCTATCTTCCTAAAGGCGAGGACAGTTACAGACCCACTGTTCATTACTTTGGATGTGTCACATTTGCTAGTATGACAAGATGTATTATGGACAAGGGATTTTACAGATGGAGAGAAATACCCATGTAAGTTGTTTATTTGATTTTTTTCAATATTTTTTCTTTTCTGTACTACCCTGTCCAACCTTGGGATAATGGAATTATTTTATGCCTTCTGCACTATCATCAGGCTTTGGATGGCTGCACAAAGGCCACTGGCAACAGAATAAGATGGCTGTAAAAAAATGCAAAAAATTGGGATAGAAAAAAAAAAGGTACAACCAATAACTTGCCCTTAAATTTAAAAGGAACTAAATGAGGAACTTCTGGACAATTTATCTTGCTGTTTACAGATAACAAGTCACTTTGTTTTTATGTGCTCAGTCTAGTATTCCATAATTTATTTGAAAGAAGATGAGAAATAATGTAGATAAATGATGAAGTGTCAGGGTCTGACGCTCTTAAATGAAGCTATTATGGTCAAAGAGAAAACGTAAAACCTGCGGCTCATTATGAGAGCGTTCTACTTGTCAGTTAAGTGAAAAGGCCTGGAATGATTTCCAGTTTATTTGTCATTGCAGTTATTAAAGCTGTCTTTTTGGTGCCATGAAAATGAATTGAAGACTTTATTCGAAGTAAATTTGTACTAAAGCTTTCAGATGTATCTTATGTGAGTTCAGTGAGGCAAGAAAACAGCTTAAAAGCTGAAATATTACAAGAAGGCAACTACTGAAGTCCTGAAACACACAAGAATATAAAGTCTGAGGAAGTTACACAAATAAATGAAGTATTTCATCTCTTGGGAAATAAAGCTTAGTTTTACTATATTGTACACATAGACAAAGGAATCAGCCCTTGTTAGTGGCAGCAAAATATTGTCTTTCACGGACTTGTGCCTAGTGCTTACTTTTATATCAAGCTATTAATTTTGGGACAAGTTTATCAGAGAAGTGGGGCTTCTCTGTTGCAGTCTGCATGGAGCATCTCCATGTCAAAGAGCAGACGTTATATGAATGTCAAGATTAGGCTTTTTATGGTCATCATGACTAATGTGGTTCAACAGTGGGACAACACAATGCGTGGGAGATACAGGGTTGGTGATACCAGGCCAGGAGGATCCATTTCCCTGGTTGCATGACCGGTCTCCAAAGCAGCACATCTGACTACAGGGAATGGGGGATGTCACTGACATTTTTATCCCTTTTGAAACGGTCTTAAAATACTTCATGAACCTTGCGTAGCTTGGAGGTTAGAGTAAAATTTTAGTTCACCGCCAACTGAAATCAAGTTAGCCCTGCTACTGAGGTGGTCGTTGACACTCGCTTTATTGCAATCCCTTCTTAAGATTATTTCTACTGAACTGTAAATCTCAAATTTATGTAGAGACGATTGATAGGTTGATTTTATTCTGTTTTGTCTATTGCTCTGGATTTCTTTTCCAGTAGTCATGTTCCCCACTACTGCTTCGTATTTGCCAAGACAAATTAATGTAGTTATACTAGGTCTGGACTGTCCAAAAGGAAATTAAGAATCTTTTTTATTTTAAATTGAAAGCTGTAGGAGCACTAAACTGAATGCTTAACTCCAAGCTCCAGCAGTCTTACAGCAGTATAGTTGACACTTTATTGCAGATATTACAAATGTTATGACATGTCTTCAGGGTCAAGTTAAAAACAAAAAGGGTTCCACATTCTCATCAGAAGTAATCTGTCAGTTTTGTCATCAGATATTATAGCAGCCCTCAGTAGCAGTGTCACAGTCAAGGGTTTATCAGGCTCTGTAGTATATGTATACATACTCTGATTTCCAGGGGTTTATATCTGCAATAAAAATTCCCTCTGGGCTAAAACTTGGCATTCATAGCCCAAAGGGATTTTTTTAATTAAAAAAAGTATCAGTGAAGGTTTTCTTGAATGATAAGGGTACACACACACAAAAAAAAATGTATTCTGCATTTTTAGAATACTTTAAATCTTTTAAACTGGCAGACTTCAAATGTTTAAGCGGCCAACTCTCTTTACATAAGAGACCATTAAAAAGGACGACCCAGGAAGGGGATAGGTGGCGGAGCAGACAAGTGCTTTGTGCTCATCGTGAGTATAAGTGTTGAGCATTTGATGAGATGTATAATTAGCCACACATTTCTAAAGCTCTTGGTGTCTCTTTCTATTGAAACCATGCATGAGGGAATTAGGATGTCTGATGCACAAATATAAATCATTTCTTCCTTGCCACCCTCTGGCATGGTCCTGCAGAACAGGGCTGATACGGTGTAAGCCGCTTGGATCAAGGCAGCCCTTCTGATACACACGTTACATCTGGTCTGCATAGAAACAGAGGACTTCATTTCTATACAGCTGCTGGTCTCGTACTTTTTTGCTCTTGTTTCCATTACAGTAGCAACCCAAATATGCAAAGCATGGCAGGGAAATTTAGAGGGAATTGTGGAAAAGAAAATAACACAACAAGAAATGCCCAAGCAAGTGATGCTTATGGAAGGGATGCAAGTGCCAACAGGCGTAGTGCTGGTTAAGACTGTTAATCCTGAACGCTCATTTATTGCTAGGTGATGTTGTAGGGTTTGTCGCTGAATAAGTGAGGAAATTAGGAGCAACATATTAGATACAGAGATCTTTGCACTAAAAAGTGATGAAAGGCTGACTATCTTTTATCACTTTTAAAATTCCATCCTTAAGCCTTCTCTTGGATGCCAAAACAGACTTTGAGTATTTGCAAATGCTTTGTGTAACTGTGTGCTACATCCTGCAGGTACCACCTGCTCCTATTTATAGTCTGTGGCTCAGGGACAGTGATAGCAAACAGGGCATATTAAAGAGTCACTGGGGCTCTCCATAAAATCCTGGTAAACCAGCAGAAAACAGTCACTGCTGTGTAAGAGGAAGGGGGTGAAACGCGACTGTGGTGTATGTTTGCAGGTTAATATAATGTAATTCATTTGACTTCCTAGGGGGAAAATAAAAGAATGTGAGTAAAGAAAAACAGCCCCAGGAGGGTTCCCTGCCGTGTTCACGTGGAAATTGTCCTCAAACAAATCTGCACGTTCTCCTTTAGTGCTCCTACGGAGGCCAACCTGGTCAAGGTGAGGGGAAAGCGCAGCTAAGGCCTTCCATTGGAAGAGTATAAATGGGCTTTTTGAAGATGCTTCCCATCTACTATATCTGAATTCACCATATCTGAATTCAGTCTTGCGTAAACACCATCCCTTTGCCACCAGGAGCCGCTTCTGAGAATTGTCAAGAGGCTGCTAGTAAATGAGATTGGTGCCAAGGATATTCTAATTTTGTGGCATTTTATTTCTTTATTTATTTTATTTTTTGCTTGTGCCTGATGAATCTTTTATTTGTTATCAAGAGTTTAACTCTTTATTTGGCTGGAACACAACTTCTTTTCACTTTTGACTTCTCTCTAGTGGTCAGTGTGAACTTAGAGGACTCTGACCAGTCCAAGGCAGATGTGTTCCCACAGGCAACCAGCCCATACAGAAAGGTATTGCAGAATATCTCAGACAAGGCTGGCTCGGAGATCTCAGAAATAGATGCCTTTTCCTTGCCAGTCTGCAAGAGATATGAACTGTAATGCTGAGATCCGAAATAAAGGAGTTACTCGGGAGTTACTCAGTTACTGTCTGCTGAGGAGCAATATTGGAGAGACAACACCTAATAGTGGGGAAACCTCTTTATCACAGATAGCCAGGGGTGATCTGGATTTTTCAGTTTGTGTGTTAAGAAGATTTTTTCTTGAAATTAAATTATATAAACTAAACATTATAGACCCACAGTGCCCACAATGTGGTTATTTTTGACATCTGCTTTGGTATTTTTAGAAAATGTCTTATTACTAGTGCCTGTGTTCTGAGAGTCCATAGAAATCTATGGAAAAGAAGAGATCCATCAGCCATCAACGTCTTCGACAAAATTGGTTCATCCACCCGTACAGAACCTCAGCAGCATTTGCGGGCTGTGGATGTCAGTGAACATAGTTAGGTATGCTGTTGTCACTGACCACCGTAACCTATTTCCTACCTGCCCTGTGGCACAAATTCCTCTAGTTTTGGCTGACAGTTGCATACTGTCTGCCATTAGATCTCTGGAAAGGTCGAATATTCCTTAAGTCTTTCTGAAAAGCTCGATGTAAAGGATGTTATTGGAAGAAGATGGGGACTACCTGAGTTGCTGACAATCCTGTATTTGAAATATACATTGTTTTTCTTTTTCCTGTAGCGTATGTACAGATTAGTACCATTCTGTGACATTTTAACAAACTTCCAGTTCCTGCATCAAGCAGACTAAGACTGATAGTGACAAGTTTGATGCCTTGTACTGGGACATAAGACTGATGAGGTGGAAGAAGAAAGGACTGTCTCAAGGGAAGAAATTGGTTTCAGTAAAGGCCCATAAATGCAAATCTAAGTACACTTTTTAGTAATGCTGGTCTATTATTACAGCCTAAAGGAAGTTCATTTAATTAATAATTGAGCTCCTCATCTTCAAGTTGGTCTCAGTATGAACTTTATCATCAGAAATGGCCAGGAATTTATTTTATGACGCAGATGCAAGTCAGAAAAAACAGCATCATCAAAAAAGCTAAAACATTTGCCAAAATCACAAACGTATTTTGTTTCATCAGGTCCAGTACGCTGAATAAAGCCAGAGAAAGAGTGCAAAATCCACATTAGAAGAACTGGTATCAAGTAGCCACCACAATTACTCTTAGCTTTAATGAGACAGCATGGAGGTGATAATTATATTTCAGACAAATTCCCTGGGCACCAGAATACTTATTGCTCAGGGTGATCTTTGGCAGTCTCTCCAATTGCACGTGCTGTAATGTGAAGAAAAAAACCTGTGCCCAGGTCCATCCTGCCCGGTGGGTGCCACCCCGGCAGCGTTTTGGACCAGCGCTGAGACCGGCATCCCAGGCAGCTCTGGGGCCCAGCTGGGGCGCTGCCTTCCTTTGCAGCTGGGTTTTCCTGTGCTCTGGACAAGTTGTTTTCCTCCTTTCTGCTCCATTTTCCAGTCTGCAAAACTGTAGTGGTAATGGTTAACCTGCTGGGATTTTAGAGATCATAACCCACAAAAGCATTAATAAAGTACTTTGGATTTTCTGGATGGAAGCTGCTATAGAAATACAAAATGTTGATTTAATTTTTTTCCCCTGAATTTTCTTTTTTATTTAACAATTTAGACATTTAGGAGCTGATTTTGTGTTATGCTCTGTTTTAGCCATGATCCTATTTTATTTTGGTATGGTATCTGTTGTGTTGTGGTTCATGAGCTTATTTATTCAGTTTTCTCTTTAATCACTGATTTTACTTGACTCTACACCTCTTTGAATAGTTTACTCTATGTGGCAGCTGTATGCCGACAGAGCAGTTTTGTCTCACAACTCTGTGTAGGAGTAAACACTTGTGTCTTCAGAGTGCAGAAAGGTAAAAGATATTAATTTCTGAGGCTCAGTTCTTGTGACCCACCTGAGTGCATATTTTGGACTGTAAATCTAACACCATCGGTGAGGAAAAAGTATTCACTATACTCTGTAATTCACAATAAGTAATAGATTATAATCTATTTTTATTATTATTATACAGATAAGGTCTAAAAGACACATATACCTTGTGATTTTCAGGCTTTTCTGCTGAATGTGGCACTGAAAATCTGTGTTTGAGGATCCAGAAACGAGCACCTAGCACCAGCGCTCGCTGCTGTGCTGTCAGTTTGATCCGGTGCCCAGAGATGGAAAGATTTGCGTTGACTTTGTGTGCTGTGAGATTGTGAGCAGTCTGACTGCACAATATTAACAACTCAGATGCTGAGGATCAGGGTCAAGAAGAATTTTTTATTTTGTTCAATGATGTCATCAGAGATGGGACATAACAAGTTGGTTTTTTTTGGTTTGGTTTTTTTTTTTTTGTTTTGTTTTGGTTTTTTTTTTTTTTTTTTTTTTAGCTCATGCAGATGAATAAAAGCCAAATAGAAGCAGACATTTCATTCTAGAAGAGGAAAATGATCCAATAGTTCAGAGTAAAGGACTAATAAGATGAGTAGCCTATGAAAATATTATGCTAGAAAATGGGGATAAAATTGTGTTGCTGATCATCTGCATTTGCTGGCATTATTTTACAAACTTCACTAGAAAAAAAATTATTGTTATTCTGCAAAATTTTTAGCTGAATGGATTGAATTCAGCTGTGATTGTCCCATAAAAGGACAGAGGGTATCATGGTCAGTCTTAGTAGGCAAAGTAACATTCTGGGAGTCTGAGAAATTGTGAAAACATAATTTTGAATTTTTTTCTACCAAACTACCCAGGGGCAATACATTCTGGATGTAGCCTGGCAGCCTAGTCTCTAGTATATGTTACTTAGTGCAGGCTTGTTTTGGGAGGGGCTTTGCCAGCTTCGGCCAGCTTTGAACACCATGGTGTGGCTTTTTGTGTGAACGGGGTGAGGAAGCTGCTTCTTCCCAGGACAGTCTCTCTTGCCTCTCCAGCGTGGGGTCTTTCTTAAACCTGCCTTCTGGCTTAGCCTTTCACACTAATTACATTGCATGTGTACACAGGTATCATTAAAAATAGAAGTAAAAGTGCTATTTAAGAATTTCTTACCTTCAAAAGCTTGAAAGTTCCTTTTCTATGACATTTTTTAGCATTGAAAAATTAATTAGTAAAATAGGTAGCGTTGTCTTGCTGTATCTGTGTCCCTGTAAAAGTGTTTGTGTAATGTAAAAATGCAATAATTTTTCAAAAGTCTGGAGAGCTCTAAGACAAAATTTAAAGTTAATTTGACAGACAAAGTTTCAAGATAGAATGCATCTAAAAATTAATTTTCTTCAGGCAGCATTTCCATGTAGAAGGGGATTTGTATCATGATACTGTGCAGATAACCTTGTGAAGTAGGTAAATGCTCTCATTAGTGATTTCCTGTAAAAATTCATTGTTATTGCAACACACAGTGTAGTCATCCAGCAGTGCTCGCTGCCCTAAAATATGCAAAATTAACAGGGTGAACATCAGTAAAAACAGTTCCAGAGACATCCAACCTACAAAGACAGAAATGAGTTAAAGATAAAAATCTGTGACGTTTGACTGTTCTTTTACCCTGCCTGATTTATCTATAATTCAGACTGCTTAACTTAACTTAAATACAGATACCATAGTCAGAGTATTTGTTAAAGCACTAAGCTGACAAGTACAGAGCACCGGCCATTATTTCTGTTTGAGAGTCAGAGGTTTGAGCTATTCATTTTGTAGCCCGACACTCAGCACCACAATTCCTTGAATTCCCAAAGCTTTTCATACGGCTTCCTCAAGGACAGCTATCATGTCTTAGCTGCTGCAGTGACAGATGGGATACAACGTGTCATGTGATGGATAACGCTGGAGCCACAGTACTTAATCCTTCTAATACTAATAGCGGCATTATCATAGAGATTTATGAGAATGTCAGTTCCAAGTTCCCAGTTCCATTCATGGGTTTTTAAAACTTCAGCTGCAAAAAACATGCATCCATCCCATTAATTCTAATTATCATGGTTCATCTTCTCAGCAGTTTTGTACTCCGGAACCTTTCAGTGCAAATTAACGTACCAAAAAAGTGTATTAATTAATATTTGTAGCTTTTAATTTCTGCAAGAGTGTTGTCTGGAAGCAGCTGGCAGTACAGGGCCGCTGCTATTGAATCTTTGCCAAACAAGTGCAGATGTAATTTTGTTATCTCTTGCTTAGTCATTTACGCAAATTAATTTGAACAATTAGCCTTTTACTGGTCGTTCATGAATCATGCAAAAGGGATCTGCCAAAAAATTGCTAGTTGACAGAAAAGAATTGGTTAACATTGTAAATCCTACAAAAAGGTATTAGTATGTTTGGGATAAAGTACAACTTCAGGAAAAATCATAGTGATTTTTCTTTTTTTGGTGCCTTATCTATTCCACTTTACACTGTTGATTGTTGTTGGAGAGGAAAAAATCTAAAAGAAGAGTAAGCAGAAGAAATTTGGGAACTTTGTTTTGGATGAATACCAAAAAAGTGAAGTTTCTTGAATGTTGTCTTTTCTTCACTGCTTGCAAAGCTGTGATGGGTTTCTTTTGAGAGCAGGTCCGTGGTGAGTTCGGGCACTCCGAAGTAGATTTGCTCATCATCTGAAAAAACTCCTAAATCTTTAGTTTCTCAGACATCATTCTAAAGAATGCCTGTTATCTTACCCATGTGCCTCTCCTCTTAGTAAAACAGGCTTCCACATATACACTGCAGCCTTGACCTAAAGAGATGCTGGGGTTTGTCCTCAGGTACCTCACAACACGCATATGAGCTAAAACTTTTATTTAACTAATGTAGAGAATGCCAAGTCATATGTGAAGGTTAGGTTTGAATGATGTAAGCTCAGATGTTTCCAAGAATTGTATCATTGCTCTTTTCTTAAATATCAAATTTATTTTAGTCAGATAAGCCAGATAATCAAGCTTACCAGCAGACAGTGCCATCGGGAGACTTTGAATAATGCTGTGAATGAAAATCTATCTCATTTGCTGTAATTGTAGAGTATATACTCTCTTTTTTTTTTTTTCTCAAAAATTTTATATATCCTTTTGGTTTAAATTGTATTCTTAAATCTGAGCTTTGTGATGGATATTCCCAGATGTAACTCTCAGGTGGCTTTTATGATAAGTCCCTCGTGGCCAAGTTATTTGTTACCTGTCCCTTCGATTCCACTGTTGAGACAGTTCTTGCAATTTTGCAATGTAACCGGAAGTTCTGTAATGTTTTGCAGTTGAAGAAAAAAAAATCATTACCTAATGGTCGGTGGCATTCAGAACCAAGCGCACTGAAATGATCTTACTGATATATTTAAGTAAAAGCTCACAATTTGGTCTGGCCACTTCTCCTCCTCACCTGTCTTGACATGATGCTGGTGTGCTGTTGCTGCTGCTATGCAGCAGGTTGGTCCTGCTGAACAGGTGAAGCTTTTGGGACTTGCTGGGGCACTCACAGGACCTCCAATCCAGGTTTGCTAGAGGCTTTCCTGAAGTGTTCACTGCAGCTGAGTGAAGAACTTTGCAATGAAATCCTTCTTTTGTGGAAATCACACTCCAACTCAAACAAATGCTGACACTTTGTTCGCTGAGCCAGACAGTCCTGTGCAAATTCCATCACTCTGGCAGGGTAAGGTATGGGTCCCTTTCCCTCTAATTGTTTTTTACAAGCTGCGATTTCACAGTCTGTATTGTTATTTCCATTTGTCCATTTGATTGCAGAGAGAAGAGACCAGATGTTGTGTGACAAATCATAGCTATTTGCAATCTGTTGGAATTCTTATAAATTGTACCAGGGATCATTTTCTGATAACTGATCCTGCAATCACTTATGCACGTGCATCACTTAGAGCATGAGATGTCCTATTGAAGACTGTGGATCTATTCATATGCTTAAATTAAGCACGCCTCATACACATTTGTGTAAATGTTTGTGTTGTGAAATATGCTGATATTTAGAACTTGCCTGTTAGATTCACCATTGCATTAATTTACATTTAATCAAATCACATATTATTATTACACTGTAAAACTTGAAATCAGTTAATGTTTTTTGTTATAACAGCAAATGTATGGCTCAAAATTTGGCTGAAGCTTATCCTGCAGTGGAGAGATCCAATTCTGTTTACTGATTTGTAATTCGCAACAAATAGTTCCTTCAGTAAAGTGCATCAAACCCAACCCTGTTATCCATCTGTTTTTAGGGTCTGTGGCTAATCAAGGAAGTGGTCTCTCACTGACACACTGAGAAGAATGAAGTTAGTTCCTCTGTAATTGAAAGTATCAGTAGTAAACTTGGCTGGAGCTTGATTAATGGTATATTAAAATCAGAGTCTTCATGGTGAGTGCTAGATAAGGAGTTTTGGGCAAATTACTTGGTTACTGGGAAACCTTTAAATTTTAATCATGGAGACACTTCAGCATCATTAGGAACTGAAAAAGACAATGGGCACTGGGAGGAAGTTATATGAATTGATGTGCTTTTCAATCTCTTCTTCTGTGGTGATATTGAGTGATGCATGGGCTGCAATCGAGAATCCTCTTGCTCCCCATGCCTTTGATTGCTGTTGTTAGAATTTAATATTATACAGTTCTTTATGATCATGGAAATCAAAAGAGTTAGTTGCAAAAGATGGAAGGTTTTAGTCTAAGAAAAATTAGTTTAGCATCCTGGTTTCTCTATGCTGTTTGGCTGGATAGCAAAATGGAGGGACTCTGTAACTTGTATTTAGAACTAGTGGAAATAGAGAAACATGATCTTTTACACACATATTTATTGTTTAATGTGGTAATAACATTATGAATCTCAAACATATATTTACATGTTGTTTTGAAGTCCATTCTTGTATAGTGAGCATGTGCATTTCTGTAACCCACGTGAGTGCATGTATGTAATATCTATGCTGCATCTATATTTACAGACGTGTGAAGTGCTCTAATAGCACTTTATGAGGATACATATGGAATGTAGACATCTCTCCTGGGTGACAGATTCAATTCAAACAAGGGCTAATAAAACTGATACACTCAGCTCCTGTGGTCACATCTTTTGTTTCTGCCTGGGGTTTTCAGGTGACTCTAAGGATGTCAGGCTCTCGGCTCCAGCGTCATTGAATAGACTAGAAATACTCAACACATTTGAAGTGACAGCATGGGCTATCAAATTCAGTCCCTGGCTTTTCCAGGGAAGCATGCTATAGAATTGGGTTCATAAAGTGACCACTCTAATTTAAAGTCAGGTCATTTAGTGGGACAAATGCCCACACTACTACTATGGGAGAACATCTCTCCTGTCTGAAGATGTCATTTAGACATATTCTTCTAATAGGCTGAATCTACCTGTAGTCAGTGAACGCCTGTTCATATTTGTGCCAACATTTTCCAGTGATTTAAAATAATTTTAACCCCAGTGTTCATCCATTTTTCTGGCCTAAATAAAGCACTTCTTGTTTCATTCTCATCATTTAAGAGAGGTTGGACTTTCACCTGAGGATCCCTTTTCCATATTTTGATTAATTTTCCTCCTGTGTGTGCACAATCTGAAGCACCAAGTAATCCCAACATGGTGATAACATAGCCTTGTACAACAGTACTAATATTTTCCTATTTGTATTGAGAACACTATTTTTTCCCTATCCTACCATGTACCTACCATATATGTTCATGGGTACATTGCATCAGTGACTTATAGTCAGCATATTGTGAAATCTTAGCTTTCCTCTTCCATTTCCAAGCAATAAGTTCAAGCTGTCAGCAAAAATACTGATTATTCACCCCTAAATTCCTGAACTTGCAGCTTTATATTACTAAATGTTTACTTACTTATGTATTACTTAAATGTTTACTTCTGTCATTGCAGTCCCCAGGTCATTTAATTTACCTGATATTCCTTTGGGTTGGCAATGCCTTCCAAATTAATGTAATGAAAAAAATGTAATTGGTATACTAGCATTCTCTGTCAAATTAATTATCAAAACTGTTAAATAAGATCAGTTCTGACACCTAGGCTACGTGGGATTAAAAGCTATTTGTCCAAAGTCACATTGGAGTGCTGGGAAGAAGATGGTCTAAATCCCAGTGTGTACTCTATATCAGAGAAACATTCATTTTCTTTCTAAAGGAAAATTTACTGGGAAACATGTACTAGAAAACAGTAAGCTAGGGAAAGGTTTCTTTCTAGCAAAGACAGAGCTTGCTGCAACAAAACTATTAGCAGAAAAAGAAACTTCTTTTTGCAGTATATGCATCTGTTATTATAGAAGCTTGTTTAGTTTAAACTGGAGTTTCAGCTCACACCAAAGGAAGGTCTCAGCCTGTTTCTCTGGCCGAAAATTCAGTGCGTAAGGAGTTCATATAGGTTTCAGGAATTGTAAACCCAAGCTGTTGGCCTTAAGAAGTCATAGTAACAATCTACAAGGCGGTCTTACCTCTGTGACTATCCTATTCACCCGTTCACTTGGTTTCTTGCTGATGCAGATTAAAAACATTTTTAAAATTAAGAAAGTTTTCATGGAGCAGGAAACTATTTTCCATCCAAAATAGCCACAGGCTGGAGGCTGAATTCTGGCCACAGAAGAGAAAATGCCAGACCAAAAAGTGAGAGGAAGAAGCATATCCTGACAGGGTGAGTTGTGCTTTTTCTTTTTCTTTTTCTTTTTCTTTTTCTTTTTCTTTTTCTTTTTCTTTTTCTTTTTCTTTTTCTTTTTCTTTTTCTTTTTCTTTTTCTTTTTCTTTTTCTTTTTCTTTTTCTTTTTCTTTTTCTTTTTCTTTTTCTTTTTCTTTTTCTTTTTCTTTTTCTTTTCTTTTTCTTTTTCTTTTTCTTTTTCTTTTTCTTTTTCTTTTTCTTTTTCTTTTTCTTTTTCTTTTTCTTTTTCTTTTTCTTTTTCTTTTTCTTTTTCTTTTTCTTTTTCTTTTTCTTTTTCTTTTTCTTTTTCTTTTTCTTTTTCTTCTTTTTCTTTTTCATAGAGGATGTGTACTTAGGAATTGAGAATATTAGAACAAGTCCTAGGGGGATATGGATTTAATGGAAGGGGATGAAGTTGTGGTGGAAACATATCATTTATTAAATTTTCTCATTCAGATGTTTATTATGTGATTTATGATGACTTAAGCTTATTATGTGCCCCTTTTTAATTTGTCACAAAATGGTTTGGCATATGTATACAGCCATGCTGTGAGTGAATTCCTATATTCAGAACAGATAAAATGCTAGAAGAAACCACTCTGATCAACTCATCTACCTTTGTTTACAGTAAAATCCTTTAATTTCAACCAGTGTCAGGTCATTCCATATAGATATATTGCTATAGAATATAGATATATAGTATGTGCCACAGATATTTCAGAAACATTCTTGATGTACAAGGTTTTAAAAAGTAGCACTGTACAGTATTACATAGATTTTTGTGTGTACATATGGCCAAATATAAATAGGGCCATATTTGCAGAGGCGTATAACGTCCTGCGATTTCAGACACCTCATTTTATGTTTACACAGTCTAATTGTGAGCTTAAAGCTGGAGAAAAATTTGAGGCCTATAAAAATGTAATGCTTATCTAATGTAGTTTAGATTTGCCTTGCTGAAGAGTAGTCTATGTGTGATAGGCTTGGATTATTTATTAGATTCAGACTGTTAATACAGAAATATGTATGAAAAGTTGAAATTAGAGTCTGTATTGCATTTCAAAAGTGCAGTTAAAAGCTGAAGTGATTTTAATTGCCTTCGCAGCCCTCTGCACGGCTGAGCCTGGAGGATGCATGGAGATTGCAGAGGCGTCTAAGCACTGACATGTGCTTGGCAGCTCCACCTTGAAGCCTCCAAGCCTGTGTCCCACCCCAGCGTGTCCCTGAACCGTGTCAGACTCCAACCCAGCACAGAGGAGGACGCAAGGGATGTTCTCGGGCATCGGGGGCCCAGGTTGCTCGTGTTCGAGGGATGCTCAGAAGCCGCAGGTAGGCTCTGAACTTCTGCCTGGTGGGAAGGGGCATGGCTGGAAACAAGGGGTCAGTCCATGGCTTTACACCAATTCACTTCTTAAAACCATGCCTTTTATATAGTTACGGCAATTCATAGCTCATTTTTTAATTTTCCCCTCTTCTCTTCTCTTCTCTTCTCTTCTCTTCTCTTCTCTTCTCTTCTCTTCTCTTCTCTTCTCTTCTCTTCTCTTCTCTTCTCTTCTCTTCTCTTCTCTTCTCTTCTCTTCTCTTCTCTTCTCTTCTCTTCTCTTCTCTTCTCTTCTCTTCTCTTCTCTTCTCTTCTCTTCTCTTCTCTTCTCTTCTCTTCTCTTCTCTTCTCTTCTCTTCTCTTCTCTTCTCTTCTCTTCTCTTCTCTTCTCTTCTCCTTACTCTCTTTCTCTCTCACTCTTTTTATTTATGTCTCTCTCAATTTCTTTCTCTTTCTTTGTCACCACATCACTGGGAGAGGAGAAAAATCAGGAAAAGATTCTGATTAAAGATCCATTATAAATTAATGAACAAAAGTGCAATCCTACCACTTCATGTTAGAGTGGAACATTTTTAAAAATCATGAAGTGAAACATAAGAACACTAGAAAAGTTTAGATTGGGGTATAAAAATTATTTGGGAGACTATGTGCTAATCAACAGCAAATGTAAGAATCAGTTAGGTTGATAGGGCAGTGAATGACTTGCATTTTTTTATCGGAGTTTTTCAATCAGCATTTTCTGAACATTGTTTCTCATTATGATAATGATGATGGGATTAATTATCACCATGAGAACAAGTGATAATGGTACTCTGAACTGTATTTGTCACCATATGACACAGACTATTACTTGTTTTTACATTCTCCAGGACGTGTGTGTGTTGAGAGGTGCTGACTTTCTCGCTGAACAATGGGCTAGCTGGTGAGGAGATGTTGGAAGACTAACACTGCTGGGCAGGATGGTTGCCCTTCAACAGAGTTGTTACCTGGTTGCATTAGGATATCACCAGGAAAATAATTGAAATTAGTCCTTGGGATTAACGTTCAGCTGCAGCAAATACTCTAAACATGATGTCTAAGTGAAAATATGTGATTACCCTCTAAGAAATAACATTCTTATATAAGTCAAATTTTGGAAATTATTACCAAATTAAGAAAGTTTATTTTAGCCCATGCTGGGGAGGGAACATAAGCCAGAGTGGTGGGCAAAGTGAGGCAAGCTAATGTGACTACAGCGAGCAAGTGCACTTTTCACCACTGGGAATAAATCCACGAGTATCAGACTGTTTCCCTGCTACAAAAGCAGTGTGGGATGGCTGGCATAGTAAAAGGCAGGTTAAACACTGACAATATTGGGTTTTCGCATTTGTGAGCTGCGTCCAATGAGTATTTTAGAGAAACGTTAAACAGAAAGTGAAGAAATATATATAGTAGGCCATTAAGAGTTATTGGGAATTAGATATTCATGATGTGATCCTGCCTTCACATGGGATGTCCAGCTTTAAAACTAAACTGTTCTTAAGTCACAGTCATAACATATGGATAATTCTGAAAAGACCTAACTTCTGAATCTCCTGTACATACCTGATGAATTTGCTGACAAAAAAAAAAAAAAAAAAATTGTTCTGTGTACAGTTTTATGATATATCTACTACTTATGTGAATTCCAGAAGCCATTTTTTGTCTGAAAACTTTAATCTCTGTTACAATTTGTTTTTTATATGAATGGTTACCCTTATAGAAGAATGTGCTCCTGAACCTCTTTCCTTGCAATTAAATTTATTCAAGGGACGTGTAGGCAGCTTCTAGTGCTATTTAGTATCTCTTACTATACTAACTAATTAACGTATAACTGACATACACGTACTCAGCTTTCATAATGTTATCCGATTAATAAGCAATAACTACCTCAGTAAATCAAAATTAAATGCCTACTTATGACAGTAAGTTTAGAACCCTCCTGCCTAGAGACTTTAAGTTGATTGATTCATTAAATATTGCATTGTCATATGAAGATCAGTGAAAAAAAACCTTGTGAGAAGCTTTACCTTTTGTTTTATAAGTAAAGTTTTACACCAATGGTTCAGTGAAGAAGTGAAAGCCAGAAGTGTGCCTGGCAGCTGTTGTAGGCAGGGGTGGGCTGTCCTGTCCCCCAGACAGGGCTGGAGAGGGAAAGAGAGATGGCAGAGCAATGTATCACTTCCTGAATTTATGAGCCCATTTTGCAGGTAATTAATGCCCCTGATGGAACTATCCAAAATCCTGCTGGTGATTTCATAAAAGGTACTGGAAGCTTGATTAAAGGTGAAGAAATAAAGTATCTCCAAGAGACTGGAAGGAAAGAAAGACAGACTTCATTTGCAAAGGCAAATGCCTCTGGAGGAGAAATTTAAGCACGTAATTCTCAAGAAGATTCACAAAGTCTGGCTTTTCCCATGGACCTCCCAGCCAGCAATGTCAGAATGATATGACAACCCTCAATTTTAAGTTAAGATCAAAGTTCAATAGAAGAAGTAGTTTTCAAACTATTCCTTTTAGTGTGAAGCTTTCCATTCCAGCTATACTAGACTATTTTGGCTACCTTCCTAATGCTTAATAAAATATGTACTTGCTATTTGTGTTTAACAAATATGTAGGTTTTTAGTGCAATGAAACCACTCTCTAGAGAGATATACATATTCAGTATTATATTATTTTTTAGAACTACATTCCTCCCAAACTTCCAGACAGGCAGCCAGCTTCACCACATAAACATTAAATTTGTTAGCTATTCCAGTATTTCTCATATGTTCCAATTCATGTTTTTGCCATTTTATACTCATTAAACTCTAGCAGACATTGCACCGAGTGCTGATTACATGAAGATACCTTGAACAATGTAGGCCACATTTACAGGGTTCATGGAGTTGTAGCTGGGTAAGTGAAGGAGTGTGAAGGAGTAGGAAGGCAGAAGGTTAGTATAATATCTTACTTCAGTAATATAAATAGTTGTATGCAGAAAATGAGAAAGAATTACAGTGATAGAGCTATAGTTCTTTACCTTTCAAATGTAAAAACTTAGAAAACCTTTAAACATTTTTTATTGCTCTGGTTTCTAATGTTTCTTTGACTTGGCATTTATTTACAGTCTATTTTCTATCTTTAGTATTTTTATCTGGTGTTGAAGGCTATTCATTGTGAAATAGAATAATATCAATGAAATACAACATATAAGTTGTATTTCAGGTCGTGGTGAGCTTGTGCTTTTGGTAAACTTTTGTATAATAGAATGTGTTGGCCCTGAGCTTACTTCTACATTAAGGAGTTTTTGGCTGTAAAAAAAGCTATTCTAAGGACAAGAATCTAACACAATGGTTATTTTTTTACTTTACTGTGAAACTCAATTTTTTTGTCACTGTGTTAAACTGAAAAAGATAAAGATATATCTTCGTTTTCCTTTAAACTTTTTCCAGTCATTCCTTTTTAACTCATTCCTATAATAGTCTGTTTTAAGCAACAGCTCTGACAGCAAAACCTATGAGGGTTTTCAAATTCAATAACCAAGACTGGAAAGAAGGCATCCCTCATCTCAACTTTAGCTGAGTAACTGCAGATCCTTAACATTACCCTCTACACTGGAGGTCTTCAAAGTCATCAATCTGTTGGAAATATGCTGACAGCTCAGAGTGGTTCTGTAGTGTCTAAAATGTGCTGCGCTGCTCAAAGAGAGTAGTGTTCTTAGATCACTTTGAAAGAGATGACTTATGAGGCAAAAGCTTGAGCTTTCTGTTTCTGCAGCACCTTACGTGTGTGTTTGGTAGCACTGTGTACAAGTCCCAACGTGCTGTGCAGAGGAGATCTGTGCTCTGGTGGAAGCATCCCCATTCTGGTTCATCTCTTCAAGGTGAGGAAATACTAGATGGGAGGATGAAAGTGCAAGTGCACTGGTCACCAGTAGGAAATGGAAATAATTTTTAAGGATTTGTAGAATATAAACCTAGCTTCAAACCTGTGCATCCTCTTTCTCATCCTCCTACACTCACAAGAACCCTTTCAGCATTCTCATTTTCCTGATGTGGAAATAGTTTGAATGGTTTGAAACAATTGCTATATAGATCGTCTCTGGGACTGGCCAAAACTGAGCTGTGAGTCAAACATTACCATTTCTCTGCCAGATCTGCCTTTCCCTTCCTCCTGAACAGGTTTTTGCTAAACTCACTTACAAAGATACTGGGATTACTTTGGAATAAAGTTTCCATAGTTTTTAGTTGGAACAGTCTCTCTTTTGTTGTTTTGTTAAAATACTTTTTAACAATGCTCTTAATTACAATAAATTCCTCATATAATATCACTATTTGTAGCTATGCCAAAGGAAGTTGTGTACAGGTGCTCACAGTAGAAACATTATATGAATATACTGTGATTGCTGATCTCTATATGCAGGTGAATTAAAAAAGTAACAGGATGTTTTCTGTAAAGGTTTTTATATCTCTTATTCCTTTGTGGCTCTAGGATATGGTGTCAGTCTTTTCAGGGTAATAGGAAAAGGTGTTTCACTCAAAGCTTATCCCTTTTCATATAGCAAAGTGTTTAATTTGTTTTAAGTTCCCATCCTAAAGGAATCTACTAATGATTCTTATTAGTGCACCCAGCTATAAAAAAAAAAAAAGTTATGTATACACAGAAGATTTTTTGTTTGTTTGTTACATGCTGATCACTGCTTTTTTCTGTGGTAGGTTTCAAACTAAGGTGCCAGTTGTTTCCCCAGTAGTAGTGAAAGACCTCCAGATACTTTCATTCCTGATGTGAGATACTTTTTTTTTTTTTTAATTTTATGTATGTGCGTGTGTATGCATGCATTTAAGTAAAGACAATATTGCCTCTTCTCCAAAGATTATTTGCTATAATAGGGAATAGACTGCTAATTTTTTCATGAAATAAAGTCTGACACTTGATATTCCTTACATGGAAAAGGCCAGTGTCCTGCGTCTGCCAGAAGGAGCATCCTTTGGTGGTATCCTGGCAGAGACGGAACTCGTGGCAACAGAAAGAACAGACCTGCATGAATTTTCTGTCCATGATTCCTCCAGGTCAATGCAGTTGCCAGCATTATAAGTCAATCCCATGTCAAGATCGATTGCTTGGTTGAAATGGAGTTAGGTGAAACAGGGCTTCTATCCTGCAGTAATGTTTTGGCTCAAGGAGAAATGTTTCTGCTAAAGTTCACCTCTTCTATCTGTCATGGTAGAGGGCTGCACACTGAGGATTTTGCATGAGAAACACTGGGAGATATTTGAGGGAAGCTGCTTTACTAAGCAGAAAGCAAATAGCTGTGTTAGTTGCTCCTTACTTCTAAATAATGATAAAATCCTCATGTCAATGGCAGGAACCAGAAACACAGTTCCAGCTCTCAAGAGACTGCTAAGAGCATCTCAGGGGCCCAGAGCTACCATCCACTGACACTGGACACCCAACCACAGAGAAACTGGCATGGTAAGGAGACATTTCCATAGACAATTATATGAGTATGTTGGGAAAAGTGCTAAAGAGATGCTGATGAATTTACCATGGAGAGAGTTTTGCTTTCATTCACTGAGATACACTTCTGATGGGATTCTTTTCTCCTGACACGGTTTTCTTTGCTGTGTTTGTCGTCTCAGTGCATGTGTGCTTTTTGCGTGTTACATATTAATGTTCTGCAGGTTTCCCCAGGGAATGCCTTGATTTTAGATAAGACTTTGCGATTAGTTTCCAGAGGAACCTCTGGCTATTTGAGCCTGCTTATTTCTCCTGTCAGCATCGCCCGACACAGGGGTTGTGCACATAGTTGGCAGCTGATCTTCATTAACTTCACCTTCATTACATCTCTTCAGATTATTTGCATATGAATTTTTAGGCCTCAAAATGTCACCATCTAATTGTCAGTTCTAACGTAATCTTAAGATTCTTCATAAAAGTGATGGTAAACAGGATGGCAATAGTCTTCTCATGTGAAAATCCAAACATATATTTGAACTTGGCATAAAAATGCCTTTAGAAGGCATAATGAGGATTCAACATGCAAATTTAAGGTTGTTTCCTTCTGAATATTACACTCATATTGTTGATCTTCACTATAATACAGGATCACCTGCTCTTTTTCCATGAACAAAATACAATGATATTCACACTTAATTGTGCCCATTTTTAGCTTGAAAACCAATGGGTTCTTCTATACTTTAAAAAAATCACTGGGGGAGAAAGAGTGATGCAGATTAAGCATTATCAGTCCCAAAGTGTACCATTTAGTTGTGGAGCTGATTAATGTTTCCCTTGCAAATATTTGAAGGGGATGCATTCTGATGCTTCTCACATCGAAGACTAAAGCCAGGAGTCTAAAGCCATGTAAGTCGGTGAGATACCCAAGCATCATCACAATGTAGTGGGAATTGGGTCTTTAAACCCCTTCAACTACATTTGAGTCTTCTGTCTGATGAATTCCACCACATACCAATAATTTCTGCCAAATAGGAATATTTCTAGGTTCAATACTTAGACTTTTTTTTCTTTCTTTTTTTTTTTTTTTCATCTTCTTTGCCTTTGATGCCTTTGTCTTTTGTCCTCAAATGTAATTTTATTTCAAGTTGCCTTATACCCATGCCCACATATGCATTTTGGGCCAAATTCTGACTGCCTTAGGTTTAAAGTCAGTTAGATTTCCTATGCATAAGACAAGTATGATTTTATGTCCTCTATATAAGGTCATATGGATGATGAGTAGTTCTGATATGTTAATACTATTCTCCAGATCAGTGGAGCTTCTCCACCAGAAGCTACAATGTGTAAGTGACACACTTGCACTGCAGGAATACTGGTTCTGACCCCAAGTCTCCAGTATATTAGTTGCTTTGCTGCAATACCTTTGGGCAAAGCCATTCAACCGTAGCGCAAACAACTTGCTTTAAGACTGGAGCACATACTGTTTACTGTATAATCCTCTCTAATGCACTATTTTTTTTTTTCTTGAGAAAAGATTAAAGAACAGAATTACGTTGGAACTGGTGGAGGCATGATCCATGCCCCCTTGATTATATGGAAACATTAAAATATCATCAGCATGTTAATTTTATCAACTGAACTGTATGAGATTTATTCATATCTCTTATCTATTACATTAGTCTGGAAATACAATTTATTCTGATGGTGGGAATGTCAGACAGAGAGACCAGAAACATCTGGACTTCTTAATATGAAACAAATTTTCTAGGATGTAGATTACCACTTTAAAATTAATTCTGCTAATAAGAAGACAGAAATTTCATAGCCTATTGATCTTTCAAAATAGGCCCCCGGCCCTTTATTGGGGTAAAACAGGTAGATGCAAGGAAGGTTCCTTTGAGGATTTGTGGTTTATATGTCTTCTGTTACATATTTGAATGTCAAATACAATAGATTATTTTAGCATCCTAATATAAAATACACAACAGCAGATAAAACCCAGCTGTCGCAAACTACAGGATTAATAAAAGTAAATGAAAATTCTTCTAGAAAAGCAACGTATCTTAAATGTTTCCCAGGTCTGAATTAGTGGATTTTCTTTCTAAACATGTAAAATCAATATTAATTAAAACCAACCATAAAAAAACCTCCTTGCCCATTGAAAGACAGTTTTCATTTTAAAAATATATTGTATTAATCTAGATTATCACAGAACATTTCAGCCATGGAGGAGTGTGAGTAACATTTCTCCTCTGATTACATGATATTTGGGGATACTTGTGCTGGGACGCACATGGAAGCAAAAGACATACCAGTGACTCTGTGCCTGCCTGCATGCTCCCATTCCCATTTTACTGGGAGCACAGAAGAAAAAGCAGAGCAGTGATCTCTAATTCAAAATATCCCTTTCTGACTGCTCCGGGATGGCTGCATTTATACGTGGCTTCCCCTGGAAGTTTCAGGCTAGCCCATAGCAATAACTTGATAATCGTTCTGGGAAGAGACTCAGCACAGCTATCTTATGCACAAGTAAACAGCATCTGTAAGATTAAGAATTATATGCCAGGGCTTTGACACAACCATCAGTTATGCCAGATGCAAATAATTTATTCTTTGTCAGTTCAAATATACAATCTTGTTTGGATGGCTTAAATTTATACTGGCACCAAAATACAACAAGAGATATTATTTAAGTGTGGTGTTGAAACCACAGATATGCATCTCAGATGGCCCAAAAAGTGGAAGAAAAATGTTATATTTTCTGAGAGTAACTCATCATTGTTATGTAATAAGAGCTGATGTAATAACTTATCCTTGTTGTGCAATAATATGACATCAAATGTGGGGAGATGTATCCTCCTTGACATACACCACGGCCAAGCATTTCGGGTGCCGTTACTGTCGCTGTGGGAGCTCTTAACATCAAAACGATTGCTTCTCCTCTGGCCTTGTTTAAAAGACAAAGCAAGTGCCAGTTACTCAATAGGCAGGCACACCTTTCTTCTGTTTTGACTTTACTAATTTCATCTTGGTGTTTTGGTAACTCTTCCATCAGAGCTTTTGGATATTGCAGATCGTAAATCAAAGCGACATGTACTCTTGAAATGCAAAATATTCAGTTTAGGTTTTCCAAAGAAAAGCAAAGCATATAGAGAAAGAGCATGAGAGAAATTAAGGCAGTTGATATTGCAGAATTGCAGTTTTGACAAGGTGAAGCTGGGTCAGATGCTCAGTTTGCTCGGGATGTGAAGAGGTTGCTCAGATGTTGCCTTAGCTTTGGAAAACAGGAAAACATATAGCTTCAGTTCAGCAAAGATGTATGAAACCGCTTAACTTTATGCACAGTGAGTAGTCCAGTGTGTGAAGTTAAACATATCCTCAAGATAAAGGCCTTCAGCTTTAAATAGTACCTTAAACATTTAGTTTGTTTGGTGAGACTGTCAAATAATTTGTTCCCGTGCCATCAGCTGAAAATTCTGCTCATTTTATAGGAGCTCAGCTTACATGGATTTACTGGACAACAGAATAAGTGAAATTTAAGACACGCATCTTAAGCTGAGTTCATAACGGCCCACATTTCCAATAACAAAACTAGCAGTGACAGTGATATATGGCTTTTTTTATGAGACCTGATAACTGATGGATATGTGATCTTATAAATGCTTAGACAAACTAATGCACATAATTATATTTTCCATTTGAAGTCTATTGCAAGGCATTCTAATACAATATCATTAGTCGAAATGGCCACAATGATACAGCTTGGGCAGTTTGTCACAGTAATTACGGGGTGATTATTTTTGACTGGAATAAAGATTTCAGTTTTAGTATGGTAGAAAGCATAATCACAAATTAGAAACAGTCTCAGAATAAAAAAATATCAGGGGAGAGGGACTTTAAATATGGATTATAGGGCAATTCTAAAACAATTTCTTTAAAAAAGTGCACTCATTTGGCTGAATGTGTGACTTCTTTTAGGTTTATACCAAGTTCCTGCCCAAAAGGATGACACTTACCTAATTAACAGTTTCAGTGTGTAAGGTTTTTATAAAAGGGAAAATCTGGGCATCATGAGGAAGGCTTGTCTTATAATTTACATAACTGCTAAAATAGGCTTTCTTTTTTCAATCGACAAAAAAATAGATCATTTGTCTTCACCGTTTTCAGGATGGTTGATTAAAGTAGACAGTGTCCTAACATCTGTATTGAAAACTATATTAATCAATTGATTAATCACGAGGCATTAATCAAAATCTTCCTTAAGTGTTTTAGTTTTGGAGCAGCTCTTAGTATTTTCTATCAGATTCCTTTTAAGGTGTCCATTATAAAGATTAAATTTGGGTGGTAAATATTGAGGGGTTGAAGCACACGTGGCTTTCCACTTGAAGGTCACAGCCATTGTTCATTAGTGTTACTTTTAATGGGATAAGAAGCAAAAGTTTTTAATATGTGACTACATCAATTAATCAAATACACATTTGATTTCCTTTCCAGTAAGCAGTACATATCTTCAGCATGTGCAAAGAAATTTCTAGTGATCTAAACCCTGGAATACTTAAGGCTATGCTGAAGAATATTCCATCTATTTAAGGAACTTAAATTGTACATGCAGATATAACGAACTATTGCACTAACTATAATACAGTAAATTATTCTCTGCTGTTTTTAAATATTCTGCTTTACAAGAATTCATTTAAAGGTATCCTGGTCAGTTTTCATTAAGGCTGTATTTAAAATCTCATTTTTCCCATACAATAAATGTAAAACTTCAGACTACTGTCACAAAGTGTTTTAGAATGAGAGAAGTTGAGCCTTTAGTTGATTCAAGTGAACCATAAAGGACCTATGCAACGAAGCTGATCATCTGAGAATTTAACTCTGTTTGTTTTTGCTCATTCCTGTTTGTTTTTCCAGTCTGAAACGTTAAATACCGGTACTCAAGTAAATGTATTTTTTTAAGCATCAATTACAGTACAAAAGAAAACCACTGATTACACATCTCTTCATGTGCATAAAAATGTTTCTTCATCTTGCAATCCCTCTGTAAGTGATTCTTCAAGAAAGATTCACTGAATCCTCATTGTGGCTGCTTTTATGACAGACTAGAAATACCTACATTTCTACTGAATGCTTTTTCCACAGGGGAATAAAAAAAAAAAAAAAAAAAAAGAAACACCAAACCCAAGCATACGTTATTTGTATTTATTTGGATTTTAAAGTATACCAAAAAATGTGCATCTGGCATCCCCATCACCTTTGGCAAAAGTTTAAAGAAACAAGAAATCAAAGCACAGCAAATTAAATCCTGCAGCCACTTCCCTGTGCCTGAAGAAGCTGCCTTAAAAAAAATTCAAACGTTTTTCTAGGTAGTCCTATTTTTGCTTCTGCCCATAGACTACCAACTACTAATTTCATAGCGCTCCTAACTGTTCATTTTTAAGGTGATGTATTCAAGTCGAACAAAGTAGAGACAGAGGCCTATTAAATCAGCAGCACTGTATTTATTTGAACGACAGCAGCCCCTGAGGCCAGGCAGCCTGAGAAGCCCCTTTGTGCCGGTGACTCTGGTGGGAGACCCTGCCTGGCCTTGACTTTCGGTCTGCGGGGACGGTGGTGGGTGGAGGGTCCCAGCACGGCCCTGGGAGGCCCGTCCCGACCCAGGGATGCATTATCAGTGAGAGGAGTGGGGCTGGGAGCTGACTTTCACCCTCTGACTGGAGGCAGAGTGTTTAAAGCAACACTTCTAATCAGATTAAAGAAGCCAATCGCTACTGATTTGCACTACCTACTGATTACGTTATAATTCTTAAAAGCCACTTTGATGTGTGTTTACTGTTTTCTACATGCAGCAGTAGAGTTATTACATATTTAAAGCCATTAAAATGCACGGAAAATTTTGTATGCCTTTAAAAATGATACTGGACTGCTTGTCATATAATTATGTGAAAAAGAAACATGTGTCTTAAAGTCTTGAAATAATCAACGATACATATTTGGAAATAAAATAAAACCTGCGTTGTTCTTCCACAGCTGAGTTCTGTTTTCATTTTGCTATTGATGGTGAAGGTTGGTTGCCTTCAGCAGGAAAGGAAATGCAATCTGCATAATTCCCATTAGTTCTTCATCGTGCAAATATATACTGATAATAATTCTGTAGTGGGTTAGTTTGTGGCTAATCATCTTTATACTTAGCAGCAGGTGCTGTGGCAGCATTGGAAAAAGTATCATGCATTTTAGAAATTACTGCTGTACAATTTATCTATAATGCACCTTTCTTTTTAATAGAATTATGTTCAACAGTTCATCAGTTTAGTTCATGGAGAACACTACTGTGATATTGGCGTGTAGGCTTTCTCCGTGTTTTATTACCAAATGCCACTGGTTTGTTGTTTGGTTTTGTTTGTTTGGGGTTTTGTTTGTTTGTTTGTTTGTTTGTTTGTTTGTTTAATTGAAACATGCTCCGGAGAAAGGAGCCATTGAAATATGTGAACAGAGTCAGTAGCACCTACAGGCTGTTCTGCATTTTAGATTACAAAGAAAATATAGATGAAATAGTTTCAGACCTCTCTGAGTGTGTGGGAAATAATTTTGTCGTTTAAAGCCAATATCGTTTGCTTAGAAAAGAATGAGGTGAACACAGGCTTATGGGGAAATGGACCTGATCACTCAACTGCTGGTGCGTGGAAGAATTTGGAAAAGGGAAGATTAGAGGAACTGTGTCTTCAAAAGCCAGTGGAGAGGTGTAATGAAGTCACAGAGGTTATATGTGATTTTTTTTTCACATATTCTTATAGTGCCTGCAATAACCACTCTGAAAAAAACTACCTTGAAGTAGTGCCAAACAACTGAAACTTCTGATGTTGCCTGAATTATGACTAATGGCTTTCCTCCTAACACACATGCTGCCTTCACTTCATCCTTGCTTTCTTCCCCAAGATGACAGTAAGAGACAAATTAAACTTAATCTGAGCATCAGCATATATAACAAAAGGAAAAAATATGAAATAAAAAGAATAAATCTGAGAAGTGAATGGGAAGGTGTGGGTAAGAACCTTAAAGAAATTAGAAAATGGAAATATACAACAAAATTGAAATAATAGTCAAAAGAAAATAAGCAAAGATTTTGAGTAGTGAATAACAGTCTTGGCTAGAGGTGATGAAGTAAGAATACAAAATAAGAAGAGATAAAAGAAGATATTTTTGTAACTCTCATTAAAAAACCTATTTAGTCCTGTTGCACCCATATGCAAGAAACCATACAGAGTCTGCATAAAGCATGCAGCCTTCAAAACTGAGTACCTGGAGTTAAATGGTTCCAACTTTATTGATGAAAGTTGGACAAATGCAGTTGCATTCGGAAGAATTTGCCGAAACATCTGAACAGTTTAGAAGAATCTCAGTGAACATCGTTTGGTTTAATCATTCTGTGTAGAAAATTTCAGTTGTAATTAAAATACTATTTACCTAAAGTTAAAAACTAACAAGACTGTAGGTAAAAATGAAATTTTAAAATTTTTTGTTTTAAAGGATTTTTTGAAAGGGAAAAAAATTTACAGGAAAGCAATACTGTCTGATCAATCTTAATCTTCAGTAAAATACAGTTTTGCATACAAAATTGTAACAGAAAATTGTGGCTAGTAGCTGGGTACATTTAAAAATAACTTGATTTCTGAGATACTGCTAGTTGATACCAGCTGTGGGTGGGGTTCTTGGCATTTCTGAAAAAAATACAACTAGGTAATTTTGATAATAAAAACAGATATAGAAGCCTAAGTTTTGGCTCTGAAATGGAAAATTTAAATTTTTGTATAAGTTATAGTTTAATTTGGAACAGTTTTGTGTGAGATCTTTCTCTGAAGATTGAAAAAACATTTCTGTGTTTTTATAAGACACAGGAATTTATCTAAAATTTTATCCCGAGTTGAATTTTCATTTTTTGCCATGCATCATGCATTTTATCTTTTCCTAATTTTTCTATTCTATTCTATTCTATTCTATTCTATTCTATTCTATTCTATTCTATTCTATTCTATTCTATTCTATTCTATTCTATTCTATTCTATTCTATTCTATTCTATTTCTAATTTAACACGGCTTAAAAATTTCCAGATGATCACATTGGTTTTAAAAGATTTTGGCTGTGTATATTTGCAGGAAACTAATAAATGTGCTCCTCACTTTATTTGACATGATTCTGGGTTTTTTTTATTAGTCCTTTCCACAAAGCAAGCAATGTGTTTTACTGTTGAGGGACCATAGCACACTACTGGTTGCCTGTAGCTTTTTAATGTCTATCTCTGTATGAGTGCTTCAGATTCTTCTTTTGCTCTACAGGTAATAAAGATATGTTGTTCAACTGCAGTAATATTTATTTAAGCCTTTTTTTTTTTTTTTTTTTAAGGGAACAGAAACAATATGGGATGCTTGTGGTCAAGCTGGAAAATCTCAATGTAGACTATAGCTTATGTCATACAACTAATTTATGTGTCTCTCTATTTAGGTCTTCTTTCAGTGAAAAGGCAGTAATAATAGAGGAGGTGGAGATGCTGTTGTATGGTATTGATGGAACTACTGACATTTTGTGGGATAGGTTGTATGACTGGAATATTAAAATCAATTGCTATTACCCATTTCATTAAAAGAAATGGGAGAAGAAAAAAAAAAAAAACCACAGGCATGGATGAAATGTGAAAATTTCCTGTCTATGAGACATCTCTTTAAACTGAATTTTTTCATATTACCAGGTGACTTCTATTCAAGAATCTTAAAGAAAGCAGGTGAGGAACTCTATGAGCTGCTATGGTTATTTTTTAAGATATCTTGGACATGGTGTTTCAAATGTTTTTCAGTAAAGCCAAGAGCAAGGAAATACGTCTGCAAGCAAAGAAGGCAGTCTGGGGCATTGCCCTGGCTCAGTGACACGGGGACCTCTAGGCCTCCTGGGGACCTGCCCAGGCAGCTGGTTCACATGAGCCCTCACAAAAAGCTTAATGCAATCCCTGAATTACAAAAGGAGACTATCACCCGGAGATAGTGAGCTGTGGTAAGAGGGCTTCAGGGCTGCGCTTTTATTTCCAGTGTCTGCACTTCAAGGAGGAACATGAACTTGCTGACAAGAGTTCACAGGATGACTACAAATACGAACAGTTTTGTTTGAAAATGAGCCTTACGATGTGAGGTTTAACGAGGTCAGCCTTCATGTCGTTGACAGTTTGGAGGTGAGCTGAGTGCCTTCTGAGCTGCTTTGGAATGGAAAGATACTGGCTGCTCTTTGGAGGTTTTGTTCGTTTTTTGACTTGGCAGACAGTAATACTTGGAAGTTGAAGTTAGGCTACCTCAGCCTGGAATTGAGACTCGGCTTTCCTGCGGAAAGGGTGACTGAAGTCTGGATCAGATCACTGGGAGGTGGTGGACTACCCTTTCCTTCACATCCATAACAAGAGCTTAGGTTTGTTTTTGTTTGTTTGTTTGTTTTTAAATATATATGTTTAGTTCAGTTTCTACAGAACACCCTAAGGCTGGCGTTTGCAGAAAGCTAGTTGTCCTTTCATAAGTAGTCACAACTACTTTCAGATGGACCACTCTACTCCAAGCAGCAGACAAATGCGGCTGGAGCAGCCTGGAAAAGGGTACTGGACAGTGTGGTAGAAGGTGCTGGATAGGAAAGGTTTTAATGAGATGGTTTTCCCCCAAAATGACCATTTTGATGGGGTCTCAGTGTTGCTGAGATGAAGCCGACCTTCTCACAGATGTTGCCAGGGGTGGTGGGGATGCCCTGAAGCCCACTCTTGTGCTCCTAAAGCACTTCTGAGCCTCCCAAGGAAACTCATCTCTCTGGATAATTTATGTGGGCTATCACAGCTCTATCAGCTGTTTACTGTCATTGCTGTGGTACACGGAGCAGGTGTTTAATAAGCAAGTCCAATGAGGGATTAAGAAAAACAGAAAGTAAAAGAAATACTGTATATATATAGGAAATTTTTTTTTTTTTTGTGGTGCCACTGCATATGGTGCCTAGCAGGCCTTGTAAAGAGCTGTTGGATCTATATTCCTTGTAACTCAAAAGAGAGAGATGAATTTTCTTGGAAATCAGTTGCTTTTTAGATGATTTTGTACCATAAATCAACTGCCTGACCCAGACTGATGACTCTGAGCAATGGGGCACAGCAAGCTCATGCTGATGGAAGCTCAGCCCACCTCAGTCCTCAGTTTTATCTCAATATATATTAAAGAACTTCTACTGTAGCACCCACAGGTGTTCTCTGGTAGCCTGTGACATCTTTTCCAAGTTAAGCGTGGACTACTTTATAGATCTATATTTGCAGAATGACTACTATGTTAAAAGTCCAAGTAAAAAGTAATTACCACGTAAGTTCTGCACAGAGAATTTTTTATTTTTCTATCTTCATACAACACACTTCAAGACAAAGGAAAGAAATCTAGAAATGGGACATAGAACAAGCATGCCAAAATTATAAGAAAAACCTAAATATTCTTACAAATAAACTTTCATATGGCTGTATTTATGGTTATTTTTATTTATAGTGTAAGTCATAGGAGCCATACCAGTAGTACAAGATAAGGATGCTTCCTGCCCCTGTGGTGCCTCTTTCCTCCAACATCTGGATGAGCACAAGCATTCCTCTGGATGTATTGCATGTCTCTGTGTTTTTATTACTACTAGTGTCTATTATTATTAGTAGTAATTAATTTAGAATACTTGTATGGGTTTATTCCAAAGTTTGATCTAGCTCAGCATCTTCTCTAGCCGAAAGAAGATGCCAAGGGAGGAATTGAAGAACAGAGGAACTGTATATGATACTGGTTTGTGCCCATTTTTAAAACCTGGAACAAAAAAAGAGAGGTTTTTTATTATTCATGATAAAAAAAAAATAATATATTTTCATGTTTGTGTCCTATTTCAGCCTGGAGTATCTTTCAAAAGCCAAATTATCGAGCCTTAGAAATGAAGACTGCAAATGAAAAAAAATGAATGCAACTTTAATAATGGCATTGAAAATGTCAGAGGAATGATAGAGCTGCTGCATTTGCTATCACTGCTCCTGGACTGCTATTCTTTATTGGCATGTGTGCCTCAATTGTTCAAACTACACAATATCTGAACATTGATGTCATATTTTTGTTATTGCAAAAAGCCTACATTTGACCTTTCTTTGTAATTGTGACACTAGTTGAATTCTGCTTTAGTTCATGGCAATTTACTAAATCCTTTGAGAGTTCACCAGTTAATTATTGCCAAGTGAATTTTTAATTTGCTCCTATGATTACATTGGTGAATACAGTCATTAGTGGGAAATTTATTTTAGAAATTGGCACTAGAGGGAGCTAAGTAATTGTATCATTTATGTATCTAGGAAGGAAAAAAAAGAACATTCATTAAAACTTGCTTTTTTCTGAACCTGCTGATTTTACAAATATGGCAGCTATGCCTCAGCAAATTATAAGCGATAATGAATTAGTTAATTTTCCTTACTGAAAACTGCTATGCTAAGATTATTAAATTACTGTATTTCTATTTAGTGAAACCAGCTACCAGTCACTAAATTAGGATTTCTAGGACTCTTTTGGGAGGGGGAATTTTTTGTGGCTATTATCCTTGTTTAGCATTATTTTGGTCTTAACAGAATTAAAATGCTCAGAGATACCCTCCCAAAATGTAAGTTTGTTCCCAAATGCATTGCAGAATAGATGGCCTTGTCGGATGCTGCAGCTCTGTAAGAGGGGCTGGAGGAGGTGCCTGCAGTGCAGACCCTGAAGCCTTTCTGGACTGTGCAAAGCTGTGTCTGGACACAAAGTGCCATATTTTCCAATCAGCAGAGTCCCATCTTTATTTAGTGGCAGCTGACTCAGGAGGTTTATCTCTGTAGCTCACGGGCCAGCCTCATGCTGGACCCATCCCTGATGCGCACGCCTGTACCCACCAACCTGCCAGGTGTGTAGGTTTGGCCATGGTTTACAAGGTCCTGTAATTATCCCCAAATTGCCATGCTGCTTGTGGTCCACAGCCCGGTCTACCTGAAGAAATTGTGACTTTTTAGCATAATATAAACCTGATTCCACATGAAAAGTTGTTTCATTTGAAGGTGGTTTTAGGAGGGCTCTGCAGCTCACTGGGAACCCCCCTGTGCTCTCTGGGCTGTTGCTGAATGACTGCTCACTCCCAGATTTCCATACCTCTTAAAGATAAAAAAACCCCTCTGTTTCCCTATGGTGGGATTAAGGCCATAGGAAGGGATTTACTCATCTCTGCCTTTGAGGAACACACATCTACTCCTTCCTTTGCTTCCATAAAGCTGTCCCTAGCATGGGACCACTGCTAACAAGTGCAAAGGGAAGGTTTAGCTGGAGTTTCCCAGCTTAATGACTTTTGTATTGGCTGTATGTATGAAACTATTGCAGGAATTGTCCATCTCCAAGAGCTGATGCTTCCTTTCTTTAAAAAAAAGTCAACTCTCATACCCAGTAAACAGAAAGTGGAGCAGACAGTTAATTAAAATAGATAAAAATCCTAAATCCAAGATGTAGCAACTGGCCTGGATTCTTTGATAAGGGTGAGCAACATCTGGTCTTATTGTGAAATATCATTAACAAAAATTTCTGAAACATAGTGGCTTTCTGATCCCCCATCTCTTTGTTGTTTACGCCAGTTTTTTTCCTTGTTATCCTTTATTCAGGCACTGGGAAGGCACCACCACCACTTACCACCACCTGGAAGCAGTACTGGTTTCACCTGCTGAGCTAATCTAGTCCTACCAGGGAGGCAGGTGTGCTATTGCTTTTAAGTTAACCACTTCACCCATTGTGTTGTTTCTGCATTAAGGTATGGGATTAGTGTGCTGTCTGCGTTGAATTTAATGATATGTCTTCTTTTATGTACCCACAGAGGTAAGTGTGATCAGGGTTATAAATGAGGATAACATTGCTTTAAAAAAATATATTTTTTTTTTCTTTTCTTTTTTTCCTGGGATTTTAAGGATGTTCTGCACCTGTAGTACTGAATGGGTATGGGTGTTGGCCCTTCCTTTTATCACTTATGAAATCTGGGTTCTTCTTATATACTGTGAATAATTCTGCCAAATTCTTTATTTGTGCTTTGTAGTTCATTTCACTGTGCATAATACTTTCCTGATGTAGTTGTCTGAAGTTATCTAGATGAAAACTCACCATGCTTTGCAAGTCACTTCTCCAGTATAACCTCCTGTGAAATCCTATGAGAAGTAAACACCACATGTCATTCTTTTGACACTAGATGTGTTGTTCAATAGTTTAAATTAATATAAGTAATAATATCACCAACCCAAGGCAATTTTTTTTTTCCTTTTGTGTCATATGTGTGTATAGGCAATCGGGAAAATGATTTGAAGTTCTGTTGGTTTGGGTATGTTTCCCCAGTGACTTTATTCGTGCTTGGCTAGAACAAGACATCTTGCCTTATGCTTCTCGGGTGTGAACTATGGATTAGATTTAGCAGTCTGATATTATTGTACAATAACTGGGGCCCAGAACCAATACAAATTCTTTATATTCCCAATAAACTGGTTTATGTTAGTAAATATCAAGCTATTTCTGTCAGCTTTCTGGCTTTTCAAGCAAGTACAAAGTTGTGAATTTACAGTGGAGTAAAATCTGTTTCAGGAAGGGTAGTGCTTAAGGCGTCCGTACCATCTAAAAAAAGAGTTTATTTCTTAACTCCTTTGATTTAGCTTTATTCTATACCAAAAGTCTGTACTAGGAAGATCAGAGATTATAGGCAATGGGAGTAGAGGGAAGAATGTTATCCTTTCCAGTTTCTTTGCAGTATCAGTGGGTCTGGGAAAACTTTGTAGTTCTGTGTCCACTTTGTGCATTTCTTTCAAATTTCATTTGGAAATGAGGGGGTCTTGTAGCATCTTTTACTTAATTTTTCTTAGAGAGTATCTCCTGATAAGACATTAAACATGATATGCAAGTACATGCATTGCTAGAAAATTCATCTTTATTTGCTGGCATTAATCAAGAGCGCAGGGAATGGTTGTGGAAGCTTGTATGCCCTTAACGTAGCAAGGGCCAAGTATGTGCTTCATATTCTGCACAGCTGTTATGAACAACTCCAGAACCCATAGGCCTGCTATCTGGCATCCTAGAGATGGGAAACCAGTACATTAAAACTAACCTAGGTGGGTGTGAAACTGGCTGAACTGCAGAACAAAAATCATAGCAGCCAATGACTTAGCAGTGCTCCTCCAGGGCTGCTGATGGCAATTCTGCACATGTTGTCACCACTCGGATGGTGGCATCAGGCGCACGGGGGCTTTTAGAGGTTATCCATCCTTGCAGGCTTTCAAAAATCGTCTAGTCTAGATTCTGAGTGTGGGGGATTTGGGAGATTTTCATTTTTTTGGAGTGAAGAAGTTATGGAAGGTAGACACCAAAGAGCATGCATGTGCCTGAGCTTTAAAGAGGGAACTTAAACAGGAGAAAGGAAGCTGTCTTGAATTTTTGTCACACTGATGGAATGTAGAGGGCACGATTAAATCCCTGTATTTTAGCTGAAAAAAAAGAGTTTTCTTTCATAAGAGATACAGATTTTATATAATTTCTGACAGGTCAAGGAAAGAAAAGGGTAATATCATGGAAGACGGGTAGAAGGAGGAAGAGGCAATAATGCTGTGGAGCCGTCTTTCCTTTTACTTGCACTACTACAACTAGTCAGAATGATCATTAATGCTATGTTATAGCACTCTGGTCACATTGTTACTGTCCTCAAAACAGGACACATTGGTTTTTATTGATCTAAAGCATGGGAACACAAAACCTGATGTTGTTTCTGTATATAATCATAGAATCCTAGAATGGTTTGGATTGGAAAGGACCTTGAAGATCATCTAGTTCCACCTCCCTGCCATGGGCAGGGACACCTTCCATGAGATCAGGTTGCTCAAAGCCCCATCCAACCTGGCCTTGAACGTTTCCAGGGATGGGACATCCACAACTTCTCTGGGCAACCTGTTGCAGTGCCTCACTATCCTCCCATTAATAATAAATTAACTAGCAGTGTGTGTGTGTCTTATCATGCTTGGGAGGAGCATCACTTAACTTCTGCAATGCTATATCAGTATTTTCCTTCAAATCCTTCCTTAAAACAGCCCTTTTCCTGCCTTTCTGAAATGGCTAGGGAAATTTAATAAAGGTTAAGTCAGTTGCATGTGTACTACTGATAGCTCAGTGTAGTTTACTGGCTCGCATCCAGCTGTGCATAACCCTCTCTTGTATTTTGAAATAGGGACTGTATTTTATGTTGTATTTCTATGGCACACAATGTAATGGAGTACTAGTCCTTTTGCAAAACCCTGGGGGCCCTGGTCAGACAAATTATTATCCATGAAACCTGAAATGTGTTGAAAGTAACTAAACAGCTCTATCTATTAACTATTACTATAACCACTATTTAAATGCATTACGTGAATTCAGTGATACAATTTTGTTTTCAGTAGTTGAAGTTGAATAGTTTCCTTTTGGAAAAATAGATGAGGCAGTAGTGAAAGAGCTGATACGACTTATTAAAATATGATGGTGGGTGAAGCATTTTATGATACAATAAGAGTGTCGATATGATTAATAAGTTAGGAGTTGGAAAGCCAAGGTAAGTGTAAAGTGAAACACATAACTGAAGCAACTTTTGAATCTAGTTGGCTGTGGATAAGCACTGAAATGGAAAGACAGTTAAATGACAGCAGAGCTTTGCTGAACTTTGTGAACTGAACTCTGTTGTCTTGAGATGGGGCATCTCCTACTGAATCCTCATGGTGCATTGCTCTTCTCTGTGGTTCTGTCAGACTGAATTTTATTAACAATAAAAACATTTAAAGATGAAAATATTGTAAGATGACAAAATGTGTGATGCTATTTTAGATTAACCTCCCCCTTCCCGTAATGTTGACTTGATTCATAAGTATTTGAACTTTATTTCTACTGTGTACACCCTGCTTATATTGTGAAGGGTATTTTTAGAGCTGTGAGGGCCATATATATATATGGGGGGGTATTTTTCTTTTTTTTTTTTCCTTTTAAAGTAAGCTGAGATTCTGGGGCACAAGATGGCAGCATAAGGAAAATTTGCTAACATCAGGATTAGCTGACTTGTCTGAACTGCAAAAATGTGAGTGTCCTGGTTAAGTTTTTAAAATGATTTGAGCAGATTTAATAAGATTTAATGAAATTTCTTACTAAGACAATCTATCACTTGATCATCTTACAAAATCCCCTCCCTGTTTCAATGCCTCGGTGAACTCATATCTTATAAAAAATTTGCTTTCTTAACTCAAACATTTTTTTTAATAAACACTTTTTTTGGTTCCTCTCCCTCCTTCCCCCCCCCCCCCCCCCCCCAGTTATTTATTTTCATCTGGAGTAAGATCAACAGGAGACTTAGACTTTATAAGGCACTTACCCAATAGCTTTTTTGTCATATAATGTCCTCTATATGCCTCTTCAGTAGGAACTTGTCACGGCACAGTGTGCCGTTTCAAACGGAAAGTTAAGTTATAGCAAATTAAGCACATGCTGAATTTGGAGATGCTAGTCTCTGTTTCGCTAGAAATTGCAGCTTTGGTAGAGCCTTTGACTTTACTGGGTAAGAAATTGTATGTCTTTAGAGCCCAAAATAAATGTTTGATATTTTTTTTTTTTTTTTGGTAGTATTACACTGGTTGTGCTACTACAGTGGGTATTAGAAAACCTTCAGTTGAGGTTTATACCTTCATCTCCCCAGTGTGCTACTTTGGTATGTCTTTATGGCTTGTGTACTTTGTAAGACAATTCCATGATATCTTTCATATTTGTTGTTCTATGCTTTGGAGAAATGATGCTCTGTATAGTCATTTAACTTGAGAGTCTGTACTCAAAGAGGCTTTTCTGGATGCAACATGGTAGCAGAAATACTCTCAGTAAGCAAAATTACAAGTTGTTCTGCTCTTGTGGAAATCATTTTGCATAACCCTGTTTCCTAGAGCTAACCAACAAAAGCCCATTGATCACAGAGGAGTTTGGGGTCTTTGGAAAACGTGTGCTGTTTCTCTGAGGTTTGTGATGTCCATCCATGCGGTTGTGGCAACAATGAGCTATGTAAAAGCCAGACACAAATTTCTATATTTCCTTTGGTTTTATTACACAGTCAGCCCGTGACCATCTACAATGACTCAAAAAATAAATACGATGGCCAAAGAGACAGCTCTGTGCCGCTAAGGGCCACGGCTGTAAAAACTTTCATGTTGTTATAAGCCACTTGTGACACTAGAAGTGTTGCTATTAGGTTGTACAGTTTGTTAGAGTTTTATAGAGCATATCACAGGATAACAGAACTCTTTCGTATAAGTTCACACAAAACTCTTATTTTGCTTCATTTCTTTTGGCTTCCTAGCTCTGATCTAAAATACAGTGCTTTACTGTACCCTTTCATACCTCCATGTCTGCAACTTGTTAGGTACATAGAATATATTCTAGGAATAAAACCCAAACCAAACAACCCAAACAAAGAAGGTGATCCATATTCACATTTATTTATCCAAGTAATTAAGTATTTCTAATGCCATTTTCTGAAGATGGTATCTGTACCATTGATTAACAGGCTTGGGATATTCCTGGGCGTGCTTTAATTCATGTTGCCTTCTGGTTTACCACAAAAATATTTAAAAGAAATTCTCTGTGTAGTAATGGAAAGCTTGAAAGGAAGTCAGGTGTAATGGAGAACTTGAAAGGAAGTCAGATCCACTTATCTATATATTTTGCTATGAAATTCTAGATGGTTATATATATTTTCCACTGTCTGCACAGATACAGGAGGATTGCCCTTGTGTTTTGATACACCACTGGGGCTTTTATTTATCATCTTTTCCTTAACCCAAAGGATGCTGCTTTTTCTGTTTCGGAAATAAGTTTGGGAAAGCATTGTTGGCCTCTCCTGATTATACTGCAAGTCTTCTGATGTTTGGTGTCTCGTAATTTCAGAGCTATCCAATGAACACATATTTTCACTATGACTAATGTAAAAGAGTAAGCTTCCAACCAAAATCTGGAAATGTGACTTGATTGTATTTTAAAGGCTCAGAATGAAGAAAGAAGATCTAATTCATGGATACTGAGCTTTCTCACCCTTGGTACCTGTCTACTGCCTCTAAGCGCATGGGGATTTTTTGGGGTAAAGCAAACAACAACAAAAAAAAATCCAAAAGCAAACCTCACTGGGGAACTCCCTGTAACTTCTAGGCTCTACCCCACTGCATGCCAATAGACAGTTCTGTAGCTCTGGCTGCATGCAACAATTCACATTTCAAAGAAACAGAGCACATAGACTCAGATGAATACATTGATTCCAAACAATCTTTGATTAAAAGAATGGTTTAATTGGAACACTTTCCGTACTTAATAATCTACATGCATAGACTGCAATAAAATGATCCAGGTGCATCCATAGTTGGTGTAGAAGTCTTACACCCACCTGCAATCGGGTGGTTGTCATCTTGCAGCAACATTTGTCCCATTTGTTCTTTTGGATCACTTTTATGGACCCAGAGTTCTTAGTTCCCCCTCACAGTTACGGAGGTAATTGGGAAAAACAATTCCCATGGTGTCCTTTGCTTTGCTCCTTGTCGTACAAGGTCAGGAGCACATCCTAATGCCAGATGTAACTTCAGAGGTGAACGGAAGCATCTTGTTCCTTACACAGCAGGTCACTGTTGTCCTGTTCCTTGTCACCTGCCACTTAGACCTGTTAAAATGAGAACCTGACAATGTTCTTTAGATGTAATACATAATACTGTGGGTATCTGCACATATTTATGGAAGGTATGTGTAGCAAAACTTTTTTTTAATTAAACATATCCTGCCCAACTTTTTTCTTTTTTTCTTCTTTTGTTTTCTCCCCAACTTTAAGGCATAAACTGGGCACTACCTATGGATTTAGTTGGGTATTGGCAGCATAGCCAGTGAAAGAGCTGTAACAGTGATGAGAAACTACACAGATCAGAGATGAGACTATGCAGTAATCTGCATCAATTAGTACTTACACTTCACACACTAGTGTTTTTTCTTTATATAAGTGTCCAAAAAATAAGTGTGTCTCTGTGTATACACATATACAAATAATATTTCTCCAGATCTGAAAGCTCTGAAATGTTTTTAAGTTCAGGGAAGTCTGAGCTGTTGCAAGTAGCTCACTAAAACCTGAGCCAAGCTGAGTACAGTGCAGAACTTGGTGTGGGTCAGATGATGTAAAGAATTAATTAATTTCCATGCTGATCTACATTTCTCATGTTGTGAGATACCTTGACATTTTGCTATGTTTGGTACAGCTACAGGTAGGCAGTGCCTGAATTTCAGAGAAATCTGTTTTCATATGAGTGACTTTCCAGCTAACTCAATTGAGCTGGAGGTGCCTATCTTTAGCAAAACTGCACCAGACATGTTTTTTGGATATTTATTCCTTTTAAGAGCTATACAGCAAAATGTAACTTTGATCTACCATGCCCTCTCTTTAGCATGATGTGAAACACAGATACTGATTTCATATGACGGAATTATGGCATTTTAAATTTTTTTTATGATGTATTTTTTAGATTCCTTGTATCACTCCTCCCTTCCTTTCACACTGAATGGTGGTACTTACTTTTGTGATACACAGCCACTGTTTCTTAAATGTAAGTTGGACAATCATCCAAAGTTTAGAGTCTTATTCAAAACCACACCTATTCTACTAAAGAGGGTGGATTGGACACGGAATAAAAGACTTGTCCAAGTTTCTCAGGAGTTCTTGATAAGAGTTACCCTTAAAATATTAGGAGAACAGACATTTTGAAATATTTTTAATTTGTTATACCATTATTATTCCCAGTTTCATGAAATGTACCTTGATCACAAATCCTTTAAATATAAACAAGGGAAGGGCATACAACTTAAATACTTTCTTAATCAAGCATTTTTTTAATGTTCAATAGGTTATTGAATGCTTTCATAGCTTTTTTAGCTGATATAGAAGAATTTGTATCTTTGTGCAAATGAAAAGAGCTGCTGCCAGCAATGAATTACAGCTGAACTAATGTTAGGGAAAAAACCCATCCCTATGGCTTTGGTTTATTCCTGTCTACTGCCAGAGGGGGTTATGCCTCTCTGTACCTTGTCTGATTTTCAAGGTGAATGAAGCACTGTGCAATATGTGACCTTTCAGCTGGGGTTGGCAATACATTCTTCTCTTTTAAATGAAGAACTGTACCCCACTACACTGCAGAAATTATGAATATTAACATGACATACAGAATTGTGTGGTGTGGCATTTGTCAAGTGAAGTTTGCTGACGACACCGAGCTGTGTGGTGCGGTCGACATGCTGGAGGGGAGGCATGGCATCCAGAGGGACCTTGACAGGCTGGAGAGGTGGGACATGCAAACCTCATGATGTTCAACAAGGACAAGTGTGAGGTCCTGCCCATGGGTCAGGACAATCCCAAGCACAAATACAGGCTGGGTGAGGAGTGGATTGAGAGCAGCCCTGAGGAGAAGGACTGGGGGGTATTAGTGGGTGGAAAACTGACTGTGAGCCAGCAACATGTGCTGGCAGCCCAGAAAGCCAACCCTGTGCTGGGCTGCACCCAGAGCAGTGTGGGCAGCAGGGCGAGGGGGGGGATTCTCCCCCTCTGCTCCACTCTCATCAGACCCCCCTGCAGTGCTGGGTCCAGCTCTGGGGGCACCAACAGCAGAAGGAAATGGACCTGCTTGAGTGGGACCAGAGGAGGCCACGAAGATGCTCAGTGGGCTGGAGCACCCCCCTGTGAGGACAGGCTGAGAGAGTTGGGGGGTTCAGCTGGAGAAGAGAAGGCTCCAGGGAGACCTTAGAGCGGCCTCCCAGGACTGAAAGGGGCTACAGGAAAGAGGGGAGGGACTCTTGATCAGGGGGTGTAGGGATAGGATGAGGGGGAACGGTTTTAAACTGGAAGAGGGGAGATTTAGATTAGATCTAAGGAAGAAATTGTTCCCTGTGAGGGTGTTGAGGCCCTGGCACAGGTTTCCCAGAGAAGCTGTGGCTGCCCCCTCACTGGCAGTGTTCAAGGCCATGTTGGACGGGGCTTTGGGCAACCTGGGCTAGTGGAAGGTGTCCCTGCCTTGGACAGGGGGGTTGGAACTGGATGATCTTTAAGGTCCCTTCCAACCCAAACCATTCCATGATTTTATCGTTCTGTGATTCTTTGATCTTTGGCATTTTAAGATTAAATTATGTTTCTCTAGTTCTTCAGGTGAAAGACGTGGTTGCCGCTGTTTAAAAGCAATGTTCTTCAACCACCTCCAAAGCCTGGTTCTTCAAAGATCTGAGTGTGGGATGAACCAGAATTGTGGCTGTTGAACATGCTCAGCAGGGGTGGGGGGTGGAGAAAACTTTACAGGTCTCAAGAAGGCAATTCCTGTTGTTTCTTTGGGGGCTACCTGTTAGAGGAGTTAATGAATAAAGGCAAAAATACCTCCTTCAACTCACAGCTCTGTTGAATAGAGGCTTAGTAAAATCCTGCTTGATCTGTGGAGACCAGACTCCTGAGTCTGAGTTAGTGTAAATAATGACTTCAGTGCAGCCAGACCAGTGCTTACCCATTTAATCAGACAGCTGTGTTGGTCCAGCTTTTTTTATTATTGTTTTTATGTAATGACTATACAGTGATCATAGCTGGTAATTTCCTCCTCTGTGTGTGTGTTCATAGAGTGTGTTCAACTTCAGCCCACAGTCTCTGACAGAACAGGTCAAAGATGCTCCTTGGTACAACACTGTTGGAGATGCACCATCATTAAGAGAACTGCTTTTTTGGAATATGGTAGAATAGTAATCCCGTCATGTAACCGACAACACCTTTAACCAGGAAATTAGTTGTAATTTATCTTCAAGGTTCAGAAAGTAATGCATTGTTAAAGACATGCATGTTCTTATCAGCATCTATTGTCTTAGCAGCTAATTACTGCAGAGATTAACTCCAGATTTCATGTTAAAATTTGTATGTAAAATAAATTTGTAATTTGAACGTGAGTTAGTTGATGGATATATTTCAATTTAAAACTGAAGATTGAAAGTCCTTTCCTTACAGTGATTACAGTACTGTCTGCTCACAAAATCTGCATAGCAAGTTCCCTTGCCACACATTTCAGTGAAAAGCAGAGTGGGTTTTTTGTCATATTTTTTTCCAAAGGAAAAAAGAGCTCTTTTAGAGTCTTTCCAGTTGATGCTCCATGTTGTGACATGTCATGTAAAACTGCATCTGTTATGTTGAAATAAGAACATAAGAGAGACACTTTGACATGACGAATCACAACACAACTTAACAGCAGGAACATTTAAAACGCAACACGTTTCATTGTCAGTAACCTCAGCCCTGATAGAGATGAGGTATTTAGTTGAGCTTCCAGCTTCACTGAATCTGTGTTTCTTCCCTAATGAATTTTCCTCGTAACGTCAGGCCCAATCCAGCTGTTCTCATAGGCAGAAACTCATGGTAACTTTTAAATGTTGAAGCCAAGGAAAGTTTTGCCTGAGTGAAGACCTCAGGATTGGGCCCAGGAGTTTTTACCGCCTGTGAAGTATAAAATAGACTCAGATTAAGCTAGCAGACTTGTTATTTGACAGTTTATAAAATATTTTAGTATCTTTTTGGCAGTAGCAGTTTGAATGTTGGCAAATGTACACATTGCTTGCAGTTACAAAACCTTGTAATGAGTATTTTCCACTGTAATAGCAGTGAGTTGAAATTTGGATAAACCACTTAGACTTGTGAACTCTGACATGCATGGTAACTATGTCTTTGCAAAAGAATTTTGTCAAGTATTGGAGCTCCTACTAATAGCACATCCATCTTTCTGCACACTATAAATCTTAAGAAAATTTCTATTACTCTGCAATTTGTCTGGCTTATGCTATTTATTAGCCATTTTATTCTGCTGCTTTAAGAAGTAATGTGATGTTCATTTTATTGCTGGTTCAATAAATTGTTAATTATAATGCAGTGATTGCTGCTGACGTGATTTAAAAGCCACATTAGCACTATAGCATTAAGTTTTAACTATTTTACCCTTCAATTCCCTGTTTATACAACAGTAAAAGGAAAATAGCCTTAGACTAATTTAAAAAATGAAGGTACTTGTATCTATTGATCACATGATATACTAGAAACTTTTGTTGTTTTTTTTAAAAAGGTTACATTCAGGTCTAAAAAAGAAAAAATGAATCAACTCAGTGCGGTCTTACTGTTCAGCAAAAGTGTTCTTAAAGCAAGATTAACCCCAAAGTTAAATTAACAGAATTACTTAGTTAAATTAGGACAATTGGCATAATATATTAAAGGAACAAAATACCCAGATAAATCATAATCATTTTATAGTTATGCATAGCTTTTGGTGCCCATTTTGTATAATAATGGAGCATAAGGGAGGCTGAGATTGGAAAGCATACCTATTTTCTCCAAGAATATTGTAAATGGGATTGGGAGAAATCTCCGTTTTGCTGATTTAAAGTCAAATCTAATTGCTGCAAGTATAACGCTATATCCTTGGCTGAGAATGTAGAGGCACTAGAACTGACTCTGTAGCACAAACCACACACAAGTATTGTGCAGGATGGGCAGAACCTTGGAAATACTGAACTTGGAGTGAACGGGGACACTTACTGCCTGTTGGAAACATGCATTAGTCTTAGTGCAGTACCATCAGACATACAGACTTTGGGTGAAAATATCTACCCCTCTTAGTTAAATCATGGATTTTAGTTTTTCTTAGTTGAGCAAAGTATTCTCAAAGAAATGTGCACACATATATATTCAATATATATAAAAATATGCGTAAATGGAATTAGTGGATCTGAGTGTTCCTGTAATATTCCTATGCTTTCGCAGCTCCATAAACACACCACCACCAAAACTAATGTGCAGCTCTCAAACACTGGAAGCTAGAAGTAATTAATTGAAACAAAGCCATTTAAATACACAGGAAAATGTAAATTTTAACTGCTTGTTCCCCTATAAAGTTTTTGACCCTGCCATAGAGCCATTCCTTCCCATAGGGGATGCTTGCCATCACGTGCTGTCAGATGGTCAGGCTTTCAGGCTACGGCATCTCTGGTGATGTTAAAGCATCATGTGATCCTTGGTACTCGGATAAGTAAGAGCAGGTTTATATGTAATTAATAATACAAGGAAGAAAAAAATCGGAAGATGTGATTATGAATATCTGCCCGGTCTGAGGTTCCCAGCTCATCCCTCCTCTGGCCTTTATTGTGAGCTGCTACGATCTGGTGGTAAACAAACCAAAAAAGTCACAACAAAAAGGCTTTCCTTGCTAGTTACTTTTGTTGAAAGAGATTGAACATGTAAACCCTTTAAAGAGTCCTAGGAGAGAGAAGTCTTATCTTTAGATGTCTAATTGCATTTAAAAATCTTCCTAGAAGAGACCTTCCTACTCCTTGACTAAGTTAGAAATAGTTGTAATGTAGATGACACGTGTTTTCAAAGGTAGACCCCTTTGAAACTGAAAGTGTTTTTGTTGTGAGAAAAGAGCTTAAATTATCTTCTTGAAGGAAGGGTCTTTTCCCAAGAGGGAATAGTTTCTGCCAGGGTAGTGTATTTAAAAACCAACCAAACAAAAAACAATGAAAAAGAAAAAAATACAAACCAGAAGCCCACCCCACACTGAATTTTTATAAATCCTAACTTTATTTAATCATTCCTCATTTGATTTGTATATAAGACACTGGCTGAACTGCTTTCTAATAGGAATGAGTCTTGGCACTGGTTGTGGTAAAAATTACAGATATAAGGAAAAGTTTGACAGCCAGCTAGCTCCAATATTTCAGGCTTTGGGAGCAAAGATCTGAGCTACAGGGACTGATAAAGCTTACTGAGCTGTCATAATATACTTAAAATCCTATACTTGACTTAGTACTGTGTGACATTTCAATACAAGAAATTAGGACATAAATTAGTGTAGCCCATATTAAACAGATTTAAAACTGGTAAACTAATTGCAAAAAGTAATTGGGATGTTTTCAGCAACATCTCATAGGGATCTAGTCATGGCCTAACGCATTTCCACAATATGTGTAATGATCTGGAAAAAAACCTTTCATCTTAAAGCTTGCAGATCACACAAGAATTAGAGGAGTCATAAATAAAGGGAATAGTCATTTATATAATAATCTAGATTATTTTCAAAGAAGAAGCCTTATTATCAGATAAAGTTTCAAAGCTGACTTTGTGCTCCATCAGGAAACACTGAGAAACCAGTGGGGGAGCTGGTAGTGCTACAAAACCAAGACAAAAATCAGGCTTTGAAGCTTTCTTACGGAGCAAGACTTTACCCATCTCAGTTTTTCAGGGTGGCAAGAGGCTCTGGCCTGGGGCAGCAGCATGGCCACTACTCTGGAGCTTGGGGACTTTGCGCTAGTGCCAAGCTGGTCCGGGTCCTCAGCATCTCCTCATCTGGCGGAACAGCCTGGGCGCCCTGGCAGCCTGCCGTGTGGGTTTTTACGCTTCAAGCTGTTTTGTGTTAAACCCTTGTTTAAAACCCGTACATTTGCAAAGGCTGTTTTGAATTTGTTTGAAGAACTCGGATCAAGTCTAGCTCTACCAGACTCAAATATGAGATTGTGGGGCGGGAGGCAGTGCAGCGAGGATGAGGCTTACAGGGAATGTGAACTCCCAGCCTGGAATTAACTCCCACCCCAATTAATTAATGCCATGTTACATGAGTGAGTGGGTCACTGGGAAATAGCACATCAACCCTGTGATCACTATCGAAAAACTGTTGAGTCCTGTGGTCTGCATTTGTAAGGTGGTGGTCATGTTTGCAAAGTGCCAATGAGAGAGCGGTGTGAAACTCGAGTTTTATAAGATTAATCCTGATAAGAGATCTTCTGTTAAAAGCACCAAGACTGGAGGAAATATAATATACCTAAGAGCTAAGGGATAAATCAGATCTATCCCCAAGTTTAGGGGTTTCCTACGTTATTTATCCCTAAATAATGGAGAGAAGGCAGGCCTGAACTCATGAAACTCCAGCAAGGCATAGCTCAGTCATCTGCACAGTGGTGCCCAGCACAAAAAGCTGAACAGCCTGTAATAGAGGATATAAAAGAAATGGTTAAAAAGGTAGACTGAAAAGCAACCACGCAAGTTTACTGAAAACATCAGTTTCTTGTATGTAGGAAACTCTATCAAGAGAATAAGGAGAGCAGGGCATAAGTTGATGAAGCCAACACAACGTGTGTCTGCTGTAGCTTTTGAAAAGCATTCAAACTGTGACTTTGGAAATGCCAATTTACTGTTGGCTCTAAATAGTACGTATAAAGTTATCCACAAAGCCATAAGAGAAAAAGAAACTTCTAATGAACTGTGAAACCAGATGCTTTATGCTGGAGAAGCACATTCTGCAGTCTGCATATTATTATTTTGTTTTGGGGAATGTTGCAATGTGCTAGGTAATTTCAAATATAGATGCAGGCGCAGTTTGTACCCCGAAGAGTTTATGCTGGGAGGAATATTCCTATTCGTGGTTGGGGGGCGAGGTGGGTATACATTCAACAGAAACAGATTGATGAAAGATAAGTTTATTTTTCAGACTGAAACAGCAGTTTAGTTCAGAAAACTCATACTGGATATTTTTGCATGCTAACAGCCCCTGTCTACTAGAAAGGATGTGATTCTCTGCAGATGCTGTAAGGGGTTTGGGCACAAACAGGGTAAGTCTGAATGGCCAACCCAGATATCTGAAGAACTCTCTAGGCTGGACTTAAATCATGGTGTTTTACTTCCCAGAATTGTTCAGGACAAATAATATGCCTATATGATCTGGCTGAATAAGTCATTATTATGAGAGATTGAAGTAAAGCAATACTGATAACCAATGATGTAGTAAATTCTATGCATACGTGTGAAGGAAATTTTGCTCATGAGAAACATTTTGATCCTTAAAAATTTTGAGCAAAAAGAAGAGAATGCAAAAAAAAGTTTGTATTTAGTATATATGGCTGAAGTATCATTGCACCATAACTGAAATTTCTTGTGGGTTCTCAGAATTAGTTATGACACAATCACACGTCTAAAATAGTGTAATAAATAAGGAAAACCAATTTTATGCTGAATTTATTGATGAGCTAACAGAATAGGGAAAACCTGAAGTTGAGATAAATCATGAATTACAAAAGGGTCTACGTGTATTGAAATATCTATACAGAGTAGAAAAAGGGAGATATAGAAATATGTTCTGATTAATAAGACAAAGTAAAAAGGTGCAAACCAGATGTATGGTATTCCATTTTGCCTTATGATTATGTATGATGTCCTTACAAAACACTGGGACTTTTGTCTTAGGTGATTTGAGATCAAATTATCAGTTTAACTTTTTCTAAACTTCATCTTAATCTATATAATTTTAAATACCATGGGTAGTAGGCTCTAAAAAGCAGTTCCTGAAGCAAATGCTGCAATAAGATTATTGGTAGAAAGAGGAATTAAAAGAAAAACCTAAGACATGTTTCCGATTTATCCATCAGCTTCTAATTTTTTAATAGTCACTTCTGATGTGTAACTTCCATTGTAGACCATGTTACAAAATATAGAACTACATTGCCTCAATTTATTGCTTATGTTCCAATGGATTGAAGTGTTTGCAGTAACAAGCTAGTTTGAGGAAGGATGAGGAGACAGATTATAGGGTATATAGAAGTAACAGAGGAAATCTAAATATAATGGCCTGTATAGGAAAAAAAAACAGTTTTAAAAAATTATTATTTTTACATGGTCAGAAAAAACTAGGAAGGAAACAATGTTCAGCACTGACTGCAAAATGGAATGTGTTAGACAAGCAGAAAAAAATATGAAAGTGAGACAGGCTTTGAAAAGCCTAGAAAGGAAGGATGGAGAGCTTGATTTGAAGTAGTTCCAGCTGAAGGAGGTCTGTGTGGCTAGGACTGCATCATTAAAGTGCCATTAATTTTGCTTGATGCCAACACTTTGGGTGGATTGGAGGAACACAGACTGAGAATTCACACAGGCAAGAGGGACAAGGTTAAAGAAATGATGATAGGAGGTTTTGAAAGCTCCATGACTATTTTTGATTTCGCTGCAGCAGGAATATTTGCTTGCTTTGCTGTACTTGAGTACTGGGCACTTCTATTTCTGGAAATGCCCCAAGAACGTCATTCAAACTATTTCAAAACTCAGGAAAATTTTCTGGGTAGCTTTCAGTTTGCATTGCAGTTTCACTTGTCTCTTACTTCCGAGGCTGGTTTAGCCATCTCTGATAAAAAGCAATAGATCATGTAGATAAATTCATGTGTAATCTTTATGGAAATTAATAGTTGTTTGTCCTTTGACCAAAACTACTTCATCTATATCTTTGCATCTTTGTTTTAATCTTCAGATTAAATTAGGACAGGGGGAATGTTCCTTAGCAAGATTTTTTTTTTTTCCCCTCTTTCTTTTTTTCTCCAGCATCCTCTGAAAAATCAGAGGAGGGAAAGTCTACTCTTCAAGCATTGAGATATCTGATGCCAGTTTGATTTTGTATTTTAGTGTTTCTAGCATGTGTCATTCACTCATTCTATTCATGTTTTATCCAGCTTTTAATTTCTTTTGTGTGTCATATTGAAAAATGTTTATTTTAATGTGTGCACTATTTGCTAAATGAAATACATACTTAAAGAGAAACCACTATTTTGCTTTACTGAAGACCAGTTTTTGGGCACCTCAATACAAGAGGGATATCGAGGTGCTGGAGCGAGTGCAGAGTTGGGCAACGAAGCTGGGGAAGGGCCTGGAGAATAAATCCTGTGAGGAGAGATTGAGGGAGCTGGGACTGTTCAGTTTGAGGAAGAGAAGGCTGAGGGGAGACCTCATCACTCTCTACACCTACCTGAAAGGACATTGTAGAGAGGTTGGTGCTGGTCTCTTCTCACAGGTGATTAGTGAGAGAACAAGAGGGAATGGCTTTAAACTGCAACAGGGGAGGTTTAGACTGGACATTAGGAAAAAATTTTTCACAGAAAGTGTGGTCAGACAGTGGAATAGGCTGCCCAGGGAGGGGGTGGAGTCACCATCCCTGGATGTGTTTAAGGGTCGTTTAGATGAGATGTTGGGGGATGTGGTGTAGGGGAGAACTTTGTAGAGTAGGTGATGGTTGGACTCGCTGATCCCAAGGGTCTTTTCCAACCTGAATGATTCTGTGATTCTAAGACTGTACTGGTTTTAAAATACTTAATGATTTTTTTAGATGCCTGAAGTTTCAGAAAACAGTATGAAAAATATGAATATTGTATGTGTTTCATTTACAGGTTAAGTAAGATTACAAAAATATTCTCACTTCAGTCATGGTAATTCAATGTATAAATTAACAGTACAAGTAGAGGGGGAAGAGCATAGATATTATAGGAAATAGAGCTGGGGGGCAGGATCAACTATACCTAAATTGTTCATGACAGATACTTGTCTAACGTGCTCTTTAAATCTTCAGTGATGGAGTTTCCACAACCTCTATAGGCTCTTTTTGCTAATGTCTATTCAAAATCTCCTTCTCAGCAGTTCAAGCCTGTTACTAGTTATTCTTTTTGAAGTGGACACACAGAACAATTTCTTTGCAGCTACCAACCATCTATGTACAAAATTATTACTGCTTATTCTTCCCTTTAGGTTAAACCATCTTAATTATGTTCGGTTTTATACGGGTCATACTTTCCAGGCCAGCCAGCCTTTTGTTTCTTATCTCAAGAGTTAAGGCAAGGAAAGAATTACTGGATGAAAAATTACGTAAAAATGAGCAGTGCTTGAGCCAGGTAAATTTTCAAGCCACAAATAATCAAATATAATAATTATAAATGAGTACTGATATTTGGAGTTTGTTTTTATGGGTGTGTTTGTTTATTTTTACTAGCCTTTGCCCTGAATAGATAGGGTCCAACACCATACCCCACTCTATCCTTTGGTTATGTGAGATGGGGATAGACTATTTTGAAACTGGTGACAGTCTTTTGTCCTTAAACCTGTTGATTCTGTCAACAAACTCAATGCTGAATCAGGTGGCATTTGAAACATCTCTCTGAACGCATTTTGAAGCAATTATTTTAAATGCAAACTGATTTTGCAGAAGGCAAAAGGGCCTTCACAGCAGAGCTGGAAGAGTAGGGTGCAGGACTCTTGCCCTCTGTCTCTTGCTTTCCCCTCTTCTGCTACTTTGTATAGGAAACCATCACTAGTGCCTGAGACCCATGTCCTAAAGGCTATGAAGGTCCATAATTTTTAGGATCTGACAACTTTGTTTAAAAAAAAAAAGCAGAGAAGTTCATAGCAGAAAATTTGTTTTGTACTTTCATATTTATGACACAGATTATGGACCAAAAAAAAAAGTGCCAAATTTTTGCATACTTAAAGAAAAATAATGGTTGGATATTATTTTACATGTACTAATCTCTTGAAAATTAATGGGGGAGAGAAAAAAATACCTCATGTACATTTCCTGTGGTAGGAAGAAAATAAGGTCCATTGATTTTTGTGTTTGTATAATACACACACACACACACACACATATCTACATTTAAATTACCAGACCAGCACTTAGATGTTGAGATGACCTCTGAGAGATTTGTTAAATTATTGTATTTAAAATAGGGTTTGGTTTTGTTTTGTCATGCTTTTCAAAGTTGCCTGTTCCATTCACCATCTACTTTTGGCCATTGCTTTTCTATTTAAATTTAGGTTTTGCTATTGTTGTCAAATCTAATACTTGTATCACTGCCTCCTGCGACAAAAGAGTGGGCATCTAAGACTTGTAGTGTCCCGTTTTGGAAAATCCTGAGCAATTAGCAGGATTACATTTACCAAAAGTGCATTTAAAAAACTGGAAAGTTATTGTATTTTATTTTGCAAACTTTAGCCTTCTGTCCCTCAAGAAATGTGCTACTTGAGTAAGGAAACCCAGCTTCTGGGACACAAAGGCCCTGCAGCATGCTCCCAGGCTGTCAGGGATCAGAGTTTGACTTGCCAACCATGGGCAAATTCATCTCCTGATGCAAGAGGATGGTCTCCCCACTCCACAGTCAACACAGCTTATAACTGTGTCCTCAGAAATCTGTTTACTCATCACTTTAGTCTTCCTTGAGCAAGTCTAAGTAAAAAATAGATTATCCCCCAGGATAGGATTTGCCTTATCTGACTTCTGGTGTTTGCAACGCAGACTTCTGCAGTGGAGCTAATCGCCCAACTGCCCTCCGAGTTGGGGAGAGAAATGGGCCCTCCCTGAGCACGCTTCCCATCAAATTTTGCTGAGATTTCCTCTTATACTTCCAGCTATGGTTACAGTATAAGGAGATAAGTTTGGGGCTTTGCTTACTTGTTTTAAAGCAGATATGCAGACAGGTGCTGACCTGGTCAGGTTCATCTGACTTGATCAATGTATGAACCTCAATGTTGTTATTGAATGTGTAAGCAGATCAAAAATTTGGAGCAACATTGACCCAGGGGTCAATGGCTGCATGTTGGAGTTTTACCACAAAAAAACAAAAGTGCAAGATTCCATTTCCCATGTCCTTGTACATATCAGGCAGCTTTTAACCACAAATGCCACTGGAATGTGCCAGTAAGCAAAGTTTAGTGAAATTCCTATTGTAGATATAATTTCTGATAGGTAGAAAAAGGTGCTTTGCGTTAGGAAGAGCAACCATAAACCCATGCTGAAGCTAAACAAACTACCCTCTTGCAGTGCAAAAACTTCTTGGACATGATGTGATCCTCTGTTCTTCTTTCCAGGACAGTACTGCAGGTAGTGAACGGGATAAATCCCTTTGCCGCTGCAGGCACATCACCCTCTTATTTCAGTGCCATCACCTTCGGAAGAGTCAGGTTTATCTGTTTATTCCCAGTTAATAAAATATTTTGTTATTGTTAAAATGCAATTACTTCAGTGGGGTGGTAGAAACGGAGCAAAAACATTACAGGGAAAAAAGCCTATGTAGTGCTTGTCAAAGTGTCAGTGACCCTCAAAGGTTTGTCCATTTGTCATAAATGGTTTTGTTAATATATATCATCACCAGCACTTAGACCTGCATTTGCTTTAATGCTTTATTCAAAGCTGTAGCACAGCAATAATGACAATAGGATATAAATACTTCATAAGACATCTATTGTCATCTATTTATCATTTATAACACGCAGCAAAAGCGTTATAAAACATTTATTATGCGTTTTGTAGGTAGCATTTTGTCACTGGCGCCATCCATTCGGGATGCAGTGCTCATCTCTGACTCACGGTGGGTAACCCACCCGCTGCTGAGGGATTGGAGGAAGAGGATGAAGATGAAGAGCCCAACTGTGACAGGGCAGCATCATGGGGCTGTGCCATGGAGGGGACAAGGAGACACAGGGAGAGCCGGACTCATCCTCAAACACTGTGTAGGCAGGAGGGAAGGTCTGTGCGAGGGATGAGGTGAAAGATTTAAGAGCTATTTTTAGCATGACGTGCACGTTCGTTTTGGATGTGGTTGTGGAACAACCCTGCTCCGTGCAGGATGCTGGCACAGTGCTCCCGTGTGCACAGCGGCCGTGGGGCTTTGCTCCAGCTGCGTGTAGGGCATTGCTGTTGCAGAAATGCACTCGGGAGCTTTGGGAAGCAAAATTTGGGTGCTATTTGGTCAGGAGAGACAAATACTATTTGACTACTTTTTTCTTATTTGCACTGCAGCTGTTTCTTATTCCCTGTGTGAGATATGGTAGCAAAGCACTCCTCCAGAGGAAAAATTCCTACTATTATAATTTTTTCATTACAGCTTAAACATTTTCAGTTTTAAAAGAAAAAAAGATAATTTGCTTGATCTGATTTCTGATGCATTTTGTTCGGTGTTATGTAGCCACATTTTTCTGTAGGAAATTTGATACATTACTTTAAGTTAACTACATACAAGAGAATACTAAATAAATTCACTTTATGTGCTTCCCTAATTAGTTTTCAGTCATGTAATTCTCTTCAATATAGAGTTGAGAAATCCCCAAGTCTACCTTGATGTAGTTAGTGTCACATACACTGATCATGTGAAATTGAATTTGAATTTACTACTAATATTTAAACACGAAAGCTGACTTGAACCATATTTCCCCCTTGGATATAGATGTCACTGCTCTCTGTAATGAGTAGCATTATGTTGAATACTTAAGCCAAGAACAACCAAGTTACAGGAATAGGACATTAATCTTAGAGAACTGTTGCATTTCATGCTTTAGACAATACAGTGTCTCAGCATTACCGCTTACACTTTAATTACTCGAGACAACTACTTTGCAATATGTATTGCTCGAGTATATTTTGTAAAGGTGGAGTGGGAATATAGATATCGCCAGGATCCCTTGGATAACTGGGTAGACACAACTGCATTATTTGTTGTCTATAACCTTCAGCTGTTGAATTCACAAAGTCTAACAACTTTATGTACAGATCTCCCTGATTTTCCCCCAGATCCAGGGGTCTGTGTGGGGTGTGTGCATCTGTGCCAGACCCATGTCTGAGGGGAGAGGGAGATGCTGAGTGTTCACTCCCTGCAGGATTTGGTGCTGCGCTGCTCCTGTGTCTGTCTTGAAACTCTTCTGTGTGACTTAAATAGTTGCACGCCTTAAAATCTAAAGCTCAGTGTCACCTCTGGGTCTCTCCCCAACCTGTAGGGAAACTGAGGCTTTAGGGAGAACCATTTGCAAAGACCCTGATTAAATCAGACTTCTGGAGATTCTTTCTGCAGCCTCTGGGGAGATGGGACAGGTAATGCTGGACTTAGCATTTGTGACTTAATTTATGTTGCTGCTTGATTAAGTCCTTATCTCAGTGGATGCAAATACCTGGATGACTTTAAAGTAATTTGCAGTACAGACTTTCTCATCTCTGTTAGCACTCAGTGTTTGCTGATCACTTCATATAGAAAGATGTAGGGAAAGAAAAAGAAGATATGAAGCAGGAGAAAGCAGAACTTTGAAGCTTTACTGTTGAATCTCTTTGAAAATGTTTAGGAAAAGCAGATGAGATTTAAGTCTCTTGCAGTATCCATGGAAAGGATGATTACCACCAAAAGATGTATACGGTGAGAATGCAATGAAACCCAGGCCAATTGCCACGGGCACAGTAACCACCCATAACAGGGCAAAAACGTGTTGGCCTCCAGGACTGCAAAGGGCTGTACCCACTGCAGGGCAGGGGAAGGGGCTGCAGCTCCCTCCTGGTGCAGAGTCTGTCCTGAGGGCAGACCAGAGCAGCAACAGGCAAATCACTCCATGCTTTGTGCTGCTCAGAAAATTTCCCTCTGACTTCAGCAGAGGATAAATGAAGGAGTTGGATAGACTGATTGCTATGAAGATCTTTAGACTTTTCTCCCTACAGTGATCAAATAGGAAAGAAACAAAGACACTAAGGAAATCCCCAAAGAACTGTAAAAAGAAGTAGAAAACTTTCCACTGTATATACAAAGGGAGAGTCAGGAGATGGGTCATTTTTTTTTTTTTTTTTCTGTAAGGTGTCTTTAGAAAAACAGTATGCATTTATGCATATAAAATACACAAGGTATTGCATGTGCATACAAGATATTTTGACCTTAGTGGGAAATATATAGGTGAATGTGTTTCTTTTTCCCATATGCAGTTGTGAAAATGGTACTTCTCTTTAAAATCTCCAGCAACAGACTGGTGCTGGGTGCTTTAATTCCTTCCTTAGAAACTACTCTTACATAATCACAGAATGGTTTGGGTTGGAAGGGAGATCACTTATTAAAGATCATCCAGTTGTCCCCCCCTGCCCCAGGCAGGGACACCTTCCACTAGCCCAGGTTGCCCAAAGCCCCGTCCAACCTGGCCTTGAACCCTTCCAGGGAGGGGGCAGCCACAGCTTCTCTGGGCAACCTGTGCCAGGGCCTCCTCACCCTCATTGTAAAAGGTATCTCCCTAGAAATAAAATAGATGAAGTGCACTTTGGCCCCAGCCAGTGGAAGGCTTAGCACGACTCACTAAGATCCTCACCCTAGGGTTTTTCTCTCTGAGACATCCAGGGCCAGAGCCAGGTTTTCCCTCTGAGCATGTCCTGCTGCTGGGCTGAGGAAGTGGCTCTGCTCTTGCTGTCATTTCAGGGCAGCAAAAGCAGGGCTGAAGTGCACCAAAACAACTCAGGATGTTCAGTCTCTGTAATAGCCCCGGTCCCCCAAACTCGTTCCACTCTTAATATCATTACTAGATTAATGGGCACTCATGCTGCAGGTAGAACTAATGAGGAAGGTAATTATTCCTTCAGTCATAGCTAGGAGAAAAACTCGATGTACAAGAATGGCTGAGGAATAGTTATTTTAAGGAGCTAATACCCAATCATATACAGAGGCTTAATGAAAACAGACCACAATAAATTGAAAATGGACTTTTGTGTGGTTTACTAACCATTTCTCTGTCCTTTCTACAAACTCATCCAGATCCCTTTTTTCTTTTCTTTTTTTTTTAAATGGGGTGTGATAGATTTCTTTCTAAATATGTTGGATTTGCTTTTCTACTTAAAGACTTTTAAGATGTTGTTTACAAACTAATTTACTGAACCTGAATAAGATTAATAGCATGGTCTCTTTGCACAACAAATCATTAACAAGTGACAAAAAGCACCTGCTAAACAAGTGGATCATGACACATTCATGGAAAACCCCTTCTATATATTGATGTAGATTTTGTTGCAGTTTGTTGCAATGGCTGAAGTAATAACAGCAGCTCTTTGGCTGAGTTGTCTCATGCTTTAAAGAAGGAATCTGGTTCAAATCATGTACCAAAAGCAATTTAGCTCTTTTCAAAAGAGGAGAGAACACTGAATACAGAAAGTTGCATGTTTCTGTAGTGGCGCTGCATGACTGCCTTCAAGGATAACCTAAAAAGTTGGATGGTGACATTGCAGTTTAACACCTTTGAATGGATGGACTTCTCTTGCTCCTGTTTTCTCAACAGCAGTTGTGCTGTGGCGTCTGCAGGAGTAGGATTACACTGCATCTGGCAAAGGAAATTAAGGATTAACATGTGCATTATGTAGGAGAAACATTACAGGAAAACTGTCATTTGTATTTTACAAGGAAATAATCCTTTAAGTCTCTTAGGACTGAAATAACTCCTTAGTTTTTCTCCCCTTCTGGAATACCCTGTGAATCCTCATGTCAGAATTAGTAAAAAACAAAACAAAGATTAGAAGAATCTGGACTTTTCAACCAGAAAGGTCAGTGCTAGAAGAGAGATTGCAGAAAATGTTCCAGCAGTGACCAAAAAAACCCCCACGCAGTCAGACACTGAACTGCTGGGGTGTCTCCTTCCTGCACTGACTACCGGGGCTTGGATTTCAGGGAGTTATACTCCAGGTCCTGAGTACAGACTAGGCATGTCCAGATGCCTTTTTCCTTTACCATGGTGAAAATGTGGAGTAATGACCTGCAAAGCAGCTTTAGTGCTGGTTGCACTAAACCTGAAAGAAACTGGCTTATGGCCCGCAGGCTCAATCTATAATTTTGATCATTAATATTGCCCAGGAGGAGTGCTGCTCGGAGGTCAGGAAACATTTTAGAGCTAGATGCCCACTAGCTGCTGCTCTCCTTAGCTCCTGAGGCAGTTTCCTACTTCCAAATCATCAGATGCTGCTGCCCTAAACTGCTCAGGTTTGCAGAGGAAGGTCCTGCCTGTATCACTCAATTTCTTAGATTTTCTCAAAGCATGCCTAATTTATTTGCTTTCCCAACATGTTAATCAAGGATTTTTAAAACTGCAGTCATTGCACGGCAGTGGGAAGCACTGATGAAAACACCTGTGTACAGTCGCCTCTCTCAATCCTTGCCATGCAACTATCCAGCATGGGTCGAGTCATTGCTCTGAAATGGCTCGTCACTGTGGAGGGGGGATGCTGGACCCCAGTGCAGAGCATCCTCTGGATGGCTGTTCCCTCCATGGGGTTGTGCCTTTGTTCTCCAGCAAAGGTCTCAGCAGCATCTTCCCTTCCAGTCTGGGCATGATGAGAAATCATGACACTCTTACAGCTCTATGGTGTTTGCTGTTCCTCAGGCGGTCAGAGGGTCACCCACGTGCCGTGTTGTGGGGTGTGTGCCAAAGCTGAAAATTAAGAAAACAATGTTTAGAAATCTTCTAAAGTGACCGCGTGGCTCCATGCTTGAATGGGGGACCCCATGGACCCAATAAACATTTTAATGTTAGCTCCAAAGCTCTACCTGGCTTGTTGGAGGCCTTTACGTGCATTTACCATGGCTGCTCACTTTACCCTCGTGCTTGAGATTACTTCCTCCTTCCAAGAAAAACACCAAGCTGAAAGGTAGTTCTGAGGGAAAACCAGTTGTCGGATAGGGTCAGGAATCTAAATTTCAGCACATCGGGTCGAATGCTGACTTTGGCGATGCTGGTTCGACTAAAACAGAACACGACACCACGGGATGTTATTTTCACTCATGAAAGCTGTCATCTCACCATCAGATTTTTGGCTAAACTAAGTACAGCTTTAAGCAATAATCTTTATTTTTTAACAAACTCTACATTTACATTTATGTTAGTTTTTTGCTGGTTTTTTTTTTGTTTTTTTAATGAATTCCTTGAAGTCTATTTTCCAGCCTACCAAGAAACAGTTAAATGACTGAATCTCAAAGGTTCAAGTACTTCTACAAACAACAGTCACAGGGAGGAAAATTAACGGTTTTCTGTTAATGACTCATATTAATCCTCTTTGGTGGTCCAAAGCGATGGATTATATATTTTTTTATTTTTATTTTTTTTCCCCATTTCTTCCATACGCCTGTCATGGGGCTGTTTTTCTGATTGCTAGTTTCGTTGTTAAAAATGTCACTCTCTTTATTCGCCCTCCTCCCCATAGAATCTTTAAAACTAAACGCAGGAAAAGTGGAATATACCTGTCATTTAGACCAGCTAGAACAAAGGTTGATAGAAAATACATTCCTAGTTTGAAGAGGCTTCCCTGCTGATTTTGTTTATCAGAAAATGGCAAGTTTTGTTCCTAATGGACTGAAATTTAAATAAAATCTGACTCTGGAAATAAAAGCAGCCATTATGACAAAATAAAATTATATATTTTATAGGAGAAATTGAATTAAAATGCTAGTTTCCTTTGGTTAAATTCTTTTACATAAGGAAATGAATAAACGAGAGAGAGTGAAATAGAATGAGATAGAAAGCTGATTGTTGAAGTAAGCTTTTTAAAAATCAATAATCTCTTGTAATTTATATTTTTGAAAAAACTTTGAACAGACTTCCATACAATATCTTGAATTATAGCTACATTTCTATGTTTCCTTTCATTAGAAGTTGAACTTGGGGTTAAATAGTGTTTTCCCTCTGGGATCTCAGGTTCTTATCAGGCTGTGGCTTTGGACTACAACCCTCTACAAAAGAAAAGCGTCTCCAGAACCCGAGTTAATTGAACAATTTTATTTATTAACATTTAATAAATAATTATTTTTTTAAAATCGGGTTATTTTGTCTGCCAGAATGGGAACTTAACTATCAGGGGAGGGGTGGAGCCAAGTCAGAGCTAGGGCAGGTGATGGTTGTGAGCAATCAAGCTATTTGAGATGCTTCTTCCAGGGAGGCAGTTCATCTGGATTCAAATAGTTTAAGATTCAGGTTCAAAAAAAAAAAAAGAGGTTAAAACTAAATTCAAACTATATGCACACAAGTTAACTTGGTACGTTGCTGTATGCACCCACAGCAATTTTGTCAACCTTACATTAACACAGCATGCTTTGGAGGCATCCTTGCAACTCCTTGCAGATAAAGGGGTTGTCCAGATTTTGAACACTGGCATGAGTTTCCTTAAAAATAAATAGCTAGGTTTTGGTTAGGCAAATAAAGGAGCTTGCAAGCCTTAAACTATTAATTAAATTTTAAGGGAAGACCAGAGTTGTGCAAAGCCATTGTAATAAACTTGAAAGTCCATTCAAAGGCAAGTCATGACTCTGCTTTTGGGTCCAATTTGCAGATTTCCCACCAGAAGCAGGAGGTGTTCCTGGACCAGAGGTAAAGAGGTCATGAGCAGTAGCGATGGTTTATTCCTCTCTGAGATGTCCCACCTGGCCCCTATGTGAGAGTGCATGGGAAATAAAATCCTGGGGTATTGCAAATCCCAATTCAGATTAAAAAAAAAAATAAAAATCACAAAATATAGATTCTTGGATATTCCTCTGTCCCCCCCCGATTATGATTTTTTTTACCAAGTGCAGTGTTTCCTATTGGGCTGGATGATGGAACAGGTCTGAGAGCACCAAAATGTGAAGCCCCGCACAGCTTCTTGGTACAATGGGGACAACCACCCATTTCCATTGAACCTTGGTTTTCATATCTGTAAAATGGCAGCAACGCAGCCTGGCTGTGATGAGAACAACATTGTTAATCCCCACAGAAATCTCTGCCACCCCTGAGTGTCAGCAGGGTTATAATTATTGTCTTTTTTAAACAGCAGCTGGGGAGATCTGTTAGCAGATGTTTTAAAAGTGCTTTGAAGATGAAAATATCTAAATATTCTTATTACTATTATTATTACAGCTGTCCACAGTGATTACTGTGATTATACAGCACCTTTCTGACATGTCCCTAATGACAAAATATCTTGTGGGCTGTGAAGGGTTGAAAGCAATTCCTCTACCCCACAGGAACATGCATATAGGACCCAATTTTGGGCAAATTGAGCCATGGTGTAGAGGCTGGTGGTGCTGGGCAAGCCACAGCCCTGCATTCCCCAGCAGGGTTTGGGAGACTGGAAATCCCTGGGCTTTTTTCCGCCATCAATTTACCATCCAGCGTGTCTGTGGGACGCCAGAGCTGAGTTTCTGCTGTGGCACAGCAAGACCGTGGGCTCGCACTGGTCACACCATTGCACTGGTGGCTGCCTGAGCCTTCCTCCAGCGATGCAGAAATGTGGAGTGAATCGGGGAAATTGCTGAAACCACCCCAATTCCTGTAGTGAGGTGTAATGCAGTAGCATCATACAGGACTCAGCCTTTTTTTTTTTTTTTTTTCCTTTTTCTTTTTTTCAGCTGACTGAGGTTGTGGTTTAACAACTGGTTTCTCTGTTTCATTTCCAAATGAAGTCTAAGCCAAAATTTAAGGCCATGAAGTTAAATTTAGGATCCCAGGTCTGTATTTAGGCATCCAAACTGAAGTGGTGTGATGGCCCCCCCCGGCACCCTGACAAGCTGTACACAGCACCCACTGAAATGATTAGGTGTGTGAGCATGCTGCACCTTTCCAGTTCATGTCTCACAGTCAGAATATAGGGTTTCAAGCCTAAATTTAGCTGAGTTGGACTTTTTTGATTGTTTCTTGCTAATAGTTGATGTGGAAAAAGTCTGTTCTCTGAGAAATGCAATTCAGTTTCATTTAACAAAGAACTTGTCTGCAGACATCAGGAGATGGATGTGCAATGTAGGGCTTACCTGTTGGTGGATTGCCTGGGCGCAGTATTTCAGAGCTCTTTCTAATGATGGAAAAGCAGAAGGGGTCTAAGAGCTATTACAGCTGCTTTTATGCTCTGACTCTGTCAGATGCTGGAAAATGCTCCATTTTCAATTGACAGTGGGTATTTCCATGGCTGGTCCTTCTCCATTTCAGATAGAGCAGGGCAAGGTCTGCTGCAAAGACTGAAGGGCAGTGGGGTTGTGCACAGGCTGCTTCTTAACAGGGACCACTTTGCTCAGGACACCAGTGGGAGCAAGACAAAAGGACAGGACAGCCATGTACCTAGGGCTGGGGACAGGGAGAGACCCAATTATGGCACCTTGTGTTTAGTTTGTAGGGGGATTGATTTAGCTACATGGGCCAAAGAGAGACAAAGGATCCTGGATTGGCCAGGTGTGCACTTTCACCAGATGTGTAGGATCCAGATTGGGGCACTTCTAAAGGATAACTGCTGGAAGCCAGCTTTTGCAAGGAGAAACCAGCTTCCAGTGATGTCGCGCAATGTTGAGGACATTGCTTGTTCAAGGGTGGGAATATTCCTGCAGAAAGCAGTATGCTTGGTGGAGGACAGGAAGGTCCTTGTCTGCTGTGCCTGAGCACTAAGAGTTGCACGCTTCCCTCTGAAGCTCTAAATCTTTAAAAACACTTCAAATGCATGCTCTGGTCTCTGCCGCATCCAATGGCAATCAAAGCTGGATGAGTTGTTTATGTGCTCCTTTTTGGAAAGCTTAATTCCCCCTTGAAGATGAAACAACCCCAAATAACTTACGGATGCCACGTGAGCAAGTCCTGAGTGTGTGTTTGTGTGTGCATGTTGCGTTCCTCAAAAGGGTCTGCATGGTGATCAGAAGATATGAAACTCCCTGTACATTTGTGGTCACAGTCCAAGTATAGACAAGGGCCCTGACAATGTTTTCAGAAAATAGATTGCTCATGATAATCCTACTAATTCATCTGCAGGTTTTCCTCTTTCCAAACAAACCTGCATCAGCTGAAATCACTTGTAGCGCAGCCAGTTAATATGCTGGTTGATTTTAACTCTCTCATTGAATAGGGTTCAGTTTCTTCTTTCCCATTTGGCTTTTTTTTTATTATTATTTTATATTTGATTACATCCTATTGTATCTGATACATACTAGAATTAAGCTCTCCTCGCCGTAATGAACCCTCAGTAAGCCTGGAGTGCTTTGGCAAATGTAACCTCAAGCTTGTTTGTTGAGAGGGTTTTGCCAAGCCCACACAGCTCTAATTACATCTTTTCACTGGCCTGTTTTAAACTGTGCCCTCTTTCCAAAGTCTTTTGTGTGTTATGCAGGACTACATTGTTATAATGAATACAGTATGTTTAGAATAAGTTTCATTGGATTTGGTAGCCAAGCAATTGTACATTTTTATTAGAGGTACTGTAGACTTCCAATGGAGATAATATTTATACAGTGGTCCAGAATTGTTTGCATTTAGAAGAATAAATAAAATGAACAATATCCAAACAAGATAATTAAAATGTCAGTTACAAAGTACCTTTAATTTGCTTTGGCTTTTGATTTGCATATTCCTTCCTTTACTTTGAAGACAAAGAGAAATACACTTGATACCAAATCTCCAGCTCTCTAATATATCATGTAATAGCCAAGTATCTCCCTTTTGGGCTGTATTTACAGTAAAATTGCAGAAGTTCACCCACTTCTGCATCTTTGGCCAGCATTTCTCAGTACACAAACATTTTTTATCTGGCTTTGACAAATGCTAACTTCCATTTTTGTTAAATCACAGTGTTGTGGATGATCAGAAAAAAAACCCGAATAAACACACAAAATCTTGAAGTTGTATGTAGTGCTTGCTAAAAATCCGTGATGGACAGGTAGTTGTGGAAAACAGTTTTCTGAAGTGTCTTTCTGTAGGTACTCATATTTCATTAAAAAACCCCCACAAAACAAAACAAAGCCCCCTGTTATTATATATATGATACTTAAAAGTATATCACACACATATCTAGTTGGGTAGATATATGTATATATGTATGTGTATATATATACAGAAAAGAATATATAGAAAAAAAAGTGGGGAGACAGAGAAAAAGTAGATCTGTTAATCACAGACATTTAAGGCCTCTTGACTTATTTCCTAAAGAATATTTCCTAAAGAAGTGGACTTTGAGCAACTACAGCACTGTTTGAAGTATGTGTTTGGAGCTTACTGTCAGGAATAAGATGACAGAAGTACATAAGTTACAATCAAAACTTCATGAACCTGTTGCCCATTACATACCTAGAGCTTTCTATTTGTTTCCTACATAGACAGCACTTTTAAAAATGTGTAAGTTGGAAGTATGTTTGTGTTTTGGACTAGCAAATTATTTCTTGCGTTTTGTGAATGTGGCCATTTTTAAACAGGTTGGACATTCCTTATCCCTGTTTTTTTTGGTTAAACTATTTTTTTGCAGCTAGTATTATACCTATGCCATGTATTTGTTGTCCTTATTACTTATTGCTCTCTATTTTGAGCTTATGTATGGGTACTTTGCAAAATCTGTTGGGATTACTCAAGATGAAAGGGTTGCTATGCAAATATGAAATCTTATGCCCTAGTATTTGTCACTAGTTGCAGGGCAGAGAATTTAAATGAACAATTGTATGGCATCGTAAATAAATAGGGATGCTGACTAACACAGCCTGTATGTCTCTGAGACAAGTGGAAAAAGCAAGTTAAGCTTTGTGTTTTTATGATAGTTATTTCTGTTCTCATTTTTTCTGGCGTGCTTTGTTAAGTAGATCTTTATTTCCAGAGACTGAAATGTACTCCTCTTTCTTTTTCCTTGAAAATTAAAAGCTTCTACCTTAAAGAAGTGAATGATACATTATCTGCTATCTCTAAATTGAACCCATTTGGAGCTATTTGCATCCTGTAGAAACCTACAGCTGAGTGCTGTGCTCAGAGGTGTAATGACTGGTTGTCACAACACGCTGGAGGTGGCCCCATAACAAAATGATCCCCTGTCAATCCCCTTGCAGGAAATGCATTGGCAACCTGTAATTCGGCCTCAGTATTAACATCCTGCCTGGGTTTTGTTAAATAGCACTTTCTAGGAAGTAGATCTGCTGAACTTGTGCTTAATAATGTTTTAAGGGGAATATTTGATGGAAGTTTTAGAAAGCATCACATGGGGTTAACAGTGATTTGTCATTTGTTTCTAATTAAAGGACTTAATCTCTTATCACTAGAACAGCCTATTTTTTATACTAAAGGCACAGATGTGAATAGAAACATATTAATGAGATGTCATACTACACAGTCATTTAGTGTTTTGTTTAACTTAAACATAGCAGAAAATGTGCATCTAAGTAGACACATGTAATGACATTGAGATAGAATTATAATTTCCTACATTTGCATAACCTTTAGCAACATCCACTTTAGATCCACCTTGCAGTGGTTATTCAATATTCAAAATTGATGTTTGTTATAGTAGTAAAAGGGTCTAAAATCACACAATGACATTGTTTTCCAGTCAAATGACTTGTTGTTTTCTTTAAACCAAACATATGTCTGTTTGATTTTGTTGCTTTTTCTTAAGAGAGAGAAATAAAATCTGTCCAGTCTGACAGTCATTGTTATTGTTCTTGCAAAGGGATGAAAAGTAAAGCCTAGCCTCACCCGTAGGTGCCGTACCAGTTATTGTAAGGTACATAACATCCACTTTACTGCTGAAATATTTAAAAAACTAGGAAAAACCTGTGGATGACCTACAGAGGGCCATTATTTCCAAAAAGTCGCTTTCTCGAGGTCACAAAACAAGTTGGGAACAGAACAAGGATGAATGAATCATTTAACATATTCAAATCGACTAATGAGGGATTTTTGAGCCTAAGTATTTGGTATGGATATTATTGGTACAACCCTGAGAAATGAAAGGTTTCAATCAGACAGTTCCCAAATAAACATAATCAGTGATGAATTCCCCAAAGCTATACATTATACTTTTTTTCACTCCGAGAGGTGTGTTAAATTGCTGCTGTCACTAAGTTGGTGACTCCAGCTCTTCCATGATGCCCTTGCGTACCAGGACAAGTGCCAGCTCTAACACCAGGGACAAGCACTGGATAATGTCTATGTGGAAAATGCCCGTCCAACTTTATTTACTAGGGAAACTTTGTCTACTTTTTTGACAAGAAGATTGGGAGTTAAGTCGCCTGGGCTTTATTTGCCTGGCTGTCTTGCGGTACAACTTGAGGCAAATTGCTTAGAGACAAATTGTGACCCCATTGCAGTGGGTGTCAACATTTCCTTTATTTCCTTCCTAAATTAGAATTTCTGCTTTAATGCTGTGTGCCAGACTTTAAGCTAACTCACGCAGGTATCATAATGTGAGTTCAAGATCAGTGCCTCTCTGTTATTTTGGATGACTAAAGAAGGGTAAGAGTGATCATTACAGCACCTGCCTTAATAGCTATAGTAAAAAAGTCTAGCACTGCTGTCAGCTATTGTGGCAATTACTCTAAGAAAGCATGCTCTTTACTTTTTACTGGCCTTTTCATATAGTTAACAGTAACCAGAAGAAAAGAAAATCTGCTCCAGTTTTCACTTAAATAATGTATATTTATGTCACGTTCAGAAAAGCTTAGATGGCTCTCATGCTGGAGGCAACATCAGATGGAGTAGTAATGGGTGCAGGTAATCCTTTTTCCCTCAAATGCTTTACTTTCCCACCCTGAAACTATCATGGCAGGCTGCTCTGCTTCTCTTTCCCCAGCGCCAGGATTGCAGCTTCCAAATAAATTGTAAACCTTTTCTCTTTCCTACATTTTCATTTTCCAGCTTAGTCTTCTCACAACTCCCTCTTTATATCTCCCCTTTCTCCACCATGCCCATCATGGCCATTAGCTCCCTTCATTACTGTAATCTTTTCCCCTTAAGCTTTTCATTCCTCTTCTTTATTCTTTCCAGAGTACAGCTACTGAGATACTTTACTCTCCATCCCTACCTTTGAAGTACCATAGCTTGAATAATTATCTTTGTTAGGTGCCAGGGCAAACAACAAAACAGTTCCCTATGAAAGCAGAAGTTGAAAAATATTTCTTCTGTCTCTACTTCTATTGTCTTTTACTGTCTTCTACTTACTCTACGTCATTGCCAATGCCTCTATAAGGAAAGCCTTCAGGACAACTGTCTAGAAGAAGTAACAATTTTTGAACAAAATGCTTATGGCTGGCAATGGCAATGGGTGGAAAATGGTTCCTTCCCTGGTAGCAATATAGTGCATGTGGCCTAGGCAGCACTTTTGCTGGAAAGGATTGCAGGTTAACCACGTATTGCAAAGGAGATGTGAATCAGCCGGCCAAGTCCTTGGTCATTTTTCCTTAGCTTTCTTCCACTTGTGTTTTGCATAACTATATTTTTTCACAAACTGTTGATTAGGCATGGAGAGAAGTAGTAGTTTGGCATTTATGTCACTGCTTTAAATGTTATCCAGAAAATTAAGATTATTTATAAAACAACAGCAGTAAAGTTTAGCTAGCTATGAAAATCAGTTGCCAGAAATCATGAAAAGCATAAAAAAAATTGGTTTGAAAAAGAGCTTGTAATGCTAAGATCAGCTTGATGTATTTTCCACCAGAGAGTTCTTTTGATGTCAGCGCTAGCAAATAACCCACTATTTTAGTGATTTTATTTTTGTGGAATATACATATGTATTTATATGTTAGTAATGAGTAAAGTAAATGATTAAATAAGTCTGCATTTTAAAACAAAAATGCCTGTATTTTTCCTCTAAACTGGTTTATAGAGATTATGAAGTAACCATGCTATAGTGGCAGTCAGTTTATCAGAATGTAGTATTTGAAAGTAAATGAGGATTATTTATGTCAATATTCATTTGCTTTTAGTACAATAACTCCATCTATCTGTTTGATCCGTTTCACTTCAATTCAAAGGATTTCTCAGTCAAAGAAAAAAAATATTCGTTAAAAAAGTTAAGGCAGAAATACAATGGAACAGTCCTAATTACCTTAGAATAACATTCTGCACACCAAGTCGCATGAGTAAATCCTTTCACGTGGGTAGGAAAGGTCCCTATGTATTAATTTAGAGGCTTAAACCATGAATGAACATGAATCCATGTTTTTCCATGCAGAATATTTAGACCACCGTGCCTGTTTCCCTTACTGCTTTCCTTTGTATTTTCTTAGTGGGAGACCACTTATAGTAGGTGACGTCCCTTCTTTTATAACAAATTGTTTCTTTTGGCTGGTGGGGTTATGATAATTAAGGCTGTTCCTTCAGAATTCCAAATTTTACTCTTTCCTCACTTGTATAAGTTTTCCTTAAAATGAAAGTAATGACATGCTAAAAAGAATCCAAAGCCAGGTCTATATAGTAACAGTTAAGAACAACTATAGAGCAGAATTAGGTTATTTCAACATGCAGTGTTTTTTTCAGGTAGCTCTAACCTTTGGCTGTTGCTGATAGTCAAGAACAGCTCATTACTAGAGGAGTCCATAAATATGTTTCCTGGCATTATGAAACATCCTTCTAGAGAAAAGGACAGAAGTGTGTTATTTTTATTTAGACAAATGTTCTCATTTTGTGAAGATATTCTCCTTTACTTAACAGAAAGACTGTGACAAAACTGAGAATGTTTAATTTTTTTACAGTGGCTATCAAATACAACAGACCTAGATGGCCTTAAAAGAAAATAAGAAACTAACTGAAAATTTGAGTGCTTATTTTCGCCAGCTAAAAATAAAAATTAGATTCAGTTTTGGAGACGAGATCTGTGCTTTCCAGTCTTTGGCTTTCAGATTTTAGACACTCACAGGTTTTAAAGTTGAGTGAAACTCAAAGGTTACATCACAAACTGCCAAATAAACCTGGTGGCCAATTTGGCTATCACTCTGTACCTCTCTCTGTGTAAAGGGCAAAGGCTGAAATGCTTTTCCATTTCATCTATGCATACTGAGTGGCCAGGCATGTTACGATGGCAGAAGACTTTATTATCAGGGCTATCTGCATACCTAGCAAGGCAAATGTTGTGCCTTTTAGTACTGAAATAACAGATACGCTGGGTTGCATAGATTCCATGTCTGGAGAACAAAAGTTAATTTTGTGACAGCTAAAATGAAAATGATTGAACCTATTTCTTGTCTTTTTCTCATAAAACAGCAGTGTAAAACCCAGGTAGGACACATCTGTACAAAGTTGACCCAACTTCTCCACCCAGCCTGAGATTTATGTCTGACTGAGAGACTGCTGGTCCTTTCAAGTGTGCAGAGAAAGCTGTCAGCCCAGAGTTTACTAAGCATTTCTGGTCCCCTTTCTGCCCTCTGTAAAAGTTTGAAAAAGGCTCATAAATGGCAAGAAGATAGTTGTATACAGGAAATGTGACTTGGCAATAAAAGCCTGTTTTGAAGTACACTACATGGTTTCTGAATAAATATTTCTTTAATGCATGTAATTACTGGATCAGCAGAATAAATGTGGTCATGTCCTTGTAATTAATACATTGTCAAAAGTTCATTTAAGTATAATAATTTCACAGGAAAAATGCTGTCTATGTAGTTTGTGCAACAATTTGTTAAATTAAGTGCAATAAATATAAAATTATTGGTGTATATATATATTTTTAAGTTCTTATTCATTTCAACATGCCATCTAATACTCTTAAATGGATTTTTTTCATAAAAAGAAAAGATGCTAAAAATAAAAGTGCTGTAATAATGTTTTTCTTCTTTTTGCTAAAGGAAATTTCAAGCAGCACCACTTAGTACCACAGCTGCAGTTGGCAAATATTTAGTTAAGAATTGTGTAATCAAGTTGGCAAAGGCTTGAAGATCCAGTGAGGAATGCACAGAGAAGATGCCTGTTTATCCACTGTAGAAAAACAAAATATTTATCCCTGGATTTGGTGTCATACTTCTTCAATTCTACCCAGAACCAATTACAGGGGTGGGTTAAATGTTACAGCTGTACGGAGTATTTAGCAATGGTAAGAGTGTTATTCTTGATATTCAAAGCTTATTTAAAATAATTATTCAGAAAGGAAATATTCTGATACTTCACTGCCAGTCTCAAAGTGGTGACTTTGGTTTGGTGACTCGTTCTGTTATGACCAGGAAAGCAGAGGCTGTAGGGCGGTGATGTGACCATGAATAGCGGTAGTGGCCATGACCAGGTTACCCAGCAACACCAATTTGTTCTCAATCAGCGTGTACATATTATTGACTCCTGGTGAACTCTGTAGTTCAGAGAAATTTCTGCTGGTCTTATTCTGGTTGGAGGAGGGCTGATGGTACCTGCTCTGGCATAAAGCTTGTTAAGGGGGTGCTGACCCATTGCCACGTGTTGAACAGTTTTCAAGTGGCAGAGCGATGTGTTACTGGATCATGGCTTTGTGCTGTACAGTCATGGCATTTCTCATCTGGCACTACAACTCCTTAAGTCTATATATTATATTCTGAAACTGTGGTCAGAGATTAGTGTCTCACTTGACCATGCATATGACAAATTAATGTTAAAAATAGAACTGAAAGTCAGCTCCCCAGTTTCTAAACTTGTGCTCAGTTGGTGCTTGCAAGACCACACCTCTCCCATATGATGTAAACCACAGAATGAGTAAGAGACTATAGGACTTTATAACACTCCTAGTCAGACTTTTAAATTTATCCAAGCAGTAGAAGCTTCTGATTCTGTGTGTGGAGACATTAAAATTTCAGCTTTTCTTTTGCACTGAAATTTCATAAAATTTGGTAACCTATTGCCCTAACAGAGTTTAGCATGTGGGGCAATATTTGAAGAATATGGACTAGGAAGGAGTTCACGTGGTTTCAGCTGAAGCAGGAAACAAACCAAATCAACCAACCAACCAACACTTGGTTGGATGAGCAGACTCCTGGACGTCTATGAGAAATGATAGAATGCACAGAGAACCCTCTGAGACTTATTCTGTGCTAATATCTTTATTAGTGACCTGGAGGAGGCAATGGGGTGCGCTCTCAACACATTTGCAGATGACACCAGACTAGGGATCCAGGTGATACACTCAAGGGCAGAGCTTCCTTTCAGAGCAACCTAGACAGGCTGGAGGAGTAGTTCAGTGGGAGCTACAGGAAAATCAACAGGGAGATATGCAAAATCCTGCCCCAGGAAGGAATAAATGTGAATAATTCTTCTGGACACCATCTGGTTAGTGAGCAGGTGTAGGGAAAATGCCCAGGTGTTGGTGGGCATTGAGCTGTGCAGGAGACAGCAGCATCCTGGGCTGTAGGAACAGGGATGTGGCCAGGAGGCTGAGGGCTCTGATTATCTCCCTTTATTCAGCAGTTGCTGTGGGGGAGGAGGATGAGGAACAACAGGACTCAGTTGGGAAGGTTGGGTTCTACACTGCATGAAAGGAGGAACTTTTTCCCCATGATGTTGTGCCATTTCCATCCTTGGAGGTTTGCAGGACCCAAGGGATCAAGCCCTGAGCAACCAGGTCAGACCCCAGAGCTGACCTCTCTTAACCTCCCAAATTACTCTGTGATCCCATGGATGTGAGGAAATGCTCAAAAAAAATCCAATTCTGTAAATCTGAGCCACACTTTGTCAGCTCTGAGTTACACGCTAAGAGTAAATTACAATATGTAATGAGAATCCAAAATCATCTCTGACGTCTGTCAGCTCCAGCATATAACACACTGAATACTGCATTTCAGTGCTAACAGTTATATTTGCTCCAGTGAGATATAAATGTTACTTGACCTCAAAAACAGGTCATGAAGCGCATATGACATCTTGCAATTAAGCTAAAAGATTCATTGACAAACATCATTCAAGTAGTACGATTTAGATGGTTACAAGAAACCATAAAAATGTTGTGATACTGCAGGGAAATTGGCTCCAGTGGGTCTATATTATATCTTGGCATTGAGACATTGTATGCAGTAAGAATAAAGCAATGCTTCTCATAAACAGAGGAACATTAATTACATACATTTAATTTTATATAACATCACACTTGTGGAAAACGTAAGAAAATTCATGTATTGTAAATGTCATCTTTTTTCCTGAAGGAATTTTCCATTATTATTTTATGATGATAAAATAAGGTGTACTGATGTATTCTCAAAATAATTTTATATTTATTTTTATGTATTTCAATAATATTGAGTCACTAAAGACGATATCAGGAAATCTATGAACTATAATGAATTTTATTTACATTTTTATTATAGCACTAACTTCACATCAGTTCCCTTCAAGTGTATATTTGAAAAAAATGTGCAAATCATCTCTTTTTAGCAAAACTACCCAAAACATCTCAATCACTTTTGTAATGAAATTTTTATTGCAGTGTTTGAAAATATTTACATCAGCAAGAAAAAATGTTCATCAAATGAGGCCATATTCTGGGAGAAGAGGGAAAATGGAGTAATCTAAGTGAAATATTACATGGTGAGAACTGGCCCTTGACTCGATAGCCTTTTTCCGGAAACTGGTAGCATCAATATGATGAATATATCTCAGCATAGAGAGAAGTTCCAGAACTTGTTCTGCAGCAGTGTCGGTAGATGAATCTCCTCTTTAGAGCTGTGCTTCAGGTTTGTCATGAGTGTATTAAATGGGATTGACAGTGGTTCTCAAATTGTAGTCTGAAGACACTGTTATTTAGATGCTTTAACAACTGGTTACAGTCAGAATCAGTCAACTGTGTCTCCAGAAGTGCTTTTAACTAAATTTCTGATGACTGTTTTGTCGTCCGAGAGAAATTTTGAGGGTGGACAGCAGTCAGTTGGCACAAAAGTTTTGGGGCTTGATGGTCCAGAGCAATTAATGCAATGATTGTGTATTGGAACCTGGGAGGGAAAAGGTGTTTCTGGCAGGGAGAGCTGAAAGGCCTTATCCACCTCTAAACCGGTGTCTCTTCATTTGGAAGCGTTAGTGGCACAACTGATGGCGTTTGTTTAAGGCAGCCATCTGGTAAACATGAGAATATAATGCACCATATTGCATTCCCAATAACATTTTAAACTGTTTGCAATCTCAATAAACTTTTAACTTTTGAAACACATGCACAGAGGTCAGTTCCTTGCTTCTGTTGGAGGGAATATCAGATTTACATAGTGTCTGTATACCTACATTTCCAAAAACTGCAAAGTCCACAGCCAAAAATAAAAAAAGCAGGCCAAGAGCAGCAAAAACTCATGAAAGCCTCTGTTCACTGTTTCTCAATTCTGTTTTATTCATTTTAGCACTACAGTTTGGGGGTGGGCTTCTGGATTGGGCCACTGGGAGCTGCAAGGCGCGTGGACCTCAATTGTGTTTTGCACAGGAGGAAATGGCAGGAGGTGTTTTTGAAACTTTGTTTTTGGGAGTGTGCAGAAGTGCATTCAACCAATTACTGCCTCAAATCATAAGCAAATATATAAATTTTCAGAGTTTTTCTTCATTTAGTTTTCTTTTGCTGTGCATTCTTCAGACAGTGGATGAAGAGATGAAGCATTCCTTGTTCTGTTTTGGCAGGGTAGCTTTTTGAAATGACAGAAGAACAATTTACTTCACCTGTTCATTTCACTTCTATTCTATTCTGTTCTAAAACAGTGACATCCACAGATGACTGTATGTTGTATCTGAGCATGTTTCCTGCATCCTTTGGTGTAGTGCTGCTGCTTTGTTCTGGCTGTGACTACCCAGAGCAAGGACGCTACAGCTTTATTACATACTGGAAAGAAATGAGTGTTCTTCCAGTCATCCATATAAATTCAGTGTTGATTAAATATGGGTTCACGTTAAATTCTTTCCAAACCCACACCACCTTCCTGACCTGAATTTTCTGTATCTCTTATTGCACCAGGTGTCTGCATTGAATGGACACTCTGTACAACTACGTAGTTTTGTCTTCCAGAGAGAAATGTGCTGGGTTTCACATGCAGCCTTCCCTGTTGTACTGCCACTGTACACCGTGCTACTCAGACAGGGTAGCAACAGATAGTTGCCCTATTCTTTTCCATATAGTGCATCATGCTTTTGTCTGGATATTTCGGGGACAAGCCATCTCTTTTAGAATGGTACCCCGTTATTATAATATGCCAGATACTTATGTCAAGGCATTGATATATGTCATTAACAATGGAAATAAATTCAAATTCATACGTTGTATTTCACACACTGAGTTTTATCTTGACCTCCTAAGGTGAGAGACAGATGTTTTCCATTGGCAATGTTTTGGTTATTTGTTTATTTTTCTAAAATGCACATCTGAAACCCACCTATATAAAACTGGAATATGGGCTGCATTTTAAGTGAAACCAGGGAAAAATATGCAGACTTTGAGAGACGAAGGGGAAAAAAACCTGCAGCAAGCACCAGGATATGTGAGTGAGTAAGCATAATAGATCAGAATAAGGCCCTAAATCAATTTTATTTTCACAGTTCTAGCATCATAAAAAGTGGGTGGCAGTAAACCAATTATTATGCAACTTAATGAACTAATTAGGAAAATCAGAGCAATAATGGTACTGGTACTGACTGATCTGAATATAAAAAGTAGAATTAAGTTCTCAGTATTGAATTTTTCAATACAAAGGATTATATAATAACTTTTAAAGCATTTTGAATTTGGGGAGAAGGAGGATGGCATCTGTAGTTGCTGTGGGTACCCCAATGATCTGCTATTTCATGTACTGAACTGATTGTGTAAGTACACTCATGTGTACCAATTTAAAAAAAAAAAAAACAGCAAGGACCAGATCATTAAAAGCTTCATTTGCATTTATGTGCCCCTAAATACTGTTGAAATACTGATATCTATGGTCAGTAGGTACTTAAATACCTTGAGCATATGGTGTAGTTGGCTGATCCTGCAGATGGGTGACATGAAACCTTGTACGCTGGGATTGCTGAATAAACCCAAACATCGGTTTAAGCTTTTGTAGGGGTGGGATTTGCACTAAATGAGTGCACAGGAATAGAAGAAAGTAATCACAAAAGCACAGCTTCTCTTCCTTAATATTAGTATCGTAGAACACACTATGCTTTAAGCTATTAAAAACCCCTCACATAATATTGTACATGTTAACAGAAATTATAAATATATTGCGATCAGGCCAGTATTTCTCGTTATACATCTGAGAATATGTATGAGTGTTTCAAGGCTTTCAATAGTTTGTTGATTTTCTTTCTTTACAACATTTCTGCCTTTATATATGTTGATAATATGATGTGTGATTATGGGCCTAAACCTCTTTAACATCAATGACAAGGTTCCTTTTGCCTTCAGTGCCAAAATTGAAATGAACCCTCATAAATTTCTCCATTATTTCCTTGCTATTGTGAAATGTGCTATAGTATTTTCATTGATTCATAATATATTTCCTTATCATACAATTATAAAATAGGGTTTCTTAGTTTTTACATGATTCTATGTCTGCTTTATCCATGTTTGGCAAATGTAAGAGGATGTACATGTTGATATTTCAATAGTCTCTATGATATTTGGATATGGAATTGTTGCTTGAGAGTGAACATTGCTCTCACAGATTGGGTCCTACATGTATCAGGGCAGTTTCTGTCTTGAAATATAAGCCTTGATTTCTCAAATGGAGTGTTACTCGTGTGTGTGTACCCAAACACAGGACTTGGCTATACCAGTGTCTGAAGAGTTGTGCTGTTTCAGATAATGTCTGTAATTTTTCCAGCAAGGTAGCTCTTTGGTCCACAAGTGTTTCATCACAAAACAAAGGTGAAAGTCATGTCTTAAATAGCTTGATGGAAAAGCACAACTAAGAAGAAAAATAATTTCTGTTTTCCATGATAAAAACAATCAATGTGAATAGTTTTTCTTATTTTCCTGGTCAAAAAGTCACTGTCAGAGTATATTTAAAACAAATGGCAAGATGGGAGGGGCAAATGGCCTTAAAGGAAATGTATCACATACAATACTTTTTAAAAAAGAGAAGGAACCCAGGCCAGCATGTTAAAAATGAGCATTTCCAATACAATTTGTCACCCATGCATAAATCTTGCTGACATTTTCAGTCACTTTAATAGCCTTCCCATTTTATAAATCAGTATGAACTTGCACAGTTGCAAAAAGTGTGTATTTTGAACATCTCATTTGCATACTTTACCAAAAGCCAATGAGGCAGTGGAAGCAACACTGGTGATCATAATAAGTGTTTGGGAAAAGGCAGAAAGATCACTAATGGTTTGCCTTTAGGGATTTCTGTACTCCATAGGGGACGAAAATGAGAAATATTTTTCAAACAGCAGGGGTAAAGGTTTTAAAACTAGAAACACATGGAGTGATAAAAATGTTAGTGCCACAGGGCGCATAGCAGGAAAAATTTACAATGTAAAAACTGTAATTTCAGCATTAGGAAGTAATAATCGTGTTTCATCATTGTTATTAAAGCATGACCCTTAAAGTCACATAAATTAGATATAACTTTCTAGAGAAGTGTATTAATCTTCAATGGAAAATATTAGGAAAGTTTATTATCATATGAAGATCAGAAGAAACTGGTTTTTATTAAAAAAATGAAGTTAAACTTGGTGGTTGTGGGGTTTTTTTTGTTTGGTGTTTTTTTTTTTTTAAGAAATCTCTAGCATTTTGAAACTGCAGATAGACTTGTGTTTACTCAATGCAAAATGCAGTGACCAGCTTTGCTCTGAAAACCAATAATAGTTACATGAGAAGAAACAAACAACCAACAATTAAAGAATGAGGTAAGGAAATCCAAGAAATTCTATTCATAGGCATAAATAGCTTATATTTTAGGCATAAATAGTCTTTCTATTGTATTAATGCCAAATGCATCCAAATGATTAATGAAGAATGTTAAGAGTTGTTGGAAAAAAAATAAAAGCAAAATTGTAGCCTGAGGTACCACAAGAATATCCACTGGGAGATGAAATAGAACCAGTTATCCGAGGTGTGTAATTAGTGACTGAGGGATAGTTTCCATCCTATCTGTAAAGAACAAATTTACGAGGGCCTCTGTGTTTCTTGTAAGTGCTGTTTAACAAGGTCACTTCACCTGCAAGAACTTTTGGGTAGATTTGCATTTGCAGAAATCTGGTGACACACTAGCACTGGGGGTGTGGGAGGCCCCAGCTCTCCTAGCTTGGGCTATGAAAAAGTTGTGCAATGTGGTGGGAGTGGATCTGCTGGGAGAAGCACCTGCTGCTCAGTGCCATACCGTACCACACCATACCACACCGTACTGCTGGAGTGGGTTCATCCAGGATGAATGTGATTTCTGTCACCTTCCTGGCTCCAATATCCCAGAGAGTTTCCTGAAATGAAGGGCTCAGGGTATGGATTCAGCACTTTTTGCTGTGGCCCACAGGAACTGCCCAGGTGATAACCAGAATAAGAGCCTGATCTCTGCATTTCTCTATTTCCATACTTTTATCTTGAAATCAGTTTCAATTTAAAAAAATAACTGCTAGCATTTTGCAGTGGAATACTGTGTAAAAGATAACTCAAGTGAACCTGACAGGCTGGGTGTACTTTTAATTTTCTGGAGATAAAGAATAGAATAACGCTATGTTATTGCCAAAACCTTTTGACTTCCTGCAAGACAAACAAGCTTCGACCAGTTAGGGTTTACAATTCTGGATGTGTCTTGTGTCAGAGCACCAAGGATGTGCCTCCTGGAGTATGATTTAGCCAGTTCTCCATTGTTCAGTCACTAGAGTGAAACCATCAATAACAGAATAGTACCGAGAAGATCCTTTATCCGTCCCCCCATATTGAGTGCCCTCATCATTAGGATGCAAAGCTTGACTCCATCTTGCATACTCTACTTCTTGTCCTGTGACTTTGTCTTTTCTTTATCCACAGTTGTTCATCTGCAAGAAGAAGAGGTCTGGAAGAATAGAAAACCTCTTCCCAACATAATCTGTAGCTTGACTTTGAGGGTAGTCTCCAGAGAAGCTGTAAACTCTTTCCCAAGTGCTCCAAACACAAGAATGCTATGCATAAGGAGGGCATCATTATTATGTCTCCTTCCAGCTGTGTTCTTATGTAAAAATGGTTGTAGCTGTTGGGTTTTTTGTCCCTTTCTGTCAGTCCCTCATGCAGTTTATGAAGATCATGCATAGCCAAAGATTAGGCATCATGTTTCTCTGTGCCATTGGCAAACTTGCCCCAAAGTAATTTTTTTTTTTTTTTTTTTTTCCCAGGATGCCTTTCCTGTTTGCATCACAGATGATTTGAAGATTTCTGTCACTAACCTTGGTGCAGAAACTGTCATTTTCCAAAGCAGAGAATTTCAAATTTTTTTCACTTTGTAAAAAAACTGCCGGTTTTCTAATCCAGAAAGTTCATCTTCTGAGTCAATACATGCTAAACACCAGCTACTGCAATGGTCCCAATGGAAAGAGGCTTCATCATTTTCTTACTCAAAAGAGGAAGATATTAGATATTTGTCTGTTTAAAATGGGGTAGCTAAAGTAGGATAATAAAATAGGGAAAGTAGTGAATAAGTGATGAATTTGTTGACTTCATAGCTTTATGGTGCGTTTTGTGAAAATTTTGCTATTTTCAGATATTCCTTTACCATGAAGAAAAGTAATAACTTTCATAAGGTGAAATGAATGAGAGTAATGACTTGCTACTCAATATTATTAGCCATCTGCTTTATGCTGGTGTAAATTGATTTAGAAAAGAATTCGGCAAGTGTTGAGCAGTCTATGCAATGTTAAAGACTAAAGTTTTCGATTTCCGTATACAGAATCTTCTTTATCTGGAAGTCTGCTTCTGGGGTCACACTTCAGTAGTTGGTAGTCTGCTTCTATAATAGTGATCTGTAGAACAGTATTAAAAAAAGATTTAAAAAAATCCCAGTCTATGATTTATGTATATTTTTAACATTCCAGAATAAACTGGTGGCGCACAGTCTGGCAATGATCTTGAGGGATCTTAATAATTTCTGATGACATTCATCCCATAACAGTATCCATGGATAGGACCAAAATGTGATCAGCGTGACAAGCAGTGCTCTCAACATACCAGCAGATATCTGCTCTACTTCTTGTTGTACATGTGGAAATTACCATTGCATAAGAGACTGAGACCAAAAGTTAACTAGGTGGCCAAATTGTAGATTAGAAAATGCTGTGTGCTGGTGTGGGAGTCATGAAACTCCTCTGTCTTTGTGTTGATTGTAGTCAAAAATTGAGCCTGGTTTAGTTCAACCTCTGAAGCTGGAGCCCGTGAGTGTTAAAAGAGGCGACTAGGTTTAGCTTTGGATATCAGGAGTGTTTTTACATTTTCTAAATGTAAACTGCAGCAATCAGACTTCGAAAGAGTTGTACACATAATGCATAAATTTTTAACTGGTGTCTGAAATGTTTATAATACAAAGTTTAATGTAGTTCCATACCTTTTGGAGGTTGGCACAAAGAAATGTCAATCTTTTCCTCTGTGAATTGAATAACCTTTTTGAAAACTCTGATTACATTAACTCAGATGTTAAATTGTAAAATTTAGTATATTTGTATATCTATTCAGTTTATTTACAGTATATATAACTTGTAGTTTGGACTTTGTAGTCTAACAGTTAAGTTTTTCAGAATCTGCTCCCAGCACCTTTTCATCTGTGATACTTTGAGTTCCTCAGCTTAGGTACTTTGGTCTGAGAAATTACAGGATCAATACAGGCTCAGCTCTGATGACCTGTCTAAGATCATCTTTTCAATAGCCAAAATACTAAAGGATCAGAAATAGGTGGAAGGTGGACCTCTACACAATACCTGTCTGATGTATATGAACGGTCACACAGAAAGTAGTAGGACCTCTAACTCTAAACCTAATATTTACAACTTTAACCATTTACATGAATAATTTGAGTGGTACCGTTTGGAAAGTGGTAAGAAGAATTGGGAGAGTTATGATATAGCTATAGAACCAGCTATAGCAAATATATGTTGGGGAACAATAAAAAGTAGAGAGACATGCTGCAAGGAAATTAGAATAGAAATTATTAAAGACCAGATTTAAAACTTATTTTCTGTAATAGTTTCATGAATGATCTTTGCAACAAAAAAAATGACATTTTTTTATCACAAAGTTTGGAAACATCATCAGTTCAAAACTAATTTGAGATATACAGGAAGAACTAGACCCTGTTGAATGCTGAAGCAGTTTATATGGGATTAAATGTAGCACTGTTGAAATTTAGTTACTTGTGAAAGAATTTTTCCATGAACTGGAAATTCTCAAAAAGAGCAAAAGAAGAAAAAAACCCTATTTGATTGCACAAGGGTATTAACAACTGATTAAGATCTACCAATACAAAACTATTATGAAAAAGCTTAGACACTATCAAGAGAGGTATTTCCAGCAGGAAAAGAGAAATAATATAATTCTACAAGGCTCTTGTAATATGTTTTCTGTGTTTTTTTTCTCTCTCTAATGGTGGTGTTTAATTTTTTTGTTATTTCTTTCTTCTTTCCTCTGGTTCTGTGGGATCAGTTTCCCTTATTGCATCCATTCTTTGGCATGAATTTACTGTAAGTACTCTCATAGTTACAGCCATTATGGATGTACGACATATGTGACTTTACATGTCCTAAAAATAAAAGTATGGGTCTGAAATAGCTCCTCCAATACAAGAGTAGTTATGCAAAGACAGAGCATTTACTCTAAGTGGGTTTGCGACATAGTATCTGCATTCCTCTGGGAGGTCAGGCATATATCTCAGAATCTTGTGTGTCAGAGACACGTCCTGATTTTTCCTGGAAAAAAACTTCTACCTTTCTTTTCCATTTGTCCTGTGCAGCTGAAATAGGAGTTTGGAGCTGTTACACGATGTGAGCTTTTCAAAGGAAAGCTCACTTTAACGGTTGGGTGCATCCTTCAGTGAAGGATCTCTGAATGTGAACTTTTTCTGATGAGGCAGAAGGTATACACCAAGGAGATCCTGACTGCTAGGAGAGGACAGTAAGGCAGTAAGAGAAGCAGAAGTGTCTTTCATTGACTAGTGGACCAAGAGGACTTGGGCATGCCACAAGATCCTGGGCTACCAGATAGACACTGAAGATCTCCAGGGAACCTTTGTCAGAGGTCATTCATATATGTGAGCAGAAAGAAGTATCAAATTTAGGTTTTTTTAAATACTTCTGACTATTTGTAAAAAAAAAAAAAAAAAAAAAAAAAAAGACTGAAATGAGTTCTTAAGAGTAACCCATTAATTTAAATTTGTTTTCTCACTTTTTCTCTATAAAGGCTATGAATTTCTTGTTATACTATCTTAAAATAAGTCATACTAATCTTGTTTTTCCAAAGTCAGTCAATCTGTCAGTAGTGGGCAGCCAACATCCATGGAAAACCCTACAATAATAACATATATCCTATAAATAACAAACTGGTTCATATGCCTGATGGAAGGAAATACATTTTGAGGGTGATTTCAGTATCAAGTGATTGAGAGGTTTATTGTATAAACCAGAAGTGAAACACTTTATTAAAAGTTATGAAAAAATACTGTGTCTTAATAACAGTAGAATGCCAGTCAAAACACGGTATTTTGCCATGCTACTTAAATTCAGCAGCCTTTTCCCCATGAAATATATTTTCCCTATGAGTTTTTAAGTAAATGTTTTCTTGGGAAATTATGAAGTGTATATTGCTTAGGAAAATCTAGTCTTGAATAAAATATATTTGGCTACACCATTAGCATGTTAGAAAGAGCATGGTAATAGTCCCTACTGACTTTAAAACATACAAATGCATTATTTTTTGCCAAATTACCAGTTTTCACAGTTTTCATACTGAAACAGAGAAATATTATTTAATTTTACTTTGATCTGATACAGCATTTGCACTGATCAAATTTAAAAGTCCATGCTTCATACAAGCCACGAGAAACATTCACACAAGAAGTGCTGCTTCAGGGCACTGCAAGTATAAAGTAGGTTGCAGGAGGGTACTCTATAATCAGAGGTAGAGAAATGTAGTTGCAATTGTCCCCAAACTTGTGAGTGTGTAAAATACTTCCAGCTGAGAAGAAAATATAATGGTCAAGTTCAGCCCAAATATTAGAAGGTTGAGTTCAGTTCTGTTCTTTGGTGGTGTGACCAGTGTCTGTGTTTCCTACCATCTGTATGGATGCAGGTGAAGAGATGTTGAGCATCATGCAGAGCAGTCATAGGTAGACTGTTCTGTCTTGCCTGTTGACTCTCTGCTATTGTGTTTGATCAATAAAATATTCACTGCAACAGGTTAGTGTTTTGGCTCTTAGATTTTAAATCATTTGCCTTATTGGTCTTTGGTGACATTATCATGGACCATTTGACATATATTCTCCAACAGGTCACTAGGACTCTCCACATAGAAGAGTTTATTACAAAAAAAAAAAAAAAAAAATTAAGCAAGATAATAAACTTTTGGAAATACCTAAGCTGATTTTCTGTGGCATACAAGTTGTAGATCTCAGCCATTTCTACATCATGCGTGTATCTTCTACTGAACTAGAACATAACGTCTTAGAAAAATATTGTGAATGGTTTTAAATACCTTGAGTGAAGGAGATCCATATGAATTGTTCCTGTGCTTAATTATTAGAGAATTGTGTTGTGTTCCTACTCTGGATTTGAGCACCTGTATTTGAATTTGCCAAACTTTGGAGCTACATATGCCATTTTTTTCTAACAGTGACTGAACTTTATATTTTCCTTCTGCTCAAGGCACAGTTTAAACTTTACTGTATTTAAGTGAGAAGGATATCTTTGGCGACATTCTACGATGAGGTTACAACTTGGTGGATAAGGGAAGATGAGGCTGGAGCACCTCCCCTGTGAGGACAGGCTGAGAGAGTTGGGGGGTTCAGCTGGAGAAGAGAAGGCTCCGGGGAGACCTTAGAGCAGCCTCCCAGGACTGAAAGGGGCTACAGGAAAGGGGGGAGGGACTCTTGATCGGGGGGGGGGGGGGGCGGGGAGGGATAGGATGAGGGTTAATGATTTAAACTGAAAGAGGGGAGATTTAGATTGGATATAAGGAAGAAATTCTTTACTGTGAGGGTGGCGAGACACTGGCATGGGTTGCCTAGAGAAGTTGTGGATGTCCCCTCCTTGGAAGGGTTCAAGGCCAGATTGTCTTTGAGCAACCTGGTCTAGTGGAAGGTGTCCCTGCCCATGGCAGAGGGGTTGGAACTGGATGATCTTTAAGGTCCCTTCTAACCCAAATCATTTGCTTCTATGATTTAGCTTAGTAAAGTCTCTCCCCAGGATGGCATATCTTTAAAAAATTTCAGGAATACTTTTTTAAACCCCCCCCCAGGTTTTTGACATAGAATTAGCAAACAAAGAGGGACAGAAGATGATGCGTGTTTTCCTGCCTGATTCTTCCAAAGATGGAATAATGATCAAAGTGAACTACCTATATAGCAAGACAAGACCTGTGCCAGAGAAAAAGACATGAGAATCATTTGGCAGCCTGTAAATGGTTAATTTGAGCTATGATAACATTTCAGTACCTGAATGCTGCTTTTTGTGGGCTGGAAGTTGCACTATTTAGATTGTAGCTCTTCTTTATGCGTTGTCTGAGCTGGTGCTTTAAGTACTAAAAACCGGAATGGCTACAGAATGGAGATTACATTGGCTATTCCAGGGCTGGATTTTGGAGTATAGTCAATGCAAAAGTGGTAAAGGTGTAAATTTTGGTGAACAGCGTTAATGGAGAGTGAGCATTATCAACACAGTGGGGGAGGCTTATTAATTAGGTTTTGTCAAGATCAGTTGTGATATCAGTGAGTAAGACAAATTCTTTGGCCTCCTGAAGAGCAACGAGCACGTAGAAGGGAAGACAACTGCTGATGTCCCTCTTTGCCCAGCATTTGGTATGCACGGGCGTAGGCATCCAGCGAGCAGCCGACAGCACTAAACAAGGAGTACCTCGCTGCAGAGAGAGGCACACAAAGTGAGAGCAGCTGTGAATGCTGGCATATTTAGCTGCTAAGAGCTGCCGACCCTCGCAGATGAGGCTGGCACGAGACTGCAGGAATGAGGATGGGGTAATACTAACAAGACTGAATTGATCTGCATATATTACAAAGGAAGACCAGAATACTTGCATAATCACAAATCTGTAAAGTAGGTCCAGGGGAACACCTTGACTTTCCCAGGAAATGAGAAGGCAGCTGTGAATGTGTTTGGCAGAAAAGTGCTTCTGCTTTTGAGAGTTGTCAGCCCACCATTGTTCACTCTCCTCTTGGTCTGGGCTCAGTTTGAGAGTTATTGAAACCCACTCTGCGTCGCCCCACTATAAGATTTAGTGTTCTGTGTCATGGATCTGGAAGAAACAAAAATAAGCCTCCTGCTTAAAAAATTGTGTTATAACACAAACACTATAAATATATAATGGAAAGTCATATATGCTGCTTTGAAGGTATAAAGAAAAACAGGGAGCTTTTCTTTTGTAAATGAGAAATTATATCTCTTTCCCTGATAAAAAAATGAGATTGCTGGTTAAAAAGGGTCATATAGATTTTAAATATTTTAAATATGCTTCTCATGAAAATATGAATACACTCTGGGCACATTTGGCCAGTACTTTGAATTACGGTGTTGAAGTTGCGGAAAGCTTAAATGAATAAAGAAAACAGGAGCAGAAGAGACAAGGAAATGTATCATCCCTTTTCTCTGAAAAAGAAAAAAGCATAATCATGACTAGCTGATAAGCTGTAAACTTTCGTATACTGCATTTCCTTAGGCAACCACAATTGTCCTCCATAAGGATTGTTTCAGCAAATCATGCTATTTGGATAGGCATAGCAGAAAATTTTAGCAATCTCAAGAATTGCAAGCTCAGTCTTGCACTTGGTGAAGTGCATAATGTAAAGTGATGCCTTTAGAGAAAGTACCCTATAATGCAAGAAGACAAATCACTGATTTGGAATTGATATGTTCCTTGTACTTGATATGTTCATTTATATGCAAGAAATTTATTTGATCCCAAATTCAGGAATTTAACCAAACAGGCAGATAATTACATGGCCATCAAGTGAAGAAATGGAAAAAAAACCCCATCAAGATCCCTGTTGCAGAAAACAAGTATATAAATTAGGGAACAAGTGACGAATCCTGAAGAGGAAAGCAATATACTAAATAAAGTACTATTTCATGCATGCAACTTGTGCAACATTAAGGTTATGCTTATACAATGAGAAGTAAGGAAATTGGAACTAAAGAGAGAAAAGTCAGCATTAATGCTGAACCTTGCACTTCTAATTTTTAAAATGAATTTATTTTTATTTTCCACATTCACAATGCATATGCCAATATAAATCACAGGGCATTATTAACACAAACAACATTGACATAGAAAAACAGAGACCTTAGACTTTATTTGATTTTGAAGTCTGACTGAACAAAACCGGACAATATACAGTTCCCTCCTCTCTCTCTCTCTCACACACACAAACACACACACATATTTGTTAGGCTGTTGTGGTTTTTTTTCTTAGTGTGACATCTTCTTTTATTTTAGAGTTTAATTACTAGTTGCATAGCTATATATAATTGACAAAATTCCCCCGATATTTTTAAAAGGAGAAAAATGAAAAAAAAACCAAAAAACCAAAAGAATTTCAAGGTCAGATATCTCTTCTTATTTAATTGGCTTATTTTGATAGTTATATCCAAAATTCAGGAAGCATTTTAAATTATGTCAACAAACTAGCAATCAGTTTCAGTAACAGTCCATAGGATTTGGATCCAAAAGGACTTAGGTGATAGTGCTTTCTACATGATTTACTTATTTTCTTTGTTTTGTTAGAAATTTATTGTAAAGTGCTTTTATTGATAATTCAAAATTGATTAAATATTGTCTGTATACTTAATAATTGCCTGGACCCATCTGAGGGAAACTGTACCTCCAGTGCTCCATGTCTCTTTTTGAATGTTTTTTATTGTAAATGTAGTAACTTGATCTAAGAAAATGTTTATGGATCCCAATATGAGTAACACTTCTTACCATTAGCAGTTCACAGTGTATGATAGTCAAACGACACCCAGGATCCTGCTTAAAACTGTGAGAAAAAATATTTTATGTGTGTACAAATTATTCATAGTGAGTAGGAAAGGGCTTTGCATCTAGTATTTAAAATTATAAGTAAAAAAAGTATAGAAAGAATTTACACTTGAAAGAATGGACTGGATCAAATGTGCCATTTTTTGAGATACATCTGGTTTTACAAAAACAGTAAATATGAGTCCAGACTTGGTTTCCTTCATTATTTTTCTTGAAATATGGATCATTTTAGTTTCCATCATTCCAACTTCATGAAAAATGAAAAAACTTTTGCCGAAGCTGATCTAGTGAATACTTTGTGGTTGGGGTTTTTTTAAATTACAGTAGAGACACATGTAAATGAATTGTGTGAAAAAATGCAGTTTATGTATCTGTATCTGCCATGATTTTTTTTCAGTTTTTACTTCTTTGAACTGAAAGTAGCGGAATTTCACAGTAAGTCTGAAAGTCAGAGCTATAAAATCTGTGGGAAATTTAATGAACAGAAATTTAACCAAAGAGGTGCCTTCTTTGAGTGTCACTTCCCTCTCTTCACATAAATTCATTTCAAGCACAAGATACATACAGTGTGAATCAGATCATTAAATGTGAATCTTTCGAATTTTCCACAAAGTGCATTTCACTCAGGTTGGAGTTTTTTTTCCTAAATACTGAGGATGCATTAAGATAATTGCAATAGTCTAATTAGACTTTCTCCTAAAAATGACTTGTCTACAAGTGGTTTAATAGATTAAGGATTTTAAAGGGGTTAGAGAGAACCAGTTACAGTAATCAGAGAAGAAAAAGTGCTGAAGGTATCATGAAGGCTCATAATTAAACTGAAGCTTACAGCTCAATTAAACTTGAGCATCATTATGCATAAAACATCAGTGGGCATCAAGAGTCCAATAAAAAGAGATGCTATCAATGTTAACAGCCAAAAGGTAAGACATAATATGGACTGGGCCAAGTCTTCCAGATAAAGTCAAGGAAAATTGTGAATCCATTTGAAGTTGAAGTACAATCTAAGCCACGTCTAATAATCTGGTTAATATAAGTTTGACATTGGAGATACAGTAACTGCAAGACATAACACTGAGCTCAGTTTTATGCAAACCACGATAGATTAGTTTTGAAGAGGGGAAATTCAAGAGTGATTTATCTGGTAGAAACAGGGCAGGCAATGCCTTTGACTGGGAAAACACCACTTGTGTCGTCCAATCCTGTGCAGCATTTGTTATATTTAGACACGGATATCCCGACCTTAGTTTGGATTCTCATTTCATTTTTATAGCTATATAATTTGGCAGTGCTTCCTACTTCAAGATCCCTATAATCACGTAACTCCTTTGTAAATATGTGGCAAATACTTTATAAATAAGCAGTAATGGAGCCATCAAGCAGATGACTTGGAATGTGAGTACACTTCCAAGCTCAAGGCAGCTTTATCTGTTCCTGGTAGCAGTTGGCTTTTGTCAAACTGATGTACACCTTACAACATGTTTTATTTTACCTCAAGGGAGCTGAAGGCTCAAACCACCCACATCTATTGTGAAAATCTTTGTAGCAGAGTGGGTGATGCTCATGGGATTGTATCTTGAAGTTTTCATGTTTTCCTTTCAGTTAAGTCTTGTGTTAACTATTTTTTAACACACATGCCAATGCAGCAGTCAAGAAGTTTAAATATTGATGAATTCCTATGCGTAAAAATATTAGGAACAACATATCACTAAAAAAATTTTGGGATAGAAATTATTTGTGATATTGTGAAATCTGTAAGTGATAGATATGGAAGTCAAAGTGGTAACATATATCAGATCCAAGTTCTTCCCTTATATACACAATGCTTGTACAACTCCCATTGTCTTCCTGGGGAGTACTTTGTCAATTTTATGGGGTATTATTTGTGTAATACTTTTATTTTGTCAGGTGCCAAATTATTAATTAATACCAGTTTCAAAGAATTTTAATCTGGAAAAGTTTCCAGGTACCAGATGAAGTATGTGGTGCACAGAGAATCTGGAGGGTAGAGGCTCTTCCTAATCTAAAATATTCAGGAGACCTGCTGTGGTTCAGGTTTGAATCTTTATGTGAGTCTTCTGCATCCTAATGGAATTGTCCTGGTTTTGGGCTGTTCCTTAGGAAAATCTTCTTTTTTTGGATCTGAGCAAGAGGTAAATTTAGTTTGTAGCTCATAACTCCAAGCAAAATTCAGTCAGAGGGTTGGTATCTCGCAGAATCCCAGATCCGATCATGTATTTGATCATGTCTTAATTAGCCACTCTCTGTTTATAGTGAAATGAAGATGCTCCAGTGCTAATTAAGAAGAGTTTATTAATCCACATAGAAATGCCTTCCTGATTTAGAGCTTGGACATGAGTTAACTGGGCATCGATGGCTCTGCAGTGAATGCCCACATACGTGTTCTGTGGCAATTATTTAGTTTAGCTTAGCTCACAGAGAAAGCAGAATAAACCAATTTAAATTTGTCCTGCCTGGTTAGTTCATGTGAGGTAAATTGGTACTCTTTGATAGTATTTAGATATTATTGTGAAATCAACAGTTAAGTGTATATTTTACATTAGCCAAAGCAGGATGTTTGCTCCTTCTCAGGACCTTAAGTACTATTTTTGTTATTATACTTGTTAGAGCATTATTATATTACATTAAATAACATTAACTAAGGTTATAATTACAATCATTATAGTTCAATTGTACTAACTGTTATATTGTCATAATATCATATTATGACATTATCGGTGATGGTGGTAGTGATACACATCCATTTCTGTAAATAAGTAAATTCTTTGTACAGATGAAACAATGGTAGGAACATGGTGGGATGAAAGACTTTAGTAATTGCAGTGAAATCAGCAGAAGCAGTAAAGGTCTAAAAATTGCTACTGAAAATCACCCCTTAGAATTTTAGATCCATAAAATTCCAGGAAAACACTTCTGAATTTCATGAAGGCAAGGCTTTCCTTTTAGGGCCATCAGAAAACAAGACTAAGGTGCTCAGAACATCTCCCCAAGTCAATACACCAATGTTAAAATTACTTATCACTTTCTTTAGGTCAATTGCCAGCTTTTGCTCAGCAACTTCTTGAGTTATTGTAAGGTAAAGGGGTCCAGAGACACCCCAGAGAAATTGCTGTCACTAAAAGCTGCAGAGGGGATGAATTTGGACCGTGGCTGTTGTCCCTCACGTCTTGATACAAAACCACATGTACAACACCACCAATATAAGTGCCCATGCAGAGAAGTCTTTTGAGCTTGACATATTTTATGTGAACCCTTTATTCTCCCATTAAAAAATACACAGGATATTAAATATAAAAAAGAATGTAAAGGGCCTTGCTAAACCAACAAAACCAAGTGAATTAATGAATCCCATAATCTGTCCCTTTCTGGGTTGTTCACCGTATATGGTGATGTCTAATGTTTGGACTATTGTAATACACTGACCTAAGCGAGTGAGCGAAGAATGAAGAGCACAGTATTTCATCTTGAGACATTTTTATTCTTTCCCAGAAGATACTGTTAGTAACATGAAAAAATTGTATTATAATAAAATTGTATAAAAAGAAATTCCCTCCCCCCAAGCCAATAGGTATTGTTTTACAGCTGGGAGGCAGAAAACATATTGGTTGAAAACATTACAATATTTAAAAACCACATGGAGTTGTAAAAATTGGAATGAGTCCTCTAAATCTTCTATAAAATGGTTAATCAGTTGATCCTTAACAACTGCTACGTACAGTACAGAGAGCTTATAATTCACAAACGCAGGTTCAAGCAGTGTTCCCAAAGGATGGGGAGAACAGATTGAAACACTGAAAAGAAAGGAGTGGGAGACAGAAGTAAAGAAAGAATTAAATAAAAAGGTCAAATACTTAATTTGCTTTTTTATTTTGCATTCTCTCAATTATTGTTCCCTGTCACTTAATGCTGAAAAAATTTTCTCTCACTCTTTCTTGATGGAAATTGAAAAAATCAGTTGCAATATATTTTGGAATACTAATTATTAAACTTACTTGCTATTTTTTTTGTCTCTTCTGAGAAATACTGCTATATTTTGCAAATTTTAAAATCAAAGGCTTGCCCACAGTAAAAGAAAGGGAAGATATATATTTTTTTTCTTTTTAACGACAGTCTAACAATAGTCACACAACTCACCAGTGCATTCCAAAAATTTCATGCTGTCATCATAAAAATCTGACTGTAGCAGAATCTGTCTGGCACTAGACATAGCCCTAATGACCCTAAGCTCACATACGATCCCTGGTGATCAGAAGAAGAAAAATACGGTAAAAATAGAGAAATATGTAAACTGCTTAAGTGACAGAAAAATATTCTCCGGAGAATGTCATTCATTTTTTTCCTGTCTTTCACAACTGTCAGAAGTACCAGCTCTCTGAACTTGTCTTCTGTTTTGTTTAACAGGAAGCATAGGAGAATTTACTAGTCACTTGGAAAGTAAAATTAGTGATGAAGTCGGGTCATTCCCCCAGTTCTACAGTTACAAGAGTACATTAACACTATTTAAACAGGAAGCATAACATAACCCTTTCCACTTTTGCAAATGTTAGTAGTGATGAATTTCTCTTATCAGACTTCTATTTCCTAAGGTTCATTTAATGAGAAATTATGTTTCAATGTAAACTGATAAATAAGGTTTTACATGAGCACAGAAAAGTCTTAATGGAATCACACATGCTTTAAAAAAACCCAAAGTCTTTTGTATGTGCTTTTTCTTTTTTTTTTTTTTTTTTTTGGTGCTAGTATGAAATAGCTTGATTTTAATTGTGATTCATTTCTAGTATTGCTATAAAGTAAGTAGGGAAGAATTTATAGGATTCTTTGAAAGTTCAAAAGCATTATAGAGAAATTGTTCTAAAGAAATAAAGAATTTAATAGGGATTGATAAATTTTTGGCATATTGTATAACATTTGATGTTTTTACCTCCAACTTTTGAAATCAGTATGATAGTAGAGACTTCTTTCTGTCTCTCTTGGCTATAGAGATAAGACTGAAAATATTAATCTTAAATGTGCTGACCCTAAAACAATGAAAAATATCAGTATTGCTTTGAATAAATTACTGATTCTTTAAAGACAATTGGTGTTTAATTCATTATGGGTTTTAACGTTAGAGGTTAAGAGTAGTAGTCTTGCCATGCTCTGTTTTGTTTAGCTGTGCTATAGCAATGTGTTTTACACATGATCATGAATCCATTGATTTCCCTGTGACTTGGATCTCTCTCGTTCTTGGGTTGGGCTCTGAGTACCACATGGAGCATTTTCTTTCAGGTCCTCCTCTTCCTCTCATGGGAACTCCTGAAGAAACATTTGGCTTTTATGGAGCTCTTCTGAGGTGAACAAAGTCAAATATCTTTATGAATGGCATAGATTGACATTTATGTGAATTTCTATCACTAAATGAAAGATCCATATGACCAAAGACCTAAAAAGAAAGTCACAATTCAGACATGCAAAAATCCTGTATTTGGGGGAAAAAAAAATCCCTCTTATCTGAAGAAGGTTCTGTCCTTATAAAGCTTGGAAATACAGATATTGGGGGATTTGCATCTATGTGAAGAGTAGCTGGACAATAGTCCATCAGGAAGAGACATTATTTTAGTTGCTGATTCATCAGAAAGATTGCTATCCTAGTCTCCAAGCAAGGAAGGACAAAATGAACAAATGTTCAGTTCAATACAGTCCTAAACTGTATTTGAGCCAGGAAGGTGTGTTCCCTGCAAAAAGTAATTTCTTCCTATATAACTGGATATCTCAGCATACCAGGAGCTTGGAGAATGAGAAACAGGCAATTTCAAAACCAGGTTTCCTGATATATAAAAACTTCATTAAAGCCACCAGAAATCCTGTACTCAAAGTGTGCCAAGGCGAACATTAGCATCGGTGTGTCCACCCCCTCCTGATCAAACTGTGCACATCCTCATGTTTAATTGTAACAGTTTATAGGCCTATGTCTGCATCGCTGTAGTATTTTATGCCTTGCAAATATTAACAAATCTAGCTTCACAACATCCTGAGAGGTAATGTCAGGAAAACATCATATAAATATTTTAATCTCTTTTCTTGCAGTAGAACTTTCACTTCCCTTACACACATCCTTTATGTTTGTTGAACTTGTATTTATTGGTCTAAGTTTTCTTAAACCAAAACAAAACACTAATTTATCTAGTTTATTTCTTTCAAAATGGTGTTCTTAAAGTACATCTTGCAGACAGATTATCTGTCCCTCACAGCAAAGCCTCACAATGGGAGTCTAATAATTGCTCTTTTTCTAATTTCACTAAATGAGTTATAATTATTTTATGTCTGTTTTATGGTTACTGAATAGTATTAACCTAAGCTCTAATTATAATATAGCTTTCAAAGAAATGTATGGACACTGAATTGATGGACTGCCAGCTTATGTAGGAACATCACATAAAGCAGATATACAGCTAATAGTTTAAGGCATAGCATGTTAAAATTCAGGGGCACAACTTGTTCATGAATAAGTAACAGGGTGTAAATTCATTGACTATCTTTTTTAGTAAATCAGAGAGGGGCATGATTAATACTTGTCAAAAGGAAAGTACAGTTAAAGTTGAATGTTACTTATACCAATAGGATTGGAAGTCTCAATCAGAGTCTGAAAGTCAGGTCAGTCAACACTATAATGATAATGATGGATATTGTGTCTGTTTTCTTATGATTTGCCCTGTATTAGAGCATTATGAATGTTACTGCCATAAATTACCAAAGTTTTTTGTGTATGAAGTGATTCTCGACCAAATATTTTGCAATTCTCTTCTTGTCCGAGGTGGCTGAAGGTCAAGATATTAAGAATCAACGATTTTAACATCTATGCATGCTTTATATAGCCTCTACCTACCCCTGCCAATGTGCTGTCTGGCTGCAGATTTGCAGCCATGGACCCTCATACCCATGTGTCCCCGAGGTGACAGAAACTCCTCCCGACGGAGCTCCCCGCGGCTCCCAGCTCCTTCCACACACTCAGCCGCCTCCCCTTGCCCCTCAGAAAGGATGATGCATGGCTTGCTTGTGTCAAAATAGAAAATCAGACATCTCTGGGCATTTCTCATCCATTCACTGGTCAACAAAAAGATGTTATTTGGCCCTAAATCCTCAAAAGTGGCTTTTAATGTGGTTTTTCCTTTTGCCTTTGGTATGAGAGGCTGCAGTGGGCAACACTGACTTTTTGCCAGTTGTCTTAACCAGCTAACAGAACGATGCCTGACCAGCCCCCTCCCAAAATGAAGCACACCAGAAATAAGTGAGAATTTCCTTCCCCAAAGGTGATCCTTCTCATTTAAAGGCCCTGAATATATATATATGACACCCATTCATCTTGGATTTATATTTTAAAAGCCGGTTGCAGACTTGTAGTTAAAAAGTGCTGTTTGAATTAGCTTTAGACTAAACAAATTAGATGTGTAAAACACACCTGGCTCTTATCTAGCTAACAGCTAAACCTTGGACTATGAGAACTAAATAAAACCTATGAACCATTTCCTGGCCACTATGTGAGATTTTCTGTTAAGTTTATTTTTTAAGCCTCAGTGTCTGTTTCTTAATTACTTAAAGGTCTGTGGATTCATTCTGTTGTATGAAATTGAATATAAATTGTTTACCAGACTTAAGGGGGCAAGGAGATTATGCACTTTCTTATTTTTAATATTTCTCTCTCCTATCTGCTATGACCGGACAGAAATTTCAAGCAACAGTTCTTGGAAAACATATGGAGATCAGCCTGGGAGTTTTTTAAGGTAAGGGACCAGCCGTGATGCCAGGATGTCTGGCTGCTGCTTCTGCTGAGCAGATCAGCATCCTTTATGTTTTGAAATTATTCTACTGTAGCCATTTTCAGTTTAGTTTAGTTTGGCAATATGTCCCTGTTTCTAAAGGTGTCTACACTTATTTGACTACAGAAAATATTTACTTTTCTAAAGGGCAGCTTAACCTTTGTTTAAATTTGAGGTGAGTGAAAGGTCATTGTAATTATTTGCTGTATTATTTGTGTCACATCTGAGTTACTATGAAGGCTGAACATGCATTGCCCTTTATTAGGAAACTGCTTAACAAAACCCAATATAACCACATGTTTTGCATCCAGCACATATTTTATTGAACCAATGGCTTGTACAGGAAACTTTCTCCTCTCCTGGGCTCTGACTGGGAATTTTTAAGCTAGCAGAAGGCTTTCCCAGGGGATGAGATAGAGATAGGTGGTTTGTTACAGCAGCTATAGCCACTTTGTTTTAAATATCTTGCAGTTGGGTGAAGGGGAAATCTGAGTTCGGTGCTTCCTGTTAAAGAGCTGCAGAGTGGAGAAATTGCGATAGTGTTGGAGGTTTTATAGCCAAGGTGGATTCATGGGAACATCACACTGCTGCTGCTAACGAGGGCTTACTTTCCTCTAAAGTTACCAAAACATAACTTCCCCATAACTCCCTAGAGAGGTAAGGAAGAAGAAACATGCAATATGGCTGTAAGATATAAATAAAAGTTACACGGGATGTTTTGATCACATTTACAGGTAGGAACACTTTTTTGTCTTGCAGAAGGCTGTTAATCGCTGCAGGTGGCAGCTCCACCATTCAGGCAGCATGGATGGCTGCGGCTGGCTCCTCCTCAGTTGGGGCACACGTAATTCCCAGAGTAAAAGGAAAGATTACCCTCTAGTTTTGTTGCTCTTCATTTGTTGCAGCATTTCTGGTCTAATGTTTACTATTTGTGAGATGTTACATTGCGTAAATAAAGCTGCAGCCTCTACCTTGATATGAAATTGTGATCCAGGGAATAATGAATTGCTAATCTCATTTGAGACAAACCCCTCAATGCCTTTGCCATAGAAATTGTCTTTTAAGTAGAGCAAACATTTAACTACCCTTAAATTAGTATGTCTGGTTAAAGACTAAAAAAGTTTCACCTGATAGTGCTTGCACACATAAAAATTTAGAGCATCAAACAAGTCTTCAGGAGCAGAAACTCCACCATGAATTTATATGGATGCACAAGCAGTACAGGATTCAGCATTCAGTAATACAACTTACATTGTGATAATGTAAAAAGGAAATGTTTAATGGATAAAGGTATTACATCAGGTACCAAAAAAAAAAAAAAAAAAAAAAATCACATCCTTTTTCAAGGTAGGAGTCTTGTTTGCATCAGTAACAAGCTGATGCTGCTCTCCTACAGATTGCAGATGTGATTGGGATTATCTCAGCTCCAGGCTGTGTAAAATGGGACAGGGAAAAATATGAGATCCAACTGGATCAGAAAAGAAACTGGAAATTCCTCAGATCAGGGGGATGACTTCTCTCTTAGCTGGGAATGTACCATCTAATCTTGGATGAGAGGTGACCTGCCCCTCTGGACCAAAAGTCCAACAGGAGTCTGGCTGCTCTGGGAGAGATGCTCTGAAGAGCAGAGTGTATGTAGAGAGCAAGCTCTAAGTTAAAGTCAAGTAACTTTGCTTGAATTTGTTACTTGGAAAATATCCCAACAGCAGCTTATTGTGATAGACTGTGTGTAAATAATCAGCACCTTCCAAGTAACTCCCATGATAAAGCATGATAGCTGGGAAGGGTTACTGCTTCATCACATCACTCAGATGGTTTTATATCTGCATGGCAAACTAGCAAATATATATGGATCTGAAAGTGCTTGATACATGGGATATTCAGAGCATGTTTTTTTTTGTATTTGTGTATATTTATGGTCACTCACTAAAGGAGCAGTGACCCCTTGATAGATTAATATAATGTACTTCAGATACAGTAGCACAAGTAAAATGACTTTGACAGTGAATCCACTTGTTAGTGCTTGGGTTGCTATGCAAGTGGAAGAAACGACAGGCCTTCAGATTGAAAATCTTTCCTAAAAACCAGCCTGGCCACCAAGGTACACTGCTATATTGAGTCAGTCCTATCTTTCCAGTAGAGCTTTTTAGTCTTTCACTCAACAAGTTCCTTTTAACAACATCTATTTAAAAACATCAAAGAGAAGACGGAGGTGGTAGGAGACAGCCAGCAATCACTAGCCAGGGCCGGATTGCATAGACCTTTAAGGGTCAGGTGAGAGTATTGCTCTGTGGAAACACTGATGTGAGCAAAGGGAAGCAGAGAGACATCTCTGCGCGACCTCGTAGCGGGAGACGAGCGTGCAGTGCTGCAGCAAAGGTTTACGTTGGCAAAGGTCCACTGTGGGGAAGGCTGTGCTGGTGTTGCACCGTGTCTTTGTTGTTCTGCAGATAGTGTGACAGGGACTCAGCTGGAAATGATGCCATTTTTTCTAGTTGCTGAGGATAAAGTCAGATTTCTAAAAACACCAAAGGCTTTAAAAACATTTTTTGTTTGCGTTTTCACAAGAACTGCCTGCAAGACAGAAGTCTCAGATCAGAAGTTGTCTTGTAAAAATCCTGGGGAGTATTGTTAACCCTCAGTGCGCGTTTGGTGATGTGTCAATCTTCTAGCGGTACCGCTCTTGCTAGGAAATCATAATTTATTGAGGTCAGTGGGTTAATGGGCTGGACTATGTGCTACCAATTGGTAGACATAAAATATATTTAGTCCTGTGACATACCTAAAAGGTTTTCAATAGACGGAGGCTCGCAATAAAACATGTGATGAGTCGTTCTATTATTTTTCTCCCAGAGCATTCTTTTCTTTCAAAGATAAAGGAAAAGGAGAGAAAGTTGATGTTTGAAATCAAAAAAGCTGGGTAGCTGTTATGTTGCAGATGTGCGTTTTATAGTTTAATATTTTTTGAGTGAAAAAGCAGTTGGGATTCTAAGCAGACATGATGTAGAGCAATTTAAAATTAATAGAGCACTTCAAATTTTTAGGAGCACTTTAAGTTAGAAGTGATCTTGGTTTTGGGCAGGCTCGGTGTAGAAAGATGTAAAATTATGAAAGAGTTCCAGATATACAAGAACATATTGGTATAAAGGCAAAAAATAATATAGCAGATTAGGACAAAGCAAATTATTTAAAAATGCAACAAAACAAAATTTCAGACAACAAAAATTGCCTTACTATATTTTTTCAGTATATTTATTTGGCTTCCATTATTCTGTTATTTTAAATATCCTGCATGAGATGGAATAAAGATTCTCAGAGAAGAATATTGAGAATAAATATTGCTGAAAATGCAGAAATTCTACTCTTGCCCATGTGTCTTCCTGTGGGCTGACCGTCCCTCCTGCAGGGGAAGCAGGTTATTGATCAGCACAAGGGAGGTATCTGCCAGCCCCTCCTGCCTTTCCTAGGTGAAAGAGCAGAGTGATGCAGAAGGAGACAAGCTCGTATTGAGTCTCTCAAAGGCCACGGGGGCAAGACTGGGCTAATAAATTATTTTTTAAAGTAAGTAGGTGCTTGTGCTGCCTCATGTCCTCCCTGTAGCCTGGCACTATGTTTTCTGGGGGCTATACAACTGTCCAGGTTTATTCCTCATCACAGATGCTTTTCCTACTGGGCCAAGCTGGACAAGGTTTTTGGTTTGCTTTGTTTGGGTTGTTGTTTGGGTTGGTTTTTTTGGTGATGTTTGTTTTGCTTGGGTTTTTTAAGTTATTATTATTGTACCATTACGAACATCCATACAGTTGGAAAAAAATGGAGTATTGGAAAATATGAAATTGCTCAGCTTGCCAGAGCGTGGTGTGCTATGTGTGAACTTTCCCTGGAGGAATGTGTGCTTGCGGCAGGTGGGAGAAGGGAAATCTCTGGGGCTGGGGGGTGCATGGTGGTGGGCAGGGCAGAGGATGCCCATGTGGACTAAAGGAGAGTTTCCCTGGGTTGATGGAGGCTCTAACACCAGACTTAAATGCTTGATCTATAGCACATCCATGCAGCGTTTGATTAAACCGGGATGGAATTGCCATTTGAATTAATCGCATTACCAGCTTGTCTATCCAGATCTGTTATTTCAGTACCAATATCCTTTATGGTCCTCCAGAAACTGAGGAGCATCAGTCACCTGTCATGCATTTGGGGCTGGTGTCGTAGATCACATGGAAAAGGCACACAGAGAGTCTCCCAGACAGGTACATACAGTCTGTAAGAGAGAAACTGCTGATCCTGCTGAACCTGATGGCTGGGTGAAAGAAATAAGAGTAGTCTGGAAGGTGAGACAGGAAATCTCAGTTCCTTTTCAATGGGAAACCCTCAGTTTTGCAAAATGTGGGTGCTCTGTTAAACGGGACCTGTTTTTTCTAATCCTTTCTTTACCAAGTACCTAAGGTAAAAACATGACCCTCAATTATGGTGCACTGATATGATACAAATTATATTATTACTATCAATAGCTATAAGAATACAATCTTTAATGGGTTTCAAACACTCCACCAACTGGAGCACAGAATAAATATCTGGATACATAGATTTTAGGTACTTTAAGCTTTTTATTGCATCAGAAAGATCAAGTAGCTCTGACTACCACATCCCAAATAAGTTCTTTGCTGCAGTATTCCTGTGAGTGATTTAGTAAGTAACCAAATATTCTCATCACTCTCAAGAAATTAAGTATAGTGTATTATGTGTCCCTTTAATGCTCATTATACTTTTGTATTGATTTACATTGTTTGCTATTTTGTCATATACTTTTTATGTTATTAAATGATGTGTTTTGTGATACTGCATAGATGTTCGTATCCCATTGGACAAGGCTTATTACAAACATGATAATGAAAAAAGTGGTCCCTTCTCTGAAGCCCTGTCCCCTTTACATTCATTACAGTTACACAGTCCATCAGGTAGTAGAGTTTTTCAATGTCTGCTGTACATACAGAAACTCAAGACTACATCACAGAAAAAAATCCTGTGTATTTTAGTAAGGGTACAGCCAACAATATTTTATAGAAATAACATAAAACCTATTAATATTTAATAGAGAATATGTTTGTTGGGGTTTTTTTAAACTATCCCATATATTTCTGTATATGTGGTATGATTTTATGAGCTAAACTCTAGTGGATAATTTGAAAAAATCTATATGAAATTACAAAGAATTTTTCCCAAAGTGTTTTGTTTTATACATGCATTATAAATATATAATTTCACATGTGCACACTTATTTTTTCTTATTTATATTAAAAATGACAAAATTATTTTCAAAGGAAATGCACTTTGTTTTATAGCTAAAACAAAGAAAGAGATCAGGGGTCCCCTGCCTCCTCTGAACCAAGAAGTGTCTTATTTATCAAACTTTACATAAAAATGTGTTCCCCATCACATACCTTGAAACCCCTGACTTTTCCCCATTTCCCACACTCCAAAGTGAAATGGTAAAACTTCTGCATAAAACCCTAAAACAAGTTCAGTCTTTAGATGTACTGTACATATCAGCCTCTCTTTTCATGGCAGTGCCTAACTGGGGATTAAGGGAGATCTGAAGGGGTATAAAAAATAAGTAATTATTGCATGTGTCCCTTGCCTTCTGACATCAATTTCCTTATATAAAGGCAAGTCATTTAATAGCGGTGGTTTATAGCACTAAAGTACTTCTAAATGAATGGGGGAAAATAATCAAACGGCGAGGGCTGTCTTCTTCGGTTTGCACGATAACGCTCCACTCCGGCCCTGGGACTGGACCAAGGTAAACTGAAATAAGGATTAACTGACAATAGCAAAGGCTAATTTACACAAACCACATGAGGAGTTCCTGAGCACAGCCCAGATAACAAAAATATTATCAACGTTGTTTACAGTGAAGTCAGTCAGTTTATTAGTTAGAGTGCTTCATTATGTATAAAAGATGCCAATGATAGTCTCCTAGTCAAAATAAACAGGCATAAAGTGTTCCACATATACAGTTTGGAGAGAACAGTTACTTTGCTATTTATTTAATAATTGACCATAAATGGAGTCAAAGTGCAAAGGGAAAAAAAAACCCTAAAAAAAGCAGCACACTAAGGGCTTTTTGAAAGATTGATAAATAATGTGGAATCTCAATTAGGCTTTAGAAGGAATGCAGATATTAAAAATTTGGTCAAGAATCTAATTAGCTGGAGGTAATTAAACAGTCTCACACGGGGTCATTAATCTTTTCCACAGACCTTTGATGTTTTGCACACTGTCTTCTAGTCATTAATAAAATTCATAACACTCCTCTTTGTGGTGTTTTATCATCGTGTTTTTCTCTGTAAGAGCATAGAGCAAGTGTCATTGTATCACAAGGGCCTTACTTTAGTTAATTTCTTTTTTTCTGCTTGTTAGACTTAACTCTTTCTTGAACGAAATGATGCGAATTTAAGCCAGAAGTTTTAGGACAGGTTTTAAATCCCTAATATGCTATCCCCGATAGCTTTCAAAATCCATACATTAAGAAATAAACCAAATGTTTCTGACACATCTGGTGAAATAAGAAACTTTTTTTCAAATCTAGTTCATCTGTCTGGTGCTTAATTCTGCAACCTGGTTCATAGAATCATAGAATGGTTTGGGTTGGAAGGGAACTTGGAGATCCTCTAGTTCCAACCCCCCCTGTCATGGGCAGGGACACCTTCCACTAGACCAGGTCATATTAATTTCAGAAAAAGTAGAGGATTTTATTTTGCTTTCTTCCTTTACCTTAGGTTTCTCTTGATAGCAAGTCCCTTGGAGGCATAACCTGCAGTGTGCGGTTAATTTTAGTGGCGTAACCAGAGAGCTCTTGAGGACAGGGCTGCGATAGAAGTGAGGAATAATTATGAAAAAGAACTAAGTAAAATGGAAATTTGTTGAACGTGACTGATTTTATGTACAGTCTCAAAAAGGAAGCAGTACAGTACTTCAATAATGCATTATCCTGACATATTTCAAAGACAAACTGTGTTCAAGAATAGCTGAATTTAAAAGGCAAGAAAGCTACAAAGGACGCCTTTGGAAGATACAAAGATATGATTTCTATTACAAATATTAATATACATACATATATACTGTGTGTGTGTTGTATATTTATGGATGTTTGTATTACAGGACCTACATTTATGAGCTGTTATGTAGAATTGTATGAGTAAGTATAAATAGAAAGATATATAAATGGTTTGTTAATGAAATGTTTGTGTCTATACAATGACATTTCACATTTTAGGCAAATACATTTCTGAAACAGACAAATCCATTGTTTCATAAAAGTATTTGTAGATATTTTGTATTTCGGTCTGAACTGTTTCAGGCATTTGCTTGTGTGTGGCAAGAACGTGTTGAGTCATTATAGGATGTAGAAACTGCGCTAATACTTTTCAAGCTTTCAGGTAGAAGAGCCTGATGCAAAGCTGTACTGCATTATCTGCTGTGAGACGTATAAAAGTATGCACCTTCCCCTTCTTCACAACGAGTGAAGAAATGTAAAATGGTCTTTAAATTCTGTTATAAATGGCAACAATTGAAAATGTTGATAGGGATCATTTTTGTGTTTTTATGACTGATTTGCACAGCTGAAATATAGCAGATTTGTGCCTAAAAAGCTGGATGATCTTATGTGCTATTTTAGAAGGAAATCACACTTGCTACCATTTCAGGAGTAAGAGGAATTAATGAGAGTCAGGAATGAAAATATCTGAGAGTATATAGTTATCTAGAGCAATCATATTCTGAACTTGTGAAGTGTTGTTCTGTTCATCTTGTATGTTCTGCCTTTTCATATTTGTCTGATAAGTCTCTGTCACTGCATGAAGTTGCTACTTTTTGTAGCATCTTCTATTAAGTTTATAGCTAAAATGCAGCATAAGGCTGTACAGAGCAGAAAAAAAAAATAGAATGCATATCTACAGGCTTTGGGTAAAAAGTACAGTTTCTTTCTCAATTGAATTTTAAATATAAAAATTTTGTTGTCGTTTTCTCAGAAGAAGTGATAGCAATTATTTCCATATTACTGGGCAAGAATGTTTTCCTCTAAAAATATCGAACCAACTGCATAATATTTTGTAGAGTCATCTACCTAAAAGTGAGTGGGAGATGTACAGCAAGGATTGTTCTCTTTTATGTTCGCTTGTAATTTTTAAACAAGTTCTGATAGTCTTTTATTTCTTCCAAAACAATAAGGAAGGGAATTTTTATGCTTTTAATTCAGATTGAAAAATTGTTTCTTACCTACTTAAAACTGTCATATGGCTGGAAAATTGGTAAAGTGACACCTTCACAAGATGAAATGATGAAAACTGAGCAGTTGCTAAGAGAAAGTCCTGCTAAAACTGCCTTTTCGTTTTTTTCTTAATGCTCATGCATTTTCAGTGACTAATTAACTTTTCAATAAGGACTTAATCTTTAGTGATTTGTTTTACAGTGTAAACCACCCAATAACCTCAAGAGTTCCACTAGGAAAACAAAGGACGGATGATGATGTCCCTGTTACTTCCAAAGTAAACAAAGAATACAAACCCACAACAACCAAACAAAAACGAGCAGACTTCTAAGGTTGCTAAGAGTTCTGTTAGCATCAGAAATACACTAAAGCAGCCTAATTCTTCTTTAAAAAAAGGGTTACTTTTCATGATAAATTTTAAGTAAATTGCAGATGCCACCTTATGACCTTTCTTCAAAGTGATGGTAATGAGATCCATAGGTGATTTAGACTACTTAATAATAATGAGATTGATACAAGGAACGCTCACATTGGCAACAATTTGATAATTGTCTGAGCAGGAAGAACTAGCCCTCCCTGGTGGTTTGAAAACATAGCTGAGATTTGAAAAGCTGTACAGAGCTCTTATTTAATCTGAGCAATTCTATAATGATGTGAAAAGGTAAGTGTTTTTGATTTAGTGATGTCTATATTTCAAGAGACAAGATGTTGATGATAAAGAAAAAAAAGGCAAAAGATGAATGGCTGGTTTCTGGAGACATCTTTTGGCTTAATATCTAACACCATGTATGTCTGTGTGCATTTCTCTCAGTTTTCCCACTAGTAAAATAGAATACTAATTAGATTTTGATTACAGTCAGTATTTAAAGTGTGGAAGGCACACATTTTACTATTAAAAACTAATGTAATAGCTGGACACAATCCTTTAAATCTGATATGCTATCAGGGCTGATCAGCTGGAAAGAAAACAGGTACACGTTACTTACAAATATGGTATGTCTTATTCCTGTGGTTGAAATTACCTGGGAGCTTCCTGGTGACATATAACGAATCCAGTGAAATATTTCTTCAGATCTTCTCAAGAAAACTGACATTTTTTGGCATGTTCATGGATTAAAGGTTAAGAGGTGAAGATAAAATTCTTTGCTATAGGTACCATAGAGTTTGAGTTTTGTATTAAAAGTCACGGGGGTTTACATAGGTAAAGATCTATAAAGATCAGTGTTCAAATATGACATATAACCTAGAATTGCCTAGGTGTGAACCTGAATACTAGTGTCAGGGACTCTGAATTCAGTACATAAGTGAAGATGCTGCAGGTGACCCTCTTCCATCACCTGGGTCATCCCATTGCAGACTGCCTTACTGGGGAACCAGTAGAGATAGAGAGCCTTGGACGAGTCCTCATCACTCTGTGACCAGAAATTGTCAATTAATTACAGGGGTGGAGAATAAGAAACACCTTTATGCTTATTTAGGTATAGAAATTTTGCTTTTAGTACTTAGGATATAGTGTATGGGTAAAACTACTACATACACAACCTAGGGTACCAATATATTGCATTCATAATGCCTGTCCACTGGCAAGATGTCTAAAATTCCTGAGTATAGATGCAATTTTTTAAATATTTTAAATCCATTTTAGATACTGTGCTTCAACTTTAAACTAGTTTTGGGGTGAAAAAATGTAATCTCAAGAGAACTGCTGTTGAATTTGCATTTATCAGTGTGAAATTTATCAGTTTAGAAAGCAGTCCAAAATGCCAAAAGCATTTCTTTTATATACATGGACTGTATTAGACATCCTTTAACTTTAGGGAGAAATGTTGAAAAAAAATAATTGAGAAGCTTTTCATGCAGATGAAATATCTTTATAGACATGTGATTATTTGTGCGTTTATAGCAGTAAGCTGTTAGAAACTGTGCATTATGGCTGAAAAAAGAAAAATTATCCAATGAATGAAATAATAGGAATCTTCATGTCATACTGAATTTTAAAGAAATGCATTGTCTAACAACATGCTGGTTATTTTAGGTCTGAACCAGATCTCATACTTGAAAAATAAAGCAGCTACTCAATAATGGAAGTTAAAAACGTTCAGTGAAATGTTTGTCTGTGAAGTCTATAAATATCTATTAGGATATCCATTAGATCGAATCAAATATTTCCTTTCACTCATTTTAACCTTCCCCGGACTGAGTTCTGTGAAGTTTTATGTATTCCTGCATGGAAGCTTTGGGCTGAAAAATGAGAAGACAAAGGTGTAAATCTTTTGAGGTTCAATGCCACCTTGCAGCTTCCCAGTTAACCGTAAGGTCATCCCACAAACAGCTGGGCAGAAAGGAAACGTGCAGCTCTGGAGCCATTATATCATTTCCTCTTCTGTTTCCTCTCAGCTACTTCTGCCAGAAAATGGCTAATAATGGGCTATTTGCATAGGGCAATAGGAGAAGGCAGACTAAAAGATATGTTTTAATGCTGAATTTCCTTTGTAAATGTAGTTATAAAAACTGGACTAAAGAGGGCAGGAGATACTCTATTTAAAAAATAAATGCAGGCAACTGGATAGTAAAACTCTGTGGGGAAACAATAATATATATTTCAGTATATAATAAAGTGATTTATTTTCAATAAAATCTGTAAAACTGCTTTAGTTACTTTGACACCTTGATTAACTGGAGTTTCAAAGATATTTGTGTGTGTGTGAACCTTCTTCATACCAACAGTTGCGAATACTTTATTGCGTCTGCTATTGAATATGTATGTTTTAAAAGCATTTGCTACATTGTAGTTTTACTGGATGTCAGGGACAAAATAGATTAATATTAGACCTCAGCGAGAAAGCATTTCTGTGGCAGCACATGAAATGTAGCACTCTTCACTGCTGACGGTCTCCCTGACTTATTTCTTGGGATGCTTTATACAGAGCTATGGGCTACGGGATAGATTTATTTCCTCTAAAATCACTGATTACCATTATAACATCCACCCTTAAAAAGTTTGCAGCCGTTGAGGAAATTTCAGATCTGGCTGTACCGGGAATAAAAGGATTAGCAAAGCCAGGATGCATTGTACATGTACAGCTAGAGGAGTCGTCCTATGGGCTGTACATTAGAGAGCGCAAACTTTATTTCTTGTCTCCTGCACCACACAAAGCGGTGCAGTGCTGATAAAGAGGTTATGTTTCACCCTGCAAAGGTCCCAGAGTTTTTGCTGAAGCCTCTCTTGGGGCTTTTGGAGATTTCAACACACATTACTTCACACCCGAAGGCCATACGGTGACCAGCAGCAAATACTTTCTCTTACACTCAAGCACAGAGGGAAAGATTTGCATGAGGAGGAAATCCTAGAATTGAGAAGGACTTTTTTTTTTTTTTCTTTCCTTAACACATGCAGTCTCTGTGAGAGCCTCTAGCTTAGCAAGGGTGGAGGAGGCTGTGGGAAATATCTTTCTTCTGCTTCGCCCTGCCCAGTGCATGGGGGGTAGCGCAGGTGCAGACCTTATTTCACACAAGGGCATCATTGGGCTCTAGCTAGATGCAAATGGCATGTTGCAGGGCTGTGGGAGATACAGGAATCACCCTGCCAGGATGGTTTTCTCCTGCCCTTTTAGTGCCTTTCCCTCTATACCAGCACAAGGGTATAAAGAGCATCTACCTGCCATTACAGCATACCCCAGCTAATCATTAAATAATCTGTCTTTTTACAAAGGATGGCTGCAGCCAGGCTGGGGGGCACTCAGCTACGACAAGGCCCCACCAGAAGCTGAGTGTCCTGATTCCTGTGCTTAAATAATATGGGATCTTTCCAGGAATTTTCTGATGCTGGATATGAACAAGTCACACATCAGTAAGAATTTGACTTCTACTACTAAATACAGTTCTATTTTGATTTGTTTTGTCCACCTCTGTGTATATACAGCAGCTGTACCTTACTGGGAAAAAAAGTATAAACTGGATCTATATTTTGTAAAAACTACTTAATTTCTACATGTTATATATACAATTAATATTTTAAAATGCTGACAAAACACAGGAATATTAAGTTTTCATAAAGCTTGGGCTTAAAAAAAATGATAGTGGTTTTTTTTTTTTTTTTCTGGAAGAAGAGAGGGGATTTATTTTAAAATTATTCAAACCACAACACCTTCTAAAATGTTGAAAGTTTGCTGTCTTGTGTATATTGACTACCTCTGTATTTTGTTTCTGCTTGAATATACCAGAAGTTTGTTGCTGTTGTTGGTTAAGCGTTTCCAGTGCATTCATCTCAGACAGTATTAACAAGGAATAAACAAGACCCCACTGAAGTTTTAGAGTAACATCCCAGGAACATCAGTATTTATGTGTTCACAGTTAATTTTAAATGAAGACCCTCTTTTTGTGATCTCAGAAGTACAGAAAATCAAAACCGCAGGTTTGTTTCAAAGTCCCTATTTAACAGTACTTTTTTTTCCTAAGGCTTTTTAGTTTGTTTTAGTGCTGACGTGTGTCAGTCCAGCAAATGAACTGAAGTAAAAAACACGTTCATTGAATACAGAAAGATTAGAAACTTGTCTGTGGAAGAAAGTCCACGAGTAAACAAAGGTTGCATGATTCCCTTGGGAAAACACTCAAGTTATGTGTCATGTGTTAAATGTTCTTATAAACCTCACGATGTTGGTCCTGTTTTGAATTTCATATGCTCTATGACACTCCTGCTAATATATCACTACATAGAGCTGAGAGGAGAAAGATACCAAAACTGTACAGACAACTATGCATAAAAAGAGCATTAATAACTTCCAGGACTTCTTTCCAAGGTTGATGATAATTTACTCCACAGAATTAAGGCTTTTTTTTAAAGATGTCAGAATGCTAAAATGAAAAGTATGCAAAATTATTCCAGTTTGAGATGTAAATTATGCTGCCAGAAAGATGGGTGATATGTGTAATGGAGGAATTAGGTCTCTTAGACTAAAGCAGATTCTGGTAAATCATAAAATATGTAAGGAGTCTGTGGCCAATCCTGGGTTTGCTAGAATGAATATAAATGTGATGAACATCTGATGGCACAATAACTTCTGCTCTTTTAAAGTTGTGAATTTCCATGTACAGGCAATTCACAGCAGCACGGAGACACATGAACTTCAAGCTAAATACTGGTCGGAGGTGGCCACATTCACTTCTGAAGGCTTTTTACTATTTTGACACTATTTTCTACCAATGCGTTGGACTGGAGATTGCAGAGATCTTCTGACTTCTCAATACTCATCTTCAGCTGCAGGCTGTTCCCTTTACTGCAGCATGGCCAACCAGCCCCGCTGTGCAGGTTTGCAAGCTCAGGCCCAGGTTCAGGTTGTCTCAGGAGGTGAGAAGAGCAGTGTAGGATCTGTGCATGGTTTCATTTTTTCTTTTCATGCCATACGAGCCCAGCTTTAGTCCTTTAATATGACAATGACTGCATAAACTTTTCTTTTGTCATCGAGACTGCCCCTTTCATATAAGGTGGTTTGTATTTTTTGCATATTTATCAAGAGTTCATGTCTCTGCAGTGTTCTTCTTTGTCTGAAGCCCAGTGTTTTAGCTGGTCCTGTATGCTCATACATCCTCCATCTGCCCTAGGGTGGAGAGCACACTCTGCCCCTGCAATACGCTGAAAACCTTAATAATTTTTCCAGTTTCTTGGACTGTGACCACAATCAGGAGATCACTGTCCACCACCTGAATGATATACAGAAGGCATTTGGTCTGGGGAAATAGTAACCGGGAAGTTTTTGCAACTTTTATAGCAAAATATAGTAAAGCTCAAGCTTCTTTTACCAGTCATTGAATAAACACTTTTTGTCTGTGTTTATATATATGACATATATATATACACACAGATATGTATAAAATCTAACTCTGAACTTTGCTTCATTTGCTTTTCCCAAAGGCTCTAGAGAGTATGCTTGCAATCATCAACCTTTCCCCAGATTTATGTTGAGTTCACCTCTCACATATTTGTAAACTAAAAAATAAAGTTACTGTGGAGCTTGTTTGACAAATTCCTTTTGTTAGTGGTAGTATCATGGCTTATAATGTTTATTTCCAAGAAATGAAGATATGACAGTGTTTATGCCCATATGCTGAAGCCAAGTTTCCTTCTTTGTTTTGGCTTATAGAAATTCAGGTTTAGTATCCTCAAGATGCATAAATTATGCAGTTTGGATGATAGAGTTATAAAACAATGGCATTCATACCTTCCATTTATGGATGATTTAGTTTTACTGTCATAGCATCTCAAAACTCAGTCTCTAACACAACTTTTGAAAACCTCAAGGTGTTAAAATTTGCTTGCTGTTCCTCCAGGAAGCTAAGCTGGAGCACAGTAGCTTGCTTAGATGGCAGGAGCAGGCAGCTAGATGATGTGCCAGCTCTCTGACCCAATTTAGCTTTCCTTTGCACCACTTTCCCATTTGGCCTTTTGGAAGCAGCCTGTGAAGAAGTCTTTTAAAAGAAAAATGCTGTTTTATCCTCTCTATCCATGACATGCATGCTTTCCAGATTCTTGTAGTATAAGGCAATGCATTACATTTCTAACATCTATGCCACATCCTAGCTATTGTGCTCTATGCCACAGTATAGGCAGATATGTTTTACTGCTTTTCTGGTAGAATTTGAGCTTCATAGGCCTAATAATCTCAGATTTCTTCTTCTACAGTATTTTTGATACATGGTAGATCCATGATTTCAGGACAAGTCTGTCCCTTCTTAACCATCATTCAGGACAGAGTACCTTTATTTGAGTGATAGTCTCAAATTGTTTTGTGGAAGATTGAATAAATCTGTGATTCTCCCGTAAAGTGGAATTCCTACTGTCTTTTGAGTGTTGTATTCAGATTCTGGATAAGATTTGGGTTCAGATCAGGAATTGAGGTCCTGTTAGCAAGGCCCTTAAATGAGCCAACTACTTTTCCCTAATAGTATCTTCTTACATATTCTTTAAAACCTTTATGCTATGAATTCTCTTGCCATGTTTATGTGAAGTGCTAAAATCTCTGGTTTTATACAGTAGTTTCATAGTTGCAGTCCTTGTCCTTCATAACTGAAAACTTTTAACACAAATGCAGTTCATCATATCACTCTTTGAAATAAGGGTAACTTTGAATATCTTTTTGTTTTTATTTTCACCCTGGCCTGCACTGCTTGTGGATGCCGAGGCCATTTAAACATTTATCCATTTTCCCCCCTATTTCCAGAGCATTTCAATTCCCACAAGCCCTTCCAGCTTCTATGATCTTCTATCCCAGCTCTTTAATTTCTTTTGATTGGTTTTTTTGTGTATTAACTGACCACTTAATGCCTACCTTATAACTTTCCTTTATTTTGCACCACTTTGCAGAAGCTAGGCACAAGACTCACAAGATCTCCACAGCTTCTTCATCAGAGACCTTCAAAACATTATGCCTTTGTACCCTGCTTCCCTGACCGTATGAGGTGTCCAGGATTGCTGGGAAGAAAGTTGCTTAAAGAGAGCCTGAGGAAGCTCACGAGGAACTGGTCTTGTTGACCTCTTGAGGCATCATCTCAACAGCTTTGGAAGGACAAGTAGGTGTGGGAGGTAGTAACAGGGAATTCCGTAGTGCCCAACAACAACCTCACAAGGAAGGGAGGACAGGGAGCATACCACCTATGTCTTCCAGCCCATGGAGCAATACTTGAAGGGCAACTGCTTGTCACTACTATCTCTCAAGGATGGAAGCAGCCACTAGATACCTGGGATTTCTCCAGAAAGCAGTTCCAGACAAGCTTGGGACAGAGTCTGACAAGAAATCCAGAGGATCCACTGACTAAATTAAGAGAATGGCAAGTTGGACCATGTGAAATGTGACACTGTGAACCCTCTGAGCGTTGTGTTACTGAATTTGGAGCCAAATGTAGGTTGAGTCCTGCAGGAGGGAGAGGTGGAGGGATGGGCTTGTTTCTGTTCTCCACCCAAAATGCCGGCTCTAAAGAAATGAGCAGTTCTGTCCTCTCATTTGTGCAGGAGGAATTTCACTGTAACAGGGTAAACTGCAATCAGATTGCCACAGTGAGAAAACCAGTTTCTTGCTACTTAAGGAGTATCAATAAGTAGTAACACACAGAAGCCATCATGCCCCTGTGCTTTGGTGTGCATTCAACTTGTGAGTTAGGTAGTTTGTAGCTGCAGGAATTTTTCTGCTGTTTGCCTTGTGAAAATTCAACAAAACTATCACAAACCTATGGAATATGTGAGGTAGGGACTTTTTCTAGGTAGGATATCCAAAGAGTCTACCATCAGGCAGCATGCTTGTACCTTGTATGGCTCCTAAATCTGCCCAAGCTCTGTGGGCCCCAGCTCATCGCATCTGCTGTCTATGGCTGATGTGCTCATGAGACAAGTCCTGCCTGGGAGCGCAGCAGCAGAAGTGGATGGGAGCCAGGACTGAAAGTCTGAGAGACCTGAGAGGAGGAGAAGGTGTTGATCAGGCAAAGATAGTGAGGCTGAACACTGTCATAATAACTGGAAATAGGTGGGAACAAGGTAGTTACAGACTTGGCACCTGGCCAGGCTAGTGGTATATGGGAGAATAATGAGATTTTGGGGTCAGTGTTTTGGGACAGGAACCAGCGTGTAAGGAAGGACAAAGATTCAGGCCAGGTGAGCCATAATGAAATGCCTGTGAAGAGGAGCAGCAAGTACATGAATAAAGGGCTGTGACAGGAGAGAGAAAGATGTGATAAAATGGTGAGAGAACAAGAACATGGAACATGCCAAGCTGTTCTGATGCCACACAACAAGGATTTGTAAATCTGTTCCTAAGAAAACCAGACATATATAACTGTGTATGTGTCTGTCCTTCCCTGACAGATTCTAAAATTGTTGGTCAATTTTAGCCACTGAGAGCAAGGGTCATAACGTTATTAATTTCCTATACATTTCATGAAAGTAGGTGGTTGGGCAAGTGAGGTAGGTTTAAAGTAGTGACGAAAATGCTGCATCATCAGTTCAACTGCGACAAAGTGAGAAATCCATGCTGAACAGAGGAGGAAACTGCTTCATCAACGCTTGTTCTTGTGGAACAACTTTTGTACCACTGATCCAGTTTATTAAACCAAAAATTACATTGAAATCATTAAGGCTACAAAGTCAGATACTTTCAACCTGATGTAAAGCAGCCTTTGCATTTTCTGCTTCTGTGTTATGACGCAGACTGAAATCACACAGTCTTGTAATATCTTCCCTGCGATCAGTGCACAGAATGGGAGCTCTTCAGCCAATCTATTACCCATGCAGCACACCATATATCTGAATGCCTCTTGTACTGTGCGCTTTTCGAACCTGACTCTGAAGACGTCACTACTAATTTGTTTCATTTGCTATTCAGTAGTGTATATCTGTAAAATATCTGAGTGCTTTAGAAATGTTAGTTAATTGTCACAGCCCCCTAGAGGGGACAGCGCCTTCTCTGTTAATAGATTAGGAGCTATAGCATGGAATGTTATCAAAGACCATCTCCCTGAATACTCCAGGTAACACGCAGATCATGACTCTATAGTCACCGTGTTTGGAGCATGCTCCCATTGACGTTAGCTGCAGCTGGGGAGTAGCTCATGTTTGCTGCTCTGGAAAGTTAGGGACACAGAAATAATAGCCTACTGGGAATAGCTTGGCATAGGTAACTTGCTTCACATCCCACCAGAGTCTGTGATAGAGATGATACATTTTCCTTCTGCATTTGTTATATCCTGTCCAACTTGCTCAACAGCCAAGATTGATAGATATCAGAGATACTAAATATATTTATATACAATTATGATTATACAATTATCATAGGTAATTCTTCTTTTTTGTCTAATCTTCCTCAGAGTAAATGTTGGTTGTGACCTGAATAAGGAAAGGCCTGTAAAGAAGTGATCAGGCAAATAGATGTTGCTTCGTAACAAGAATCAGAGTACAGAGTTAAGACTGTCTACAGTTCTTAAGTCTAAACACTTGACTTTTCAGTGCTGATATTCTTTCAGCAACATGTGGGTGAGAAAAAGGTAAAGAGAGGCAGAAAGAGAAAAGAGGAAGGATCGTATTGCTGCAGTTCTTCTTGAGTTCAAACTCATTGTAATTGAGTGTTAATTTTTCTTAAATTAGAAACAATTAAAAAACTGTGGCTGGGGTTGTAATGTGAGATGATCTGAAAAGGAGGGTTTGCTTTTGAACCACTGCAGAATGAATTGCAGTCTTAACAAAGTAAATGGCTTGTAAATATATCTAGCAATTTTGTATTAATGGAAACTGTTGTGCACACTTTGCACATGCCTCTTTGCGGCTGTAAAATTTGACTGTCATTCAGAGATTTGATTATAAGAACCTTTTTTCAAAAAATCTGGAAGGAATGAAAAAACTCATGGTTCAGAGCACAAGCCAGAAGAGACTCAGGTCAAGAATATTTTTCTCTAGGCAAACTATTTTATAATAGCTCATTTCAAAGCTTTGTGTTCTCTCTAGGAAACACCCAGCAGTGGCCGTTTTCAGAGAGAAGATACAGTTCTGACCTGGTGTTGTTATACCTTTGGCATTTTGTGATACAGTTTTGTAAGACTTCCTCATTATAAAGAAGAAATTGCTAAATAGATTTTAAGTTAAAACAGACAGATATCTAGACAGCCTACAACATAATAGGGTAAAGATCAAATTCTACCCTTGCTTAAATTCAACCATCTCATTAACATTAATAGGGCTGCATGTGTAACTGATAGCAAAATTTGGCTGGTAAACCTTGAAGGACTTCAGTTTAAAAAGAGATTTTTATATACAGGCCAGAAAAAAAACAGCTGAAACTGATAAAATGCAATTTATATCACCATAACGACAGTGCCTAGTAGTAAGATGTTGGGTTTTTTTCCCCTTCAAGTGGGTAAAGATTGTTCCCAGACTGAAGCCTTCATCACAAGCCAACTTTTAACTGCAAGAGAAATGTCTGAACGGGTGAGTTAATCCTTGCAGACCTTTTTTTGATGCTGGAAATGTTAGTGCACAGTCATATGGTGCAAAAACCACCATAGTAACTAGGGAATTTGTCAGTGTGGTGTCTTTGCAAAATCAGGAAGATCGATCATCTCTCTACTGTAGTTTAACTTTCCTCTTAAATACATCTTGGGGTATTGGGGTCTTCTTTGTAGAAGATATCATACCTTATGTACTACCTCCATAAATAAGTCTCCGTTTTAACACTGAAGTCCTGGACATGTTCATAATGAAAATCTCAAAATTTCCATGCTTTGAAGATATTTTGGATTTGGCCTTTGTGCTTCCACTTCTAACATGAATAAATATGTGATTGCCATTTTCACATTATTTATTCATACGGAAGAACAATGATGTAGAAGATGGCAGTTGTGGTCAGAAATATTTCCATTCACAGCTGGGGAGTCAACATTTTATTCTGTTTCTCCAAGATGTTAAATATCAGAAGTTGTGTGTAATCATGGAACAGAAAAAATGTAATAAAATAAAGCAGTCCAAAAATACATTTTTATTCGAGAGGGTGAGGCTCACAAAACCCGTGAAGTTTTGTCGTTCCCAGCTTTGTGCACTGACAAACACAACTTTCCAGCTTTTTCAGCACAGCTTCTGCTGGTTGGCTGTGCCTAGAGGAAAATGTTATAGTCTTAAGCTGTAAAAGACATCCTTTATATTGTAACATGCAAGGAGCTCAGGCTGCTCTGTGTTACAATTCCAGATCAAGGAGCTGTTTCAATCTGAAGGTTTTTAATTATTGTTACCCTGGTAGCTAACTAACCTGGTAGTTTAGATGAGATGTTCATGAAGTTCAACAAGGCCAAGTGCAAGGTCCTGCCCATGGGTCGGGGCAATCCCCAGCACAAATCCAGGCTGGGCGAGGAGGGGATTGAGAGCAGCCCCAAGGAGAAGGACTTGGGGATAGTAGTCGGTGAAAAAAGTGACTGTGAGCCAGCAACGTGCGCTGGAAGCCCAGAAAGCCACTCGTGTGCTGGGCTGCACCCAGAGCAGTGTGGGCAGCAGGGTGAGGGGGGGGGATTCTCCCCCTCTGCTCCGCTCTCATCAGACCCTCCTGCAGTGCTGGGTCCAGCTCTGGGGGCACCAACAGCAGAAGGACACGGACCTGCTCGAGCGGGGCCAGAGGAGGCCACGAAGATGCTCGGGGGGCTGGAGCACCCCCCTATGAGGACAGACTGAGAGAGTTGGAGGGGTTCAGCTGGAGAAGAGAAGGCTCCGGGGAGACCTTAGAGCGGCCTCCCAGGACTGAAAGGGGCTACAGGAAAGGGGGGAGGGACTCTTGATCAGGGGGTGTGGGGATAGGACAAGGGGGAATGGCTTTAAACTGAAAGAGGTTGGATTTAGATCAGGTATGAGGAAGAAATTGTTCCCTGTGAGGGTGTTGAGGCCCTGGCACAGGTTTCCCAGAGAAGCTGTGGCTGCCCCCTCCCTGGAAGGGTTCAATGCCCGGTTGGACAGGGCTTTGGGCAACCTGGGCTAGTAGAAGGTGTCCCTGCCTGTGGCGGGGGGCTTGAACTGGGTGATCTTTAAGTTCCCTTCCAACTGATCTCAGTATGATTCTGTGATTTTATGATTCTATGATTTTATTCTGTTCTACGTATCCCTCACATCCCCAAATATCACAACCATCAGAGGTAATAACCCACCTGTATGACACTAAATATAGGTTGTGGCCCTGGGAAGGGTCTCCCAGAGCCCCCCCATCGCCCCCCAGAAATTCAGAGCTTGGCTAAGCCTCCGAGAGTCATGTGCAGGACATGGCAGCATGCGCTTTCCTTTCAATACCTTCATGCAGAAATGACACATTCAAACACTTGGCAATACACATTAGGGGATATTAGTGTTTTGTAATCAGCTTCTTGCAAGAGTCACAAAATCTCAATTAAAACAAAGAAGATGGCATGTTTTTTCTCTGTGAGCAATAGAAACCAGGTACTTTAGCAAAGCAAGATAACTCGAGAGCTGATGAATAAATAATACCAGTGAATGAATAATTTAAGTGTAGTGTCAGATGCCTTGAACAATCTTTATCCTTGAAACAATAAAATCTGACCATGTGCAGTATGATTGTGTGCTATACAGAGAGGCTATAGGATTAAAGCCCTGCTTTTGGGAAGCTGGACTTCAGAAGATGTTGAGTAGTATCACATGCAGCACTTGTCAGGGAGCACGAGTTCTAAGCTCCTACCCTGAAGTTCAGGAAGGGCATGTGGTTTTTCCCAGGTTGTTATGCTTTGCCTCAGCTGCTGAGGATGGAGTAAAATGCTGTTAGGTGAAGCTTATTAAGGTATTTCAGCCATGCAAGGAATTGTGGGGAGTTAAATTGCAGCTGATGTGTAGGAGGAAAAAGTTTTTCCATGTTTTTTTCCTTAAAAGAGGAATGGAAATGTTTCAGAAGGAAAAGGAGCCTTTAGCTACTCTGCTTTATTTAATATAGCTCATTAACATCATTCCTTCAGGTGTTTTCAGTAATTGAAAATCCAAGCTGAGGCAGCCCTTCTATAAAACTCACTTCTTTGGGTATATGGTGTCCTTGCTGGTTTCCAGACCTGCCCACCATGACATGCAGATGGCTTTTCTCTGCAGGGAGAGTTACAAAGCAGATGTTTTGGTGTCCTTGGTAAGTCCTGTGGTAAGGGGTGGCTTTGGATAAATGTGGTGAATGTGGGCTTACTTCATCTAAAAGAAAAGAGGGGTTTGACTGTGAGAGAGGAAGGATTGCTCTCATTAATTTTATTATGTAGTTTATTTCTTGAGAACCCTTTTATTTGAAAAGAAGGGTTTTTTTTAATATATAAATGGAGGTTCTTTTGAAAATGCCCACAAGGAAAATGTTTTTCACTTGATCTTTACATATGATCTTTACCTCATCTTCCCACAAAAGATTTTTTTTTTTAAGGGTATTTGAATCATTCAAGGCAAAAGTTTTCTTTCAGTCTTGGAGGACTGTGAAGTAAGAAACCATTATAATAAAGACAAATTCAAGATTTGTAGTCCTGCAAAAGAATTTACTTATAAAATTAATATGAGAATGAGGAACATAAGATCTCTTTTAACCTGGTATAGTCTGGAATCAAACCATGGTTCAGTTTTTATGACATTAAGCATTTTGGCAAATATTATCTTTTGGCTTTGACTTGGACTATTAATAAGTATAGTGAAAGACTTAGGAAGGAGAGATGTTTCATGTATTTTAGTGAGGAAGAAATATGAGATGTATTCTCCAGCTATATCTAGGTAAGGATACATTGCTAAGGTGCTTATGCTAAAGGAGGTTAAAATATGAATACACCTTGTGCCATAACTTCAGCTAACATGTTGTGATAAATAAAATTTGGAAAGTATAAGGTTTGAGTTTTTTTCAGTTCAGAAAAGTTTTGGTTCACCTTCGGCATGTAGACTGAAGTATCTCCTGAATGCGGATAGGGGTACTTTTTACCGTTGGCAAATTACCGAACTTCTAATAGTAGTTGAAGTCTTATTATCAGTGTAATGAATATTTTATTTACGTTGTCATGATGCGTATTGAGCTCTCTTGAGCTGTGATAATATTTTTAATACTCTGCAAGTTACAAAACTGAACATCTCATCAAAAAGCCCACCATCTGCATGATTCATAAACACAGTAGAAAAGTAGAAGTCATAGAGAATAGGTTAGGGAGTGGAAAACAGCGTTTTTTTTCTGCTTTAATCTTGGCTTTTATTTCCATCTAGATTCTCCATCTTGCACTATAGATATGGGTTGTGTGACTGCTACCACAATTAATTTAAACCAGAAAAATGCCACTGTTAATTTATATATACCAAATGACAAATGAAAAGCCAGTCGAATTCCACTACAGTATTATTTTTCTTTTTTCTTCTTATATTGTCACAACAATTAAAAATGCTGGATCAAAAATGATGGAAAAAGTAAGATTACAAGTTGTTGTTTTTTTTAAAAAAAGGTCTAGTGTGTATATGTCATTACAGAGCTAAGGAAAAATAGGTAATATATCTTCACAGAAGTGTGGAAATATTCCTGAAACTGAATTTGCTGGAATTATAACGAGTGAAATCCAATGCTAGGCAAGAAGAGAATCTGGCCTCATGTACACAGCTGCACATGTCTATCCTACACTATTACCTTTGGTGTATTATTATTTATAGTGATTATGTTGCAACAGAGAATGGCAACAAGAAGGTGAAATGTTAATAAAGCAAATAACTGTGGGAGAATATATTTGAAGCTGGAAGTCTGATCTCTGTATTTTGAATTCCTGATGAGTTGTAGGATTTTAAAGCCTTCTACATATCCCTGAGGTTGAGGTTTGTTTAATCCCTCTTTCCTGTTAGTGGTTCAGCCAAGATATATTAGAAGCAGGCAATCAGGTGAGTGAAGTACCTGTGGAAGGAGGGAGCAAGGCAAAGACAGAGGTTGGGACAGATTTTTAACGTTATTTAAATGCTGTTGTACTGCTGAAAATAAGAATCTACTTCAGGTCAGATATCCCCAAAAAGCCACATGAGATAACAAAAGGGAAAGTGCTCTGTCTTTGTGCCTAGTTGTCCGATGGTATCACCTTAAGCTTGGAAGCAGCACAGATACTACAACACCTTCTTTTAATATGCTGTAAAGGCTGATAATTAAAATTATAGGAACTAAGGTAACAGTGAGAAAAATATAGTTCAAACAAATCGCATTATATTGTAAAGAAAAAGAATATTAGTGATCACCTGGCAGATCCAAGGCAACAAAAGCTTTTTATTTTTGCATTTTCCCCATATCTACAAAAGACAAAATATGACGGGGAAAACAGGAGAGAGAGTGGGGGGGAATATTGATGCTGCCCAGTGCTCTTGTTAACCTTGTAATAGCACCTACATATTATGGAAATTATTGGCTTGGAGACTGTGCAAATTCCTGGCAAAGGTCTTGAAGCTGCATTGGTGGCTCAGCAGATGATGTGTTCTGAAGTGTCTGTTGGCTTGAAGGTGGATCAAAAAGAATTTGTTATAGGCAGAGCTGTACATCAGTTTCTGCAGTGATACAGGAAAGCAGTCATTGTTTACTATGATGTAAATATATCACCATGAATAAAAAGATGGAGAGCTTTTTAGTTTTAAACTTAAGATTTAGGGGTTGCATGCCATCTATTTTCTTAGTTTGCCATAGACCTTTGGGAATATGAATAAAAATTTAGGATGAGATTCATTTCATGTAACTTCGGCCACCTGCAAAAGCATTTGGTCTAGTTATCTAACGAGGCTACCTCTATAATCAGGGAAGAGAAATTCTCATCATCTCTTAGGGTGGTATCTGTCCTTTCATATGTTATAGGCCATAGGCTATTCCCTGAATTAAAACTTGGTTCTTAGATTTGACACAGAAATTACTTGTAGCATATATTTCTTAGAAAGATAAGAAACAGTGATGCTACTGTTTTTGATGCTAGGAAGTCCATTAGCAGTAGTCTGCACTGAAAGTTTAATGGAATATTTTTTTTTTAAAATCACCATATTTTTAGTATTAATCTAGTTTGGGGCACTAGTTGGTGGGTGGTGTTGTAGTGACCTCAGTTGCTAGATTTTGGTGTGTTGTTTTTGTTGGCTTTGTTTTTATTCCCTTCATGGAAGGTATTTACTGATTGTGGTTATTTCAACCTACAACTATGAAACTTCTTATTTAGTCTCTTGACCATTTTCAGGAGTCTTCTCTAAAACTCTCTGGTTTCTCCTGATTGCTTGTGAGGAGGTGCCAGAACTGCACATGCAATGTTTGAGCAGTTGCTCTATGCATACTTACTGCAGTGTTGGTGTGTGTCCTGTGCTCTGCTCAGGCTTGACGCACCTGGGGATCTCTTCATCCCAAGAACTACTGGTCCTGAAAAGGCTCGTTCCCTGGAAAAAGACAGAAACTTCTATATTGGTCAAATTTCCTAATTGTTATTTCTTTCTCCAATCTCATCACTTACAAATGTGATGAAATCATAATTATACCTTTTCTTCCTATTTTGGGTTGATATTTTGGAGTCAAGACCTTACTCTTGCAGATCTTCTCTAAAACTGCTTGATTAGGACACCCTATTCACAGCTGCATTTTGAGGCATAGCCAATTTTTAATCCATTTAATATGTGTGAGGTTGATTGTCCTTTACTGTGGTTTCTTAATCAAAATGTCATGTGTAAGGAAGTCAGATACTTCACTGAAGTGTTTTACATAAACATGGTATTACCTTTATCACCCAAACCCATAATCTCATTAAAAAGATCAGGTTCCTGTGATACGATTACTTTTCCAAAAAGCTATTAATTGTACTACACCTAATTCTTTATTAAACTGTGTCCTGTATTAGCCATTACATTACTTTGTCCCAGATATAGGTCAGGCTGACACACATACTCAACTATTTTTGCTTTTACCAGGGGTGTGGGATTTTTTAAAATTTATTTTATTTTAACCCATTAGCTTTCTTCTAGTTATGTCTATGTTCTAGTTCTGTCATCTACTTATGGTATTGTTTTTTCATTTCTTTTTTTCCTTGAATAAAATAGAAATAGTAGTGAGCAATTTTCTTTTGCCACATTAGAACTTACAACTTTTTTCAAAAAAGACTACTTAGGCTCCAGCAGTTTTGTTTTTCTGCGTCTTTTGTTCCACTTACTATTTTTCTATGGATTCTAGTTTCTTATTTATATTAGTTGCTGTGAGTCTTCTACTTTGAGGTGTATATGAGAGCCTTAATTAAATGGATTTATAAACATTAAATATTTTTGTAAGTTAAGTCTTTCTGGTGAAACTTTGGGTATTCTGGACTACCTTCCCTCTGCATACAGGTACTATTCTTTGTGTTTCACATCTTCTGGTAAAGCAGGAAGTGTATAATAGCATGGAAGTAGGAAAATATATGAGCAAATCAAATTCTGTCAGTGTTTCTTAAGTGTTTTGACTAGGTTTGGCATATAACTATTCAATCATGCTTTTTCAGTTCTTGTAGTTCAAAGTTGCTGACTTTTCTTCTTTAGAGGATCATACCTGAGTCTACTTCTTGACTTCTTACTGTGATACTGAAACTTAGAACATAATCTACATGGTCATGTGACCTGCTGTTCAATTAGTCTTTGTTAATGGTACAATTTTAATTCATAATGTGACTTAAAGTCCGCAAAATTTGCGGGAGGAAAAAAGTGTGGGTTTTTTTTTAACTTCTACAGAAATGTATGTTAAAAATCTCCATTTGTAATTATGAAGTGGATGAAAATGCAGAAGCTTTAGTAATGCTGCGTGTGCCTCAGGGCTCTGTTCCATCACTGAAGATCCAAGGGTTCCTTGACACACAAGTTTGCATTATCTTAGATCAGAGTTGTTACTTGAGATCTAAACAAGTGATTCACTACAAATTCATCAGGGCTATAAAATGAGTTGTTCTCCTCAGTTTGTGAGAGGCTACAGGCCAAACTTAAGAATGCAAAAAAAACTTTGAGAAGGGCACACAAGGCTAGAGCTCATGGGCAGGTTTTGTTCTGTGACTTCAATTTCTGGGGCTGATTTGTTTTCTTCTTTTAGAGAAATCTAATGGTTACCATATTAATAGTTTCTCTTTACCTATTCTGCCTTAGACATTTTTATCTCCTCTAGTGACAAGTTTTTCCTGTAGCAGCGGCTTGAATTTTGATGGAAGGGTAGTGTCAAACAGAAGATTGTTTCAGTCTCATTATAAGGGAGAATAAATTCAGAATGAGAAAATTCCATGGAACTTAGCAAAAATACTCAGAGTAGAAGTGTATCTAGGCTGAAATGAAATGTGTGAAGGATCTTAAAGAACACTTTTTGGGCTTGTGCAGTATCTGTTTGTTGCATTGCTGGTGCAGGGTATGTTTCTGGGATAGATCAGCCTGCGATTCCTGCACAGATGACTTTAGGTGCTGTAACTAGTAAGCAAAGAGAAAGCTATAAACAGGAATGTAATGCTTCCAGGATGTGGTGGATAAATTGTCCAGGTCCTATTAATGAGTCGCTGCTGCATTAAGCCCAGTTTATGCTTATTTGGGTACTGCTTGCTTCAAGGATTTGTAAGCAGGGATTTGGTGCTGTATTACTGAAGCAATACCGGCCTTGATTACAGGTGTCACTGTGTACCTGTAATACAGATGCTCAGTTGATTAGAAGCACACACGGTGCTCTTAACCACTGTGGTTTTGGCTGAACTGTCTATGGCACAATGACTAGTTTAGCTAATCTGCTCTTGTCGTGTGCTTGCAAACTCGATTTCATGTTTTGCTACAAGTGCATAAGGCTCGCAAACCTTGCTAGATACAAAGGCACTCGGCGTTTAGTAAATTTTGTTTTGATTTGGTTCTGTTTTTCACTATAGACACTTTTAAGGAAGAACAAGAGCTAAGTTTTTTGGGACATAGGACAAGAAAGCAATTGAGGTGGCAATGGGTTCTTGTTCACAGAGATAAGGGCTGTTGTATGACTGAGCTGGAGGCTGATGGATTGGAGCAGAGGGCAGGGAGCATGCTCTGCCCTTATTAGGTCTGGTTGGGCTTCTGGTCACTCTTTACCGTGCGATGGGGTTGCAATAGTATAGCTCCATCCTCTTGCCCTTGTGACTCTGTTGGACCTGCCTAGGCTCACCCTCTTCAAGGTGACAGTCTGGCAGGGATCGACTGATCCTTGTAACCCCTGGGCATCACCTGCGCTGGATACAGCCTGTATGCACCCTAGTCTACCTCATCTAAGCTCAAGACCCCACTACCATCCCTCTTCCCCTGCCCAAACTCAAACTCTGATATTTTAAATATTAAAACAACATGGAGAGGTAAATCTTATTAACAACACAAGGAGAATTAAACAGGCAACTTCCTTGGGTAATAATGGAAAGTTTTGTAGCTAATTCCCCACACATACTGTGCGGAAAATGAATTCCATAAAATACAAATAACTTCTCCCTGAGCACCTGTAACTTCTTCCTAATATTTAAAATTTATTTACATTTCATTTAAATAAATTTTAAAATTGCAGCACAAGCTCTGAGTGCTTGCATATCTGTACTGTGTATATCTATTATGGACTGCTTTTGCAGAAGGGGCAGTTGTGGAATAAAATGCAAAGGTAAATAATAAACCAGTTTTGTCTCACAAGTTTGACAGCCTCTCCTGCAGTCTGGTCACTGCTTTGTTTGGGATTGTTAAAAAGAGTCTAAAAGCAGATGAAAATAATCACAACTAGTGCAAGTTCAAAGTAAAACAGGAAAAAACCTACAACAAAAAATAACAATGTTTTTGGTGTTTTAAGATGTGCAAATACAAAACGCTCTTTGTATATTAATGAACATTTGCTGTTTTCTTGTGTTGTTACCCATTGGATTGGATTTTGCATTTGACTCTCAAAACTAAGGCTATGTAGAGATGTTGTGCATTTCATACAATTTAATCCTATCACCAGTACCAGCTAAATCAAGCTCTTCAAGTGTGGGTGCTCAGACTCTGATGGTATGGTGCCCTAAAAGGAAAATCCAGAAAAAATAACTTTTTCATCCATTCCTGAGCCAGCTCGGGGCAGGACCAGTGCACTCCCCAAGCAGAGTGGAGTTGGTCAGCATTACTTTTCCCTGTACATCAGCTCCAGCAGTGAGCCAACGCATAGCTCACACAGAAGATAAAATGAGACAACCGACAGAAATATCAAGGGAAGACAGTATTTTCTCCTAAAGCTTTACATAGGCACGGTAGTTGAGGTTTCAAATACAACCAGTTCATTGAGGGCTGTAAGACCCAGCTGTTCTTTTCTTTTAGGAGAGGAAATTTGCACCCTAGTTTATGTGTGGATACAATACTTTAGATGGTATTTGTCCAACAGATGAGCTGGTCTTTGAGTGGGGATAGTCACAAAGTCCACACAGGCATGTTGCTCTCTCAACAACTCAATAAACAGTTTGTACTCGGAATTTATTGTGATTCAAGATGTGAAGGTAGAGAAGAAATATTGTTGTTTGCTATGATTTTCTTCTGTAGACTCATTTTAAAAGAAACACAAACTCAGCTTATCTCTCGGGCAGTGCTACTGATGCACAGAGAGCAGACTGGTAGGACTACAGGTGTCTAGTCTGCTGTACAGCATGTAGCCAAATATCACACTCAACCTGTGTGTAAAGTGTGTGTATAGAGTACATGTACAATAAATAAATTGCTGAGGTTTACGTTCACAGGCACACCAGCACTATTTACATAAAGCGATAAAATGGCTCATGGCATTATAGAATAGGTTTTAATCTTGCCCAGGTAGGTAGGCTTATATTATTTTCTTTGACCCTTCTTTTATGTTGCTTTCAATGCTCTGGTATAGAACCAACCCAATATAATTCAATTCACTACTACTTTACCCTTCAGTTAGAACAAACCTACAGTGAGCACACAAAGGCCACTGTGATAGTATCTTCTTTGATCTTCAGCTTGCTCAATCTACTTCCTACTGTGCTGGCTCACAATTTCATTTTAATAGTTAAGTAGTTTGGACATCATTAAAAGAACTGTGTCTGGAGGCAGTGATATGGCACTGATCAGTTTGTCAAGTAATTCCATTAAAAAAAGTTCACAGTTCTGTCCTGATATGATGTAGAGAAAATGTCTCATTAAAAACAACTTTTGTAAAATACTTTCACCCGTTTCAACTTAAAAAAAGATGAGGATAATTTCTGGAGACTAGCCCTTTCCAGTCTAATACATCATCTTCTTTTAATCTCCACTAGTTCCTGCCTTTTTTCTAGCAATTATTAATAATTTTGTTGCTCTGCTTAATTTTCATAAGTGGACTCAAATATATTTTTGGAAGCTCTACAAACAAAGGACCAGGTTACAATTCAGGCTAAATGCTCATTCAACATGAAAGTTGGGTCAAACACAAGCCTACCAGCCCTGGGCAAGATTAAAGCCCATTTCTTCCAAACTGGATAGAACACAGGATGGTCTGTAGCCTCATTTCATGATTGTGTTCACAAAAAGAGCCAGATACATATCTGTCAATGAAGTAATCACAGAATATGTCTAAATCCTTTTCCCATTTACTACCTTAATTCATACAAGAACCTAAGTTTCCTCCTATAGCCATTAGCAAAATGCTTGCATACTCATACCAGAGCATTAGTTCAAAAGTCTTATGAAGATTCTCCACCTAGAAGTCTTCCTTTACATTGATTTTTCTAAGTGATCTTTCTTTCTCAACCATTATCTAAGTGGCAACCAGGTAGTAATATGATACTGAATTGCTCTTCTCCATGACTGGGGTTTGGAGAAGTCAACCTAGAGGTAGTGACCTGTTGTAATGTTGCATTTTGCCTGATTTGAGCCAGATCCTACTCTCGCTTTCTCAAATCTCAAAAAACCACCTATTACATATTCCACACTGAGGTGGTGGGTTGGTTTGTTTGTTCCTTTGTTTTTTTCCTGTCAAGGCTGTTCTGCTTTAACTGAAGAGATGCTCACTGTGCAGAAGGAAATGGACTGCAGCTTGGTCGTTTATGTTATGTTTTGGTTGGTTGGATATTTTTTTTTTAAATCTAGGAAATTTAGTGAGTCGATGCCACTCTTATCCTTTGTATTTGTTAATAAAAGTCTGTGGTGGGTTGACCACAGCTGGATGCCAGGTGCCCACCAAAGCTGCTCTATCGCTCCCCTCCTCAGCTGGATAGGGGAGAGAAAATGTAATGAAAGGCTTGTGGGTCAAGATAAGGACAGGGAGATCACTCACTAATTACCATCACAAACAAAACAGACTTAACTTGGGAAATTAATTTATTACCAATCAAATCAGAGTAGGATAATGAGAAATAAAACCCAATATTAAAAACACCTTCCCCCCAACCCTCCCTTATTTCTGGGCTTAAATTCACTCTCAATTTCTCTACCTCCTCCCCTCCAGCGGCACAGGGAAGCAGGGATGGAAGTTGCTGTCAGTTCATCACCCGTTGTCTCTTCTGCTCCTCCCTCCTCAGGGGGAGGACTCCTCACACTCTTCCCCTGCTCCAGCGTAGGGTACCTCCCACAGCAGACAGTCCTCCATGAACGTCTCCAATGTGAGTCCTTTCCATGGGCTGAAGTTCTTCATGAACTGCTCCAGTGTGGGTCCCTCCCATGGGGTGCAGCCCTTCAGGAACAGACCGCTCCAGTGCGGGTCCCCCATGGGGTCACAAGTGCTGCCAGCAAACCTGCTCCAACATGGGCTTCTCTCTCCACAGGGCCACAGCTCTTGCTACGAGGCTGCTCCAGTGCAGGCTTCCCACGGGGTCACAACCTACTTTGGGCACATCCCCCTGCTCCGGCGTGGGGTCCTCCCTGGGCTGCAGGTGGGTCTCTGCTCCCCTGTGGGCCTCCCTGGGTGTGGGGCACAGCTGCCTCACCATGGGCTGCCCCACGGCTGCAGGGGAATCTCTGCTCCGGGCCTGGAGCACCTCCTGTCCCTCCTGCTTCACTGCCCCTGGGCTCTGCACACTTGTTGCTCTCACAGATTCTCACTCCTCTCTCCAGCTGCAGTTGCTGTTGTGCAGCAGCTTTTCCCCTTCTTAAACCCGTTATCCCAGAGGCGCTACCACCGTCGCTGATGGGCTCGGCCTTGGCCAGCGGCGGGTCCCTCTTGGAGCCGGCTGGCCTTGGCTCCACCGCACATGGGGAAGCTTCTAGCAGCTTCTCACAGAAGCCACCCCTGTAGCCCCCTGTTACCAAAACCTTGCCATGCAAACCCAATACACAGTCACATCCTTGAGGTACTACATAGGTAAACTGAGCTAGTAATTTTGACTGAGTATGCAATTGTACAGTGAGGTAGCTAAAAGGTGGCTCCAAAATGCAGATTATCATCCCTGGGACATAGTCATAAGGATCTGAGGAGTTGCTGGATTACAGCAGCACAGGCAGGATGAAATGTTGGCTGACATGAGGAGGCTTTCTGTCTCATAACAACAGAAGCAGCCAGCTATAATCTCTGTGGAGTGAGGAGGAGAACAGAAGGGACACAAGCTAGCTGCAAACCAATTTGCCTTAAGTTGTGTCACTCTTTTAAGTTTCTGCATTTTCAATGGGACTTAAACTAATGTAAAAGACAAGTTTAAGATTATACAGGCGAGGGTGTTTCACTCTGCTGGTAAATGAGAAGATAATATGTAGGCAGTGATGTTTGGTTTTGAGGATGGTGTTTTCAGTTAGGCTGATCTTACCATGCCATGTGCAGGCAGAACTTTAATCTGCGCCTTTGTATTAATAGTCTGGTTTTTATAATTTTCACCTGATACACACGTATAGCCAGACAGGGAAAGGTGCATATATTCAATATTGTAATCTGAGCTCATTTGAAGAAAAACTGCTACTACTGCAGCTTGAATGAATACTGAGGTTCAGTTAGGGTGACATTAAAAACATTATCAGTTTGATCTCTCTGTCTGCATTCTCTGGTGTAGTTGTCTAGTTTGTCAGATGGAAAACAATAGATTTACAAGTTGGAGTTTAAGTAGAAGCAATATATGTCCAGCAAAGGCCATAAAGAACAACTAATAGATGTAAAAAAGTGAAAGAGTACAATTAAGAGTGCTTGTCTGCAGTGTTGTTTTTGCTTTTAATTCCTTTTAAAAACAGTAATAAATATGCAACTTAATAATTTCTGATCCATTTGTCTGAGCAGGTATGTTTCACCTGTAAGGATAGGACATGGAATAATTTTCAATGTATAAATGAATGTGGATCTTCAATTTCCCACCCTGAGGGAAAAAAAAAATAGTGAGACAAACCCATAGAGAATACCTCGAGCCCTGGTATCTCTTAAAATAACAGATGAGAAAAGGAATTTGAAAGCAAAACGAAGAGATAAAGAAGCATCAGCCGCTCAAACCCCCTAGGTATTATACCTTCCAGTGTGCACCATCTGACTGACACACTTCTCCATATGCTGAGGAGGAGAAAGAACTATTCCCAGCTAACCCACAATTATGCCTTCATTATTTCTTTTTAATCTCCTCAGGGTTCCCATAGGGCCTCATATTTGGTTAGATGAATGTCCCTGCAACAGACCAACTTAGAAAGCTCTGCAAGTCTAGAAGAAAACTTTCATGTTATGTTTAGTGCAAATGTGGTCCTAAGCTATTTTTATCTTCCCCTTACTCTCCTTTTTGTTCCATCGTTCAATATATTATTTTCAGGCCTGTTTTCAGTCTCTCTTATGGATTTGAAAGACTTGTTAGTATGGAATAGGAATAATAGAGATTTCAGTAATAATTTTTCCCCATAGTGTTTTTAGAGGTATTAGTTTTTCACCGATGAGTTTTTAGATGTAAAGAAGGATTTGAGCCTCTTATATAATTCTGTAACAAAAATCTCTAGATTTGACTGGGAGAAATACTAGTCCGAGACCTACTGACTAGACCTACTAGGCAGATCAAGTGTACTTTATATATTTCACACTCTGTTCCATGCAGATCTAACTGAGATAAAATGATATAAAGAGAGATAAGTATTTTTGCCTACCTATTCTGTGTGTAAAGTTATTTTGCTTGGGGGCCCAAAGTATAAGCAGTATAGTATTAATATGGTGAAATTGCTACAATTATGTTGTACTCCTACATTACCTTTGATGTGATATTTTGCAAATTGTTCTGTGCAGAATTATTTTGCTATGGTTACATTGTAAATGTCATTTTGTGACGAGATACTTTGAGATGTATATAATGACTTATAATAAACTTTATGGAAGAATCATAAATAAGAGATTAAAATCTTATATATTGTAATGTGTTTTTTGCATCATTTTTCTGTACCACCTGTCCTAGTTTCTTGTATTTGATCATTATCTTTCTTTTGCACTTCAGAGGTTTACTTAGTGAATTTAGAGCTAAAAGAAGGTGATTGAAGGACAGGGCTAACTCTCATGTCACTGCACAGTCTTTGGTTTTACATGGTCCTGATGGAGGTTTCCAAGTGTTGGGCTGACTGGTAAAACTCAAATTTTCCACTGACTTTCACTGAAAGATTTTTTTTCTTTAAGTCCATCAGTTTCTGTCTCTGGAACTCAGCTTCTGTCAAGTTTCTAGCAAAACCAAGCTGCAATCATATGTTTTCTATGTGGGGGCCAAGAAAATTAATTAATAACTTACCATGGATTTTGTTAGTTTAAGGTAACATCTTTGTAATTAGAGGCCCATGCTGAGTTGTTTGAACTGATTGTTTAAAGCCAGCAACATACTAACCATGTGCTGGGCTGCACCCAGAGCAGTGCGGGCAGCAGGTCGATGGAGGGGATTCTCCCCCTCTGGTCCGCTCTCGTCAGACCCCCCTGCAGTGCTGGGTCCAGCTCTGGGGGCACCAACAGCAGGACATGGACCTGCTCGAGTGGGGCCAGACGAGGCCATGAAGATGCTCGGGGGGCTGGAGCACCCCCTGTGAGGACAGGCTGAGAGAGTTGGGGGTGTTCAACTGGAGAAGAGAAGGCTCTGGGGAGACCTTAGAGCGGCCTCCCAGGACTGAAAGGGGCTACAGGAAAGGGGGGAGGGACTCTTGATCAGGGGTGTGGGGATAGGACAAGGGGGAATGACTTTAAACTGAAAGAGGTTAGATTTAGATCAGGTATGAGGAAGAAATTGTTCCCTGTGAGGGTGTTGAGGCCCTGGCACAGGTTTCCCAGAGAAGCTGTGGCTGCCCCCTCCCTGGAAGGGTTCAAGGCCAGGTTGGACAGGGCTTTGGGCAACTTGAGCTGGTGGAAGGTGTCCCTGCCTGGGGCAGGGGGTGGTGGAACTGGATGATCTTTAAGATCCCTTCCACCTAAACCATTCTATGATTCTATAATTCTCTGCAGATTTTCACCAGGTCCAAGAGTTATCTTCTTGCTGTCTGTTATTTTAAACATAAGAATAAAAATGTGGGAACTGGATCCCAAAAGGAGTTTACATCAAGAAATGCTAAAGTCAAAACTAACTGAAATACATGCAGTATTGACTGGAATAACTGTGTGTGATGAAGAGGAGAGGGGGGAAATAAAAAGAGCAGCAATTACAGTATGTTGAAAAGACCACATTTCTGCATTTCCAGAAACTTAAAGAAGAAATAAAAACCACGTTTGTGGTTATACTGCTAACTGGAAGCAGGAGAGTATTGCTACTCTGGAGCAGGGTCAGACACAACCTTTTACTGTGGCTTGCGGATGAAGGCTGCAGAAATACACTTAATGGACTGAGAAAGAGGGTGTTGAAAATAGATCCATGAATGATAATTTGAAAAATAAGTTGCCAGTCCCAATAACTTTCTTAAACCCACATCTTAGAAAGCATTTATGCTATTTTTGGAACATTATGAAGTCCATCAAAAAGTGCAATCAACTTTGAATGCAATAAAATAAAAATCAGGTTTGCTCTTATGGTCTGGTTAAAATCTTCAAAAAGGGGGGGAAGTTTCTCCATGAGACAGAAAATTTATAATGGCTTTTGTAGTAGAAGTAGTCAGTAGCTATTGGTAATCTTTGTATTTCATTAAGAGTAATTGTCTTAAGGTGTTTTATTGGATTGTCCCTTAGTAAAATTTTTACTTTAAGTGTATTAACACTGTAATTTTAAGTGTTTAAAGGACATTTGTTCCCTTAGATACATGCTGAAAGAATTAAAGACAAGTCAATAAAATCAAGATATGTTTATTAGACCATAAAACTATTTCAAACATGACATGGTATGTTGCTAATGAAGAAGGAATTGCACTCGGTTGGATACAAGAACCTCACCTTTCCCTATCGCCCCACCACAGGACATTGAGTCTTAAAGCTCAGTCATGGGGCAGGACTTGCCAAATTATTTTTCCTATTGCTTTGGAAGTCCTGTACCTCTGTCTGCAGGTTGGGTTTGTCATGTTGTTTGTGGTTTATGGCATAGATATGCTTGCCAGGCTATGGCACTGTTTTCTTTACAGAAAATAAATGGGAGGAGAAGGAAGCTTCATCCTTGAGTAATTTGTTGCCCACCAGGTCTTTGCACCTCTTCCTCTCTTTGCCACCTCCTGCTGCTTGCCCAAACTGATGCGCTGATGAAGTGCTGGTGTTGTCCGCAGGCTGGCATAGTCATGACTGGAGTTTCTGTTTTGAAGAAGCATGAAAGAGTAGGGAATTAGTCAGGTTAAAGATTTTCGAGGTATGGCTGGGCTGGAAGTGTGGTGTTTTATGCTTGTAAACTCTTAGAAGGCCATTTAAAATGTGTGTCAAGGGTACCCTAGAGACCTGGCTTGCTGCTATCTCCGGTAGCCTTTTGAAGATGGGAGTCTGAACACTCATATTGTCATTGTTCCGACAGTAATGTTGGACATGACTGTTGCCAGTGGATTTTCTGAGAGATAGCAGTCTTTAGAAAACAAAAATGGATGTACAGCATGCCCTGTGTTTTCAGTGTGTATAATTTTCAGCACCTTTTTTTGTTTTTATTTTTGGTTTGGGTTTTTTTTTGGTGTTAATCCAGTGATAACTTCTCTTGCAAGTTCATTCCTACCCCTAGGCTCAGTCTCTTAAGGACATACTGTGAACTGATGCTTAATTAACCACCTGCCTCCCCAATAAGAGCTTACTCCAATACAATCCTGAAGGGGTTCTTGATAAAAGAAAATCCAGTTTTATTATTACAATAACTCATTTTATGTTGCTTCAGCATGCTTTGTGTCATAGCAGGCTGGGTGGGGGGAATGGTATCTCAGTGACCTTTTAGGGTACTTGTTTTGTTACGATATATGTGTTGGAGATGAAGGTTTAAGGACTTTGAAGGAGTTAACTGAGACATGCCTTGTGAATAAAATCAAATCACCCCCTTTTTAAAGTATTATTATTTGTTTCCTTTGTCGTGAAGCAAGATTAGTTTAAGATTTGAAAGTCAAAGAATCAACCAACAAGCCACGATCTGTGGAATTTAAACTGAGACTCTTAGCTATTGCTCCATCTCAAGCAACCCTCAGTTTGTTTAAAGCTGAAGTGCTTCAAATTAAATGGCTACAGCAAAATTAAGTTTTCAAACCTGGCGACAGAACAGATTTAATGAAATTTCTATTTAAAGTTGTGCTGTGAGGGTGATATTATGTACTTGTACTGAGTGCCAAGTTGTGTGCCTGTGTATTAGGCGGAATATATAATCTTGCGTGGTTGAATTTTCGGGCACGGATATCACTCAGCAGAAGGAAATGAACACATATGAATAATGTTCAAATATAATTATACTAGTTTTTCAGCCTAAATACCTTGGAATCTACAAAGACAGTTCATAGACAAAGGGGACACTAGTAAAATTCACTGCAATAGATTTCTCCATTCATAATGACAGGAACATCTCTCTCAATATTACTTAGCTAATGAAGGAATAGATCTGCTGTGAAGTTCCTAGGAGGCTCATTTTCTTGAGTACAGTAGTAAAAGTTAGCTGATGAATGACCTAAACTGCTTAATGTTTCTACTTATAACTTCTGAGCAGCAAGGCGTATCTAGGAGAGTACTGAAGGAGTTATCCTCAGGAGGCCCCAGTGTCCTTGTAGGTTGTCAGAGTCAATGAGCCAGGTTTATTTCAAATGGCTCCTTAAATGAACATTTATTTTGTGCCAGTAACACGTTTTTGATTAACAGCTCCTTTTGACTAATTTGCTTCCCAAAACAGCCCAATAAAGGACTCGTTTAAAACATAATTAAAAGCATGTTATTGCTAGTAGTTAATACTGATTAAAACAGGCATTAAGACAATTATCGTTGAAGGAAAGTAAGCACCCCGTAGTTAGTATAGAATCCATTCTTACAGTTTTTATGCATTGCATACAGAAGTGGGCTGCCTGCCAAATATGCAGAAATTCTTATTCTGCACATAATTGTATTGAAATTTGATTCCAATTAATTTTTTTAATGGACAAGAAATCTGACAATATTCATGTTTGATATTTGGATTTTGGTTTTTAGAATACACGCTCATTTTCGACAATTTCAAGTTAACGCTTTCTCCTGCCTGGTTACTAAATTGACTAATAAGAAAGAAGTATCCCTGTTACTGTGCCTTGTACTGATACTTCAAAGAATGTGATTTCTTAGCTGGACTACAGTTATTGCATCTTTATTTTGTGCCTCTGCAACTTTACACTGTAAATTGCTGATTTTTAATTTTTTTTTTTTAAAAAAAACATGAGCAAAATACTGGCTGGGAGAGGTGGTATGTATTTCAGGTGCAGAAATGTAAGCCAGTCTGAAAATTGTAAGGTCTTAATGTTTTGTGCTGGGTTTTTTGCTGGTTTTGGGACTGGTTTGTGGGGTGTTTTTTGGTAGCTGAGTGTACGTGAACTTTGCTTTAAATAAATCCTGAATTCATCAGAAAATACACATAGAAGTAATGTCATGTTTTTATTAAAATAATGCAATATCTTCCCTCAGAATGAAATATTAAAGATTTTTTTTTTTTTTGAGATGAAGGGCTCTATGATCCAGTAGGTTCTTTACAATTACTGTAGAGAAAGTAAACATAAAAATGTTTCTTGCCACTTTTAATCTTTACATGAAAGTTCAACTTGTCATTTAACAAATGCATTTCTGTTTTGAACATCTTGATTCCTTAATTTCTTAGCTGCATTCTATATTAGGTCATTGCAATTTGGAGCAAAGAGAAATGTATATCCGCTGTAATCTGGTTTAATTTAACAAATCGGTAAGAATGGATGAAGACTTCTGAGATTATTTTTAACAGTTACTTCATCTGCAGTTTAAAATTTTGAGGAATTTTAGCTAAGGACTTGCTTTCAGCATTGATTTCAGCTTTTTCTACCTTACCTCAATATAGTATTAATACTGGAGAATGACCAAAATTATTATGCAATCTCTTAAAAATGGAGTAAAGGAAATATTGTTCTTATTTTGAAATGTGCATTCTATTATATTGGGGGTTTATTTTTTTTAATAAAAAAAAAAGGAGAAATGAAAATATACTAAAGGTTACTTAGCACATAGTTTTACACCTTTGGCTGTACATAGCATGAGTGTGCTTTCAGCCTTCACATTATGCTGGGTTGATGAGGGGGAGCTGTCAAGGATCTGACACATTCTCAGGGGCCAAAGCTTTGAGTTTGAGATAAATGCTGTCTGGTGTGTAGGGAGCAGAGTGAGACCGATGTGTCACTGGAGCTTTAAAGTCTGGTGGACTTCCAAGGCAAGCATGTAATTTGTTGTCATTGGTGTCTGCAGTAACGAGTCTCTGAAAACAGCCTTCTAACCTGAAGTGGTTGTGGTGGGTCCAACACCTTCTGGATTCTAGGTTTTCACAGTAACATCAACTAAAAAAAATTAATATTTCCCTTTTTCCTCAAATCTTAGTGCTACTAGAGACCAAAGTGAGCTGAGTTGAGCAAGCACAGGCTTGACAAGTATAGAGTATATAATGTTGCTCCTAATCCTGTGGCTGATACCTATGTTAATGTCTTTGGGGAAATAATGCTAATGTCTTTGGGGAAATAGCTGGAGATAGTGTGGGGCTGCTTTTCCCCATCCTGAGCTATTTCTAGGAGGAAGGTATGAAACTTTTGAGCTTGTGGGCTGATGCTGAAAACAGACCATGTGTGATCGGCAGGTTTGGAATAGTTTTTTTTTTTTCCTCCTAGCGTGTGTCACGCTGCTGCATGATGTCCATGTGCTCAGACATGCTGCTTTCCCCTAGCATGCCGGGATCTGCCCTCCCGCGGGGGTGTGGGTCCTGAATCAAGGAGCCAAAGACACCAGCATCTGCTCTGCATAAAACAGCACCAACAACATTGGCATTTATCACTGTATGCTTTGCGTTTCTTCTTGGTGCACCGTTAGCTATTTACTGTTTCAATCCTTAGGTTGATGAACATATGTTGCTATAACAGTCGTTTGTAGTAAGCGTGTTACGTAGAGCTTCTGACAGCATTGACCATGATAGATATCAGTGATAGCCATAACATGCTATAACCACACTGGACACAGCAGTAGTGTCTGAAACACTGAGTATTGAGTTGGAGCTCTTTGTTCGTTAGCTTGATTGCTTGGTGTGAAATCTGAGCTTTGCAAGCAGCCCCACTCTGGAAAATATGAATTTTCCATTACTGGTAGAAATAGATGTATGTGGCAAGAGATTAGTACCTTATTTAGCCAGTGGTCCCAGAACTTCTGAGGTGTAATGCTGTATTCAGGTGTGAGTGTGACCTTTGTAATGTATAAGTGTGGGGAACCTCTCCCTTAAGCCAACCCACATACTTAAAATCATCTCTGAAAAATACTTGATCTTACTTCCACTTTAGAACCTCACTGCCCTCCTTAGGTGGTGGTTAGGCCTGTGGTCTAGGTGGAAAGACAAACCACTTTGTTGAAGAGGAAAAATGATAACTATGGTATTGCATATAATTAAAATCTCATACATTTTTTTCCCGAGTTTTTCTTCTGAAAATATCAGATGTGTATGTAATCCTCTCGGGGGAACTAACATCTCTCTCAGTTTATCTGTTTTAATTAAACTGTTAGTTAATTCTTGATTCTTGGTGTAAAGAAGGGGAAAGAAATCATCTGAAATTATTCAGTTACTATAGTTTAATGGATTTTTAACAATTACAGAATGAAAAGCAACAAAAATAAATAATACAGTTGTTAAAACTAATAATGTAACAAAGGTAAAAAGACATCCCTGTAGACTAGAAGAAGTATTAAAACAAACAAACAAACCCCAACAACCCTACAATCAAAGACTAGTCAGCTTTCTTGTTGTTTTCCCACTAGAGGGTCTGGCTATTAATAACACATTTGCAAGAACATCTGAGGAGTGGTGACAGTAAGGGAGGAAAAGAATCCCAAGGCTTTGAAATTGTAGCAAATAGGTGATGGAAGCTGGACTTTGTTGTGGACTAAAGGCGATATTTTGGGTTTTGATAGTGAATTAGAAATGATGGACTGTTACAGTCCTTGAAAATGCCCCTGGTGACAGAAAGAGAAGAGGTGAGGCAGTCACTGCCGATGGAGCTTTGCAACCGCATTCTGAAGCACAAAGTTTGTGATTCTCAAATTCAGAGGAAATAATGTTCCCAGTGCAGAGCTATAAAATGGTGACAGCCTGGGAAGTTGCACCTCTTTAAGAAAATTTACATAAGATTTATAGGAAGACTGTGCAAGACTTAAGGATAGCCTGGTTTGAAGCAAGAAATGAGGCTCAAACAACGCTTGTATAGTGTGGATGCTAATATTGTCCATATTAAACAAGAAAGACAACACCAGCAAAGAACTGTTGGGGGTAATAAGGCTTTCAGAAAGAGGTACCGGCATGTGCTCCCAAAAGGACTAGGTAACACATGAAAATGACTATGAAGTTCTAGTTCTGACTGAAAAACAGGAAGAAATTTGAGATTTTGGGGAAGAATTATTCCAGCAGACTGCAGAGATTTCTATAGTTTTCTATAAGTAATTTCTATAGATTTGAGAGGCAAATATCAATCTGGTGCACAAGGTGATAGAGGACTGCAGAGCTCTCTCTGACCTTACAATGGGATGAGGAAGATAATTCTGGAAGGAAAAGGAATGAGAAAAAATCCAGAAGAACTTACTGCATTTTTCCTATTTTCCCAATGAAAATCGATGCCCTGAAGGCTGTGGAGATGGGAAGAGAGAACAGAGTGGAGATGTCTTTTAAAAGTGGAGGAAAAATTACTTGACCTGAGGACACAATGGGGTTGTCAGTGAAGTGGTGTGGTGGAGGTGGCCATGTCCCTGGATGCAGGGGGGACATCTCCTTTCCCACAGGGCTGTCTGGCTGGAAAGTGAGTGGAGCAGGACTGCCAGGGGCGGTGGGACATGGGTACAAGTGGAGGAGCCTTTCACTCATGCAGTGGGGCTCACAGATAGCAGTGAGCAGTAGAAAGCACCAGCCAGTACCCAAAGCAGGCTGCAAGGATTGTTGTAGGGATGAGAGAGAATTGGGCAAAATTTTCTTCAAGTAACTTGTGTCAGATAAAATAAAGCCCATGTGCAAGGACATGGACAGATAGCTGTGCAGAAACCTTTCTACTTCAGCCCCGCCTTCCCTAGTCACTTTGAGCTTTCTCTATTTGAAAGTTAAATTTCTAATTTTATTCAAATAAAGCCTGGCTTTCTTGTGTTTAAAAGACTTCTGGTCTTTAGGGATCTCACTGTAGGTGATGGCTTCAGCAGATCCACTTCAAAGCTTTGGTGGATTCAGTGTCCTATCATAACATATACTAATTAGTGAAGCTGTGGGCCAAATTCCTGTGGGATATAACCCAACAGATACAATAGTATTATACTGGAATTAGTTCACTAAACCAAAACTGTAAACCTGCATGCACAGAAGTCCATGGCAAATTTCCAGTAAATCCAGTAAATATAGGATTGGAACTTAATGAAGATCTGGAGCTCTTTTATATCAAAAGGAGAGAAAAATGTTTGCTTAAAAACTTGCAGTGTATTACAATACCAATGTGAAACCACTCTATTGATAATAAGGCATTCTTGTATTTGCTCAAAGTAAAAGAAAACAGGAGATCTATACTGTGTATATATAAATGTATAAAAAGGGGATTTCTCACTTTTATCCAGAAGGGAAGAAAAAAGGAGTAATTTGTGAGAGAAACCCCCCAACTCTCTCAGCCTGTCCTCATAGGGGGGTGCTCCAGCCCCCCGAGCCTCTTCGTGGCCTCATCTGGACCCACCTGAGCAGGTCCGTGTCCTTCTGCTGTTGGTGCCCCCAGAGCTGGACCCAGCACTGCAGGGGGGTCTGACGAGAGCAGAGCAGAGGGGGTGAATCCCCCCTCTCACCCTGCTGCCCACACTGCTCTGGGTGCAGCCCAGCACACGGGTGGCTTTCTGGGCTGCCAGCGCATGTTGCTGGCTCACAGTCAGTTTTCCACCCACCAACACCCCCAAGTCCTTCTCCTTGGGGCTGCTCTCAATCCCCTCCCCGTCCAGCCTGGATTTGTGCTGGGGATTGCCCTGACCCATGGGCAGGACCTTGCCCTTGGCCTTGTTGAACTCCATGAGGTTTGCACGTCCCCCCTCTCCAGCCTGTCCAGGTCCCTCTGGATGGCACATCCCTTCCCTTTAGAGTATCAACCACACCACCCAGCTTGGTGTCATCAGGGAACTTGCTGAGGGTGCACTCAGTCCATGTTGCTAACAAAGATGTTAAACAGTGACGGTCCCAACCCCGACCGCTGAGGAACGCCACTCGTCACTGCTCTCCACTGGGACATCGAGCTGATGACCCCAACTCTTTGAGTGCGACCATCCAGCCAATTCCTTATCCACTGAGTGGTCCATCCATCAAATCCACGTCTCTCCCGTTTAGAGACAAGAATAACATTATTGCTGTTGTCAGATACATTTAGCATTTGTCAGTCTATTATAAATGAAAATGAAGTGCATCTATCTTAAAACTTCTAAATAAAAATAGTAAGCTCTAAAAGTATGTGTTTTGACACCGTTGCTTCCACACCCACTCGGAAAGCAATTGCATATCAAAATGTTTGAGGAGATGTCCTTGCTGTGGCAAGCCTTCTTCTCAGTTCTGTGCAGGCTAATAAGGCTATGGCTTTGTTGATACATTTTAGGAGAGTGTATTTGGAAGGAAAAATTGGATGCTGAGCTTTTGTTGTGATAGCTCTAAGACTCTGTATTTTGGCTTAGAGTTCTAAGACTCCATTTGAAGAAAGAAAAAAGGAAAGAAACCAGCAGAAATGATTCAGGTGTCAAACAAAAATCTCTTCCAAGAATAAGATTTATTTCACTCTGTAACCCCTTGCCAGAAGTTTGTGTTTTTGGGAAATGAAAATTTCTGTCTTGGTGGTATTAGTAAAGCAAAACCAGCTGAGCACATTCAAACAATGGACAGAACATGTCTCTGCTAATTTTGAATTTTCTGGCTTTTGTCACTGTATGTCACAACCATAATTATTATTTAAACACAGAGGTGAACTGCAAAACATAAATGAAACTTTAGCTGAGAAATGCTGTATGAAATAAAAGTTCCCTCTAAGTTGTGCAAACCTTCAGCATGGCTACGCATTTTAATTTATCCTTGTTTAAAATTTTGTGTCTTCCATCTGAGATTACCCTAGTGTAATGAGAAGATCCCAATGAAATATTTATGTACCAGTGAAAAATAAGTTAATAAGGTAGTTTTTGGGGAATTTGGGCACTTCCACAGGTTGAATGGGAAGCAGAGATTTACTGTCTCAGCAGAGACTGATAGCCTGATCCCCACCTGGAAACACAGTCCAGTGCTGGGGTGCTGTCAGGCTTTCCTCCTGCCTTCCAGTTGGCAGATCACTTCTTCCAGTTAACGTGCAGTGCTACAGCATAACCATAACTCCATGGTTTTGTGCTTCACCTGGAAAACGTCACATTTTAAGAAAATAGTAGTAGTAGAGTCTCTCTTTTTAGAACTGTAGGTCGGTACACTTCTTGTTGTAGGACTGGGATTGTATTTTAGCTGACGTGTCTTAGTGAAGGCAAAAGAAACCTTGCTTGTGGACACTCACTTCAATACTGGGAGACAGCAGCTGCAGTTGTCATAGATATGTACACATACACTACTCGGATGTCAATGTGAAAAACACACCTGAAAACTTAAAACCTATGTACATGTTAGATCCCAGTTAAAGTAAAGCTATAAAAAATCTCATATTTTCTTAATGTACATATGAGTATGTATGCATGAAAAAGACACAGTGAATTTGTACTCCCTGTTCCAGTACACTTTAACCATCCCTAGCAATCCAGCTTCACCATTCCTACTCTGCAACTCTGGTGTTATTTCTAGGAACTAGTGGCACCTATTTGTATACCTTAGGGTGTCCACAGATGATATGCCAGATGTTCATGGGGCTATTTCCATCCCTGATGGTCTTGTTGGGCTGAAGGAAGAAAGAAGCCTGTCTTAGTATTCAACTGCAACCTTAATTTGGGCTCACCCTAGCATGGCAACTATGAAACTTGGCTAGAAAGGCAATATAAATTGCTATGACAGATTATGACAAATATTTCATATTAACCCACTCAGAACTAATGGGAGCTAGAAAGAATATAGTAAAGGTTCTGGGATCTTGATATGGAGTCCCTGTTACCTTTCTTGCAATATCTCTCTGCTGTTAAGTATCTCTGCCTTGGTGGTGCTGGGTTGTGAGCTGAATATTCTGCTGTGTATTTTGCAAACATCTCTGTAGTGTGTTTTAATTGTGAAACTAGCTCCTCATTCTGTAAAATATTATGTATATAATAAAACTGAGGTTAAACTGGAGACAACACTTTCTTTTGCTGTGCAACACCAGGAGAAAAAACTCTTATTTTTGCTTTTTTTTTTTCCATAACTGGGTGTGGTGTTTTACTACTGCTATTTTTTTGAATATGGACTTTGGTTAGAAGCAGTAAGGGAAGACCAATGGAAAGCTTGAAGCAGAGAATCAGGTCACCTCTCAAAAAATCTCTCATATTTATACAGTTAATATAAAAATATAAAGGCGTTTTAAAAACTAGGTTTTTTCAACCTTTTTGTTATATTGCAAAAAGAGCCCTTTCTTGCAGCAGCTTCTGCGCTGGTTACTTAAACAGACCACAATGGAAAACAAAACCTTTCCTAAACATTGGAGAGTCCTACAAAAGTGCCTGGCCTGAATTAGGTTCTAGACCTGGGAAAAGTAGGGTTACTTTTGCATGCAAACGGTGAGCAAAGTGGATTTCAGGATAGATTAGACATGGGACTTACTTCAGTAAACTTCAGAAGAATTACATGAGGTACCTTCCTTAACTGGAGAGAAGTCTGGCCCTTGTGTGGTTTTGTAAAAGCTATTCTTACATTTCTGTCCATGAAAAGCAGTTCATATGTTCATCCTTAGAAATACCCTTTTGTTTTACCTGGTATATCTGTTCAAGTAAGCTTTGAATTGTTATAAAAGTGAATCCTGGATAATGAAAAAAATTATATTGGTAACAGTAGACAACATGATATTAAGTCACTGCTGTTCATGCACTCTGGGTCTCTGTAATTTTTTTTTTTTTTTTTTCCTCTGGAACAAACTAAACAGGCTTTGGCAACACAGGATCTTATAACATCAAACTGTACTAAAGGCAGATTTCCATAAAGTGCTTGCACAGCACAGAAAGTTTAAGTGTTGGCACTGAGACAGGTTTGTGTGGTACAGAAGAATTCTTATATTTGAATGTTTCTATCTTACAAGCCTTTATATGTCAAACTTTAAGTGGAATTGACTGTTTATCCCAGTTGATTTTGACTAGTGACGCCTTCCAGGTTGGAGGGCGCTCACTTCACTCTGTTTCCCATCAGCACTCCTTGACTACCGGCATGTGGTGCCAATTTGTTCCTTCTGTACAGAGAAGAAAAGAAGTTTGGATTTAATTTTAAGCCTTGACACAAGGTTTAATTTGCTAAAAAGGGGAGCTGTGCCATTGTAAATCTTGGAGGAGACACCAAGGTTGCAAAAATTGTCAGCCCAATCTGTTTTGAGCACCATTTCAGTCGTTCTATTAAAGGAACAATATTCCTTTTCACAGCTTGTTCAGCTGTATCAAACCACACAGGTTAGCGTGTAGTTGGCTATTTATTGTACCTTTTACTGCCTTCTGATCAAGTTTTTATGATAAGAGGGAAATTTATGTGCTGAAAATGATTTATCAATACATTAGGTAGGAGAAAAAAAAAGTTATTCTGTTTCAGGTGACTAAACCTCAAAGCACAGCAGCTTATGGCTTTGCCAGAGATACACGCAAAGAGAATAAAATTGTGTTACCATTAAAATCTCCCTAGATGTACAGAAGTAAGGACATTGTGGATCTACTACCATTCTTTTGAGAAGAAAACCATGTTAGAACATGATATTGATGCATGTAGGAACTCAAGTACTGTTTTATTGCTGGTGTTGAGTCAGGCCATACTTAGCTATAAAGACTAGTTGTCCCTGTGGGCAGATTCTGAACTCAGTTAGGATGATGTAAATGGTCCCTCTTCCTTCACAGCTTTACACGGTAGAAGAGGAGAGGGTTTAGCACGAAACTCTCCATCTCTGCTGGGAATGTGAATTTGGTCATTGACTTCAGTCGGGTCAGGGTTTCAGCCTCTGTCCTAATTCTTTGTAAATGTTTTCTGATCCATGATGATATTACCAGGGAAGGGCAGTATGACGTGATGGGATTTGGTAAATATTTATTTAAACTAGTCTGGTTTTAAAAAAAATACTCATTTTGTAGTTGGTTAAAACTCAGAAATTGAAAAGTATATTGGGAAAGCTATAATACATTAATGTCTATTAAACCTATACAATATCTTGCTTCTGTCCTTTTTTATTTTACTTTTTAAGAAATGGATGTCTGACCCAATAGTTCATTTATGCTCATCTGTCATGTAAGTCCTTTTTATTTCGTGGATTAAGTGCTACAGACCTAATAAATCATAGCTGCTCTTTTGGCACCATTCCAACTCATGTTGTCAATCTGGGAAATGTGCATGTGTAATGTTTTAAATTCTGCAAAACAGCAAGTTTTTGTTAACTTTGTGCTATGGCTGACTTAGCTTTCAGATAGTTTCCACTTTTCCATATACTCTGGCTGACTAATACAGTGATTTTAATATTTTAAAAAGTTTTTTAATTATAAGGTAAAAAACTTGCTTTATTCTATAGTATAGGAGTTATGTTGTCTTGTTCCTCTTACTACTTATTCTTGTTGTGAAGAAAACCTAAACCTCTTTTGGAGGCCGATAAAAACCCCCCAACAAACCCTAAAACCACTTTTTCTATTTTACATTTTCTCCTGTTTCCAAGCTACATATCTTTTTGTGTTATTAACATGTGTTTTCTTTTTCCTTCCTCTGATATGGTTGACTCGGTGGGTAGATGTATATACCCTGAAATGTTTTTCAGTATTAATCATATTGAATTTTGATGTAGTATTAAAGAGAAAAGAGGAGAAACTAGAGATGTACCATAAACTGGACCATTTATCAAAAACTTTGCTTTCTTTTGGGCGTATACATTGGAATGAAAAGGGACCTGGTTCTAAATTTCCAATGGTTTTGCTAAACACAAGAACTGGTAAGGCTTTGCCAAAACAGAAAGGAACGTGGATCCTGTTTTGTCTTTCTCTGAGAAAGAGGGTGGAATCGGGGCAAGACAGGGAGGGTGGGAGCCGTGGATGTGTCCCTTTGTGAGCTGGGAGCACGCGGGGCAGCAGCAAGCACCTCTCATCTGTGCAATTCAAATATCATCTCTATACCCTTAAGCACAAGCATTTTGATTCTTTCCAGACTTAAAACCGATGCTCTATGTTGTACATCATATGCCTCTTCCCGATTACAGGATTTATGGAGAGGAGGTGTTGGTTGCTTTGCAGGAAGTCTTGTAGCCAGCTTATCTGTGCGCAGCTCCCTACTTATCAGCTCTGTCTCCAAGATCTTTTTCTCCTGGTATTTATAATAGGATAGCTGCTACTCCTGAAGGTGAAGGAAGAGTCTAGTTACGTGGGCTTCTACAGCCTCTCTGATTACTCTGTGCTTCACTCTAACTCCTTAGCAGAAAGATCCATTTAACCCTTTTGCTGCTCTGAGTCAGAAATACTGTTTTCTGAGTTGCTAGGTGTCACTGATGTCTGACGTATGTTTGATGGAGTTAAGGGCATTATGTTTTAATCACACATAATAAAGACTATTTAGAAACAATATGCCACTTCTAAAATTTAACCTGAATTTATGGCATTCTACCACATTCCAGTAAATAAGATAGATACTGCAGAAGAGTTGATTAGCCTGTGATTCATCATTCCCATTTCTAGAGCTCAGTTTACTACAATATTCTTTAGTTATGCTAGTGAGCATTATGCTTTTATTGCAAGGGTTTTGCATTTGAAGATAGGAATGTAGATTTCAGTGCATGGAGCGGTCTGCCTGTGCAACCGTCTGATCTAGACACCAGCCTCAGGTTCGAGTGAACCCCGCTCTGGTTCCTACAGAGAAAAGCCTGACAACCTGGCGCCAGCCCTCCGTCGACGCCAGGCATGGGGATTTAAGTCAGCTGCCGAAATCTGGCTCGAGCCCTGGGAGCACTCACCTCCCACCATCCTGCTGACAGCAGGAGATGCTGTGAGAGAGTTTCTCCTAGAAGGAGACCTCTGCAAGCTCTCTTCTTCTCATCCCAATTGTCCTAATATTTCCATTTAAGGCAAGGCAACAGCTTTGTTTGGGACTAGAGGGATCTGCAAGGTCTTGTGATGAAGCACAACATTGTTTACCTGCAACAAACACAGACAGAGAGAGAGAAATCCTCTCCCACGTGACTGCTGGGAATGTCTCGGGCATCCTCTGTTGGTCCCCACAGACAAATTGCATTTGTAGGCACGCAGTGTTTGTGCAATTAATCAAGCCCATTCTGAAGCCAGTGTAATTTGGAAAGATGACCATTTATAGAAGATTTGTTGTTCACTGACCGCAGTTACAATTATCTAGGAGAACAGATAGGTCAGATTTATTTAATTTGCTTTTTTTGTAAAGGCAGTATATTCTGTTAAAATTGGCTAGCAAAAAGATTTGTTTCCATGTGGGTGTGTATTTCAACACTGCGGAAAAAATGGTTATTTCATAAGCTTGAACATCAATCTTTGGATTTACACAAATTTTAAATTATATTCCTAAGAGTTTGTAACGGAAGCCAAGAGTTATTTTCTGGTTATTAATCTTTCTCCCCTATCCAAAAACATCCCCAAACTTTGTTTAGCTGTACAGTCTCTTCAGACTGTTGATTGTACTGTACTGGGGCTGAGAATGTTTCAGTTTATGTAACCAGTCTCTCTGTTTAAATTTCAATGACAGATCTTTTCATTTTGTTTACAGCCAAATAACAATGCAAACATGTCATGCTACAGCCGTAGACATGGTGTGCGGTCATTGAAAAGGGCATTCACCAAATTGATTTCTTGGTCTTATCCTCTTAAAACTTATTAAAAGCATTTCATTGTTATGTGCGGCTATTAGTGAGCAAAAATAAGCTTTCCTTATTTACATAAGGATGATAGCTAGTCACTATGTCTTCTCAGTTATTAGTTGTTTGGTTAATCAGAAAGTTGTGTTATTACAGCGTTTTTTGTAGATCGCAGTTAAGCAGAAAACCCACACATAGCATAATGGTGAAATGTTTTACTGCAAACCCAAATACTTAACTGAAATCATATCTTTAATCTGTTTATGGCATTGCAATATTTAAATTGTTTGCATGGATTTGATTATAAACTTTTACGTAGATATATTCATGTTGTAGTATTTGGTAATACAAACGTCAATGTGAGGCAGATTTCTGGGCATAATTAATGCTAAATGACAATTTGCAAGTGAATTCATCTAGTCTCTTCTGGGTTTTCCATCTGGTGCTTATCATGTAAAGATGTCCAGTCAGCAGTGTTCAAGTTGTTTTCCAAATTCTTCCACAGCCTCTCTATGCACAGAAGAGTCTTCCTATTTATCCTTGATAGGTTTCCTAACCTTCTTAGCAACTTCTTTCTGCTCTTCTAAGAAAGCATAAGAACTTCTAGTTGTTATAGTGTAATAAATTTTAACCTTTTCCCTAATATTTTAACACAAATTTTTGAAGTAAGTTAACGACGCAGTCTGAGCTTAGGCTCTATTTTTAGCTACTGCAATAAACTCCACACATCCTAAAATCCTGTTCATAAATTTGTCAGTTTCTGTCTTGAAACTAGTTGAATATTTTGCTTCCACTGCTCTGCCTACAGTGTGGAGCATTGAGTGGCTATGCAGGAATGATGTTCCTCTTGTGCTTAATCACTGTTTTCTGGTGTCCAGCCTAAATTCACTGACAGCAAGCTCATACCCATTTATGTTTGTGTCAGCATGAAGATCTCTTTTTCATTTACCTCTCTGCTATCCTGAGCAGTCATGTTCCTCATCCGCTACTGCTTTGCCTAGGATTAATATCCCATCTTGAACTTGTGCTGTATGACTATATTTAATTATGTTTATATTAATCTGGTCCTCAAGGACACATGATATGTCTGTAGGAAATATTCTACCCTTCTATGTATGGATGATACCCACTAACTTTTGTATCACCAGTAGACTTCACCATGTTGCTATTCTTTATGGCAAAATTATAAATGAAATGCAAAGTCTTATTTTAAAAATCTTATTTAAGGAACTTCCCCGGTATCGTCCCTTCAACCCAAGAGCATAACATATTGAGCTTGGTACTTTATATTGTTTATTTTTCATTATTTTTTTCCGATTTCCACCTCCTTTCTCTTCCTTCAACTTCAGTTTCTCCTTGATGAGTGCTGTGTGTATGATAGATTTTCATGGTTTTAACAGGGTTGACAATCGCTGTCTTGCAAAAACATTTGCCATTTATCGCTCTTTCCTTTTTCAGAAATACGAAGAGTATAGGGCTAGCACATGTTTAAGATTCCCCAGATAAATATTTTTTTTTCTTTCCTCACTTAGAAATTTTGTCTGCATGAAATTCAGTGACTTAAATACATTTGTTCAGGATTTCTGGACATCTGACAGCCTGGGAAAAGCATTAGATCCAAATGGTCCCCTGGACATCTGGGAATCCTAGAAATGTCATCTGCAGAGAACAAGTGCACTGAGGCTTGTGTTTCCAAGAAGCATCCAACCTGCTGCCCAGACATCTCCTGCATGGTCAGGGCATGCACAGTAAATCGGGCGCTTCCTGGAATCATGAGGCTTATGGACCCTGTATGTCGTATTGCATGCGCACAGGTTCCTCTTCAGAAAATACCAGATGAAATGTGTGGCAATCACTGCTTACTCCACTCTACTATGTGCAAGTTCTGGAAAAAAGGAAGAAAAGTTGTTTCAGTTTTTGTATTGTATTCCCACTTGATTTTGAGATGTTCATGGGAATGAGTAGCCCCAGATAGGGAGAGAATATCTGCTCAGTAAACTGAAACATATGTTTATCTGACCTATTTATTTTTTTCTACGAAAATCTTGCCTGTTCTTCCTAGAATTTTAATTTGGGTATTACCCAACCTGGGACGCAGCTTCAAAACTATTCTTAAAGCCCAGAGAGTGTGGCTGTGGATAATATAGAGCTCTGAAATGGAGGTGATTCCATAAGAGCCTTCTTAACTTCTCTGAGTATAATATTTTACGTGTCAATAACAGTCTCCACAAATGTGAGCATCTAACCTAATGCTAAGATGGAGACTAGAAGCCAGATGGACAAAATAAAAAACTTGAGGCAGTGCCATTAAGATAGCATAAGGAGCAAAAATTCCATCAGGTGACTAAAAAAAACTTGTCTCAAGCCAATATCATCAAACTTTTCAGCTACTGGACAACAGTTGATTATGACTGTGCATCACTGTTATATAAATTTTTTTTGTAAAGCAGCCAAAAATGTTAAGTGAACTTGTAAGAAATGAGGAAGAATATGGCAAAGGTTTTGAATAAAACACCCAGAAGGCAAACCTCTCGGTTTTCCAAGAAACACTTTTTCTTTGGAAAGAAAACATAAACACACCCCATAGTGCTGAACAAATGCATATGAAGTGTGAGTGACTAAGGGATTAATTCTTCCCCTGTGTCAAAACCAGGATGAAATACCCCAAATCAACTATATTAACTCCTCGGCACCCGAGGATGCTTAATAGACAGTTATTTCTAAGAAGAGAATGTGTGGCAGAATTATCTAGCAAAGAGAAATCCCCTTCACATGCCTGAGAAAACTTCAGGCAATGTCTCAAAAGGAAAGTTCTCAAAAAGCTCTGGTAAGAAAACAGAAGCTATGAATCATGCCATGTGGTATTAAGGAATTTAGAGAGCACACTAAGCAGTTCCATATCAATGCTTTTTCTTAAATGTATTCAACAAAGGGACTATTTCCCTTCAACATTTTCAAATTTCAGCTTTCTCTCCCTTCTTCTCTTTTAGCAGTAGCACTGCTCAAAAAACTTGCACAGTTATAGCCTTTAGTGTAAAATCCCTGGATTTCTTGCTTTTTATTTTCCTGCCTCTCAATTGGTTTAGAGAGAATTTTAAAGTTATAGCCTAAAAAAGGAATATTAAAAGAAAGAGATTATAAAAGCAATTGTAGAAAAGTTTGGGAACTCATAACTTGTAACTTTCGTAATAGCTACAGCAGAACTGCATATGTGAACATGTCATTTTGTTCTCCCACAGTGCTCCAAAGCGAAAAAATAACTTACTGAATCTTTGATTTCTTATCAGTACTTTGCTGATTCATCAGTACAAAATACATTGCCAGTAATGATGGTTAAAGAAAGAAATTCAGACTCCCAGGCTCCTTGAATAAAGCATTTCAGAAATTCCTTTTCTGATTAATCTTTCTTGAATTCCAATTAATATTTGTTGAATCTTGCATGTCTAGAAGTGTATATCAGTTAAGGAAAATGCTTTGGGATTCATTGCTTCATCTGATTCCTTGGAAAAAACAGCTGGCCACTGGGATTGGGTTGCCTGGAGCAAGCTGATTATGGGAATTCTCCAGCTCACGTTTGGATTTTTTCCTACTCCTAATCAAAGCTCACTGCTGTAACTTACATAAGTTGAGTTTTTGTTGTATTTTGGGGTTTTGTTTAGTTTTTTTCTTAATAATAACAAATAATTACTGCATACATTTCTGTGGCCCTGGCTTATACAGAGGTCAGAATGGATCATTCTAAGGTCATTCTTATCTTGAAATGTTGGAGGGGAGCAGAACATTACACAACAAGAGCAAGCAGTCTCAACCTTCAGACTGATCAACAACAATAAGTCTCACTTGTGAGATTTTTTTGTCTTGTTTTTTGACATTTCTTTTCAGAATTTATTTCGTTTGGATTTTTCTTGCAGGTCCAATGAGATCTTTGAAATAAGTCTGATGAAAAATTTTGAAATGATGAATTAATTAAATTTGTGGCAAAATGTATGTTTCCATACTGCATATTTTTGTTCATTAGACACAAAAAAAGCTGCAGCAGCAAAACAGGTAATTTTTGAAATGGCTCAGAAAAATTGTGCTTTCCTGTGTATATTAAGTAAATTTTCTATACTTTATGATTTTATAGAATCATAGAATGGTTTGGGTTGGAGGAGACCTTAAAGATTTTAATAATATAACTAAAGTGTAGGATAAACTAAAAAACTAACATTTAAGGAAAGCTACATTTTAACCTCTCTGGCTTCTCATCTGCTGTAATAGATGGGAATTTTCACTTCTCTATCCTCTCAATTGTATGCTGTAAAACCTGTTAGTGTCACTGAAGATTATACGGGTGTTTCTATGGAGAAATTTAGTCTGTATTTTACATATATGAAATTGTTAAAAATTGTATCACATTCCTAAAATGATTGCTGCAGAACAGTTGATGTTCAGCTGACTCACACAAAGCTGCTTTTAGACCATCCAAAGTATAATTAAATGGGGAATGAAAAGGTGTGAAAGAAAGCCTTGTCTGCTCAAACAAAGCAAATGCTCTGGGGTAAAAATAAATAAATATATAAAAGAAGCAGAAGGCTGTGGGGTTTGTCCCTCGCTTTCCATGGTTGTCATTTGGTGCTGGAAGGTTACTATACAAGCTCTGCTGATTTAGATATGTGCTGTGTTGCAAGGGTGTGTCCTCTAGATAGCAAGGAGGGTTTGGAAGTTATCCCTGGTTATTCCCTGGAATGAGGAAAGATCATGGAAAAATGAAATGGTGCCTAGAGAAGGAAAATATTTTCAGTTGCACAGGTGGAGTTTCCATTAGAAATGAAGTTTCATTATGTTCAACAGTCTCCGGTGTCCTGACAGCCGTGGAAAGGATAATCTTAAAATAATCATATCCTAGATCTCCACCTGCTGTAGTAACATGCTATGTATTGACATATGTATGTATTCAGTGACACACAAGTTGGTATGAATTGTTCTATGATCAGGTGAAAACACAGAGCAAGAGTTCAGGGGGGTGGGGGGGGCAAGGAGGAGGGTTGGCCCATGCTTTACTCCTTGCCCAATAATCAACTGGCCGACGCTTTACCTCCAGCTGAGAGGTCAACTGCGTGGTCGCCTCTGTAGCTGGTGCTCTTCGGGTTGACCAAGTGATGCAGCTGCCCTACTCGTGCAGCAGATGTGCTTAATCTCAAGATGTTTTCAGTCTCCTCTGACCCGGGGCATGGGAACCTCAGTGCATTTCCCAACCCAAGTCTCATTAGCATGATACAATTAGATTATTGAATAATGCAGTTGACAAAAGGCACATATTATTTATAATTTGTGTTAGTGGCAAAAATTGCTTTAGACTGAAATTTCATAAGCTTGTCTTTGTGTCATTTGTTGTACAACAGGTCTGATAAGGAAAATCATCATGTTATATTGTTGTTATATTTACACATTTTAAATAGTTGCATACATTCAGGAAAGAATTTAAAACTTCTGTTTTTCAACTTCCTTCTCTGATGTGTGGGTTTTTTCCTCGCATTTTATTTGTATACCATTTGAACAATATGAACTGCATAAACTGACTGTTTTTTCTTGCATATGGAGCTTTTAGTAGAAGATGTTCATGAGTGGATTTTATTAGAATTGAAATCTGCAAAGTTTGTGACATATTAAACTATGCCCAAACTAGACCCTTTTGTCATAAAACACGAATGTCTCTCCTAACTATACTTTTCTCAATAGAATATTTAGAAAATAAAAGCACAACTTAATTTTATTTTTAAGCATGTTTAAATGAACTAATGATACTGTACTTCATTGCAATATATTGTACATCCCAAATGATGTAATTCTGCACAGTAATATTTTGAGTATTTTTTTTTCCAGGCAAGACTTTTTCTTTAAATTCCTGCAGAAGTGCATTACTTTGACTGCGTACTCCGTATACAGTCTGTTTACTGCATAAGATATTGAAAAAATCCATTTTTCTCAAAAGACATGCTGAATTATATTTTACCTATAACATTGCATTACATGCCAGTAGATACAACAAATATGACCTATAGTGTGAAGCATTAATTAATAATTACGTTAGAAAGATTTACTTGTTGTTATAGTGATTTAGTGTAGTGGAATGATGTGGGATTACTGATGTATTGAAACATTATGAAGCTTTTTATGAGGAATTCAGGATATGTTTATTTCCTTTTCCCCCTTGTGAAAAGATGTAAAAAAACTTTATACAAAGATCACAAACCCTACATGTGTGTGCTTTGCAAGACTAAGAAATTGGCTAAAATTCTGCTGAAGTTCATTAAAGAAAAAAGGGGGATTTTAGGTAGAGTAGGCTATCCCAGCAGCTGCTTATTATTTCCTCTCACACCGATGGTATTTCTGGTGTCTGTTTTGTGTTATAGGCTGAAGCTTAGTAAATATTTTTTCTGTTTTAGGGGTAAAGTAAAGTATAGATGGTCCAAGCTAATTGTATCGATAAGATCATTAACTGGGACCTAGGTGGGAGCTTATGGTATAATCACAATTTAATTCTAGCGTTTATTTAAATACAGCAATATTATTAATTTAGACTAGCACAAATCATTGTAACATGAGATAACCAGTAGTAGTTCTTATTTTCTTCCAGTGTGTGGCAATTTTTCTCCCTCTGTGCATATCCCAATGGTATAATTTTTGATTATGACAACATTTTATAACACAGATAAAGGTAAAGGGAATGTCAACGTCAAGCTTTCTGTGTATGCCCTGTGCTGCTTTCCTGTATTAAATGGTATCATTGGACTATTTTCACATGAATGTTTAAGGTGAACTGCCCATCTGTCGCTAGTACGACAGAAAGAAACTTCATGTGCACAAAAAAAATTAAACCCAACACATTTATAATATCTAAATAATGCTATTTCTCAAAGTGTTAAACTTGGTTGCGTTGTGAAGCTACTCTGTCTGCTACTGCTGAATCTCCCACGAAAGAATTTTGCCAGTTCCTTCTGGCCAAATAACACTTCTGGAATTATAAAATATATCGGGCCAATTTTTCCTTCCCTTCAATAGGCAAAGTTTAACAAGACCAAAGCCTGCTGGACAAATAAAAAGAACTAAAGAGTTGAAAGAACTTGAAGAAAAAGCAGTTTCAGGCTTCTTTAATTATCCACGGATGCCAAAAGGCACAACAAGGAGGAGATTCATATCAACAATGTGACAGATATTTTTTATTCTATAGTGATCCTGTCAGTAAAAGAAATTTAATATAGACTCTCTTATCACTCTCTACCATCTCATTTAAGCGTGCAGGTGACTGAGTAATGCACCCCAGGAAAATTTGTCTTCTCAGAATCTGTAATTTTCTGACACAGAGAAACATATTGTGCTGAGAAAAGGAATGAAGAGAAGCAGTACTTGTGCAGTGGAGTATTTTTCCAGTGTATGTTATTTCTAAATACTGCAGTGCAATTATGATAGTAGCAGCATTATTCTGTTGTGTGTTTGATAACTATTGAGAGGTGTGCAAGATTATTTATACTTATCTTGTTGGATGAGACATAAAAGGCAGGGTATTTTGTAGCACCATTTATTTATTTAGAGTCTATATAAAGAAGACTTCTTCCCTTGAACAGCCTAGGTTATAATCTCTGCTCTGTGGAGTTGTACTTATTTGGAAATCTTAATGGTGGCACCACTTTGTTAGGGGGTGAGTAGGGAGAGCCTTCAGCTTGATCTCTGCATTATCTGGGTGGTTCTGCTCAGCATGCTGCACCTTTCCCTCCATCCCAGACTCTCAGTAAACCTCCTGTTATGGGACAGTTTCTACAGATCAATCCTCATGCTTGAACCTGTACTATCTTTTGTGTAGCTAGCGCAGATGCACTGACCCTCAAACCAACACATAAAGAACTTCTCGGGTACGGTTATGGCATAACGTAACTTTTTTCTTCTCTGTATAATTTGATCCTCCACATAAAGAACTTCTTGGGTACAATTATAGCATAATGTAACTCTTTACTTCTCTGTATAATTTGATCCTCAGTGCTTGAAAAGTGCATGGTTATTTTCCAGTGGCATAAGGAGGTGATAAATGTAATTACCAAAGGAGTTAACTGCAATCAGCTGATTTGCAGGATGCTATCCAGGTGTGTAGCAGTAAGGGAAGACAGATGTAGACAGTGCTGGAAAATACCCTGTGATGCACCTAACCCATCTCTTCTTGTCAAATAGTTTCCCTGCAATAGTACTTATATGGTGAGCAAAAATTTTGTGTCCGAACGAAGTTATGCTGCATTTAGAGTGGAGCAGTTTTTAAAAGTGAGAGAGAAGGTATTCTATAATTAATAAATAATATCAGTGAGAATGCAGATTTATTACCTATTTTACTATGCACAAATATATATACTTATATATAAAGATATATAAAGATTTGCAGTGTAGCAAATATTTATTAAGAAAAAGATTTGGCAGCAAAAAGCTGTAAATTCTCAAACGCAAAAGAGGCAACCCAGTATTCTTATTCCTCTTTAACTGGGATAGGAAGATTAAGCAATTTGGGCAAAGTTTCAGAGACAATTTGTGGTGTGGAATTAAACAGTAAATACCATTCCAATCTTTAATAGCAAGATTTATTTAGTTTTTTTTTAATCAGTAGATAATTCACATTGTCTCAGAATTTATTTCTGGTTGTTTTCAGCAGCTGTAGGTGTATATTCTGATATTTTGACAAAGACAAAATGTAAAAAGACCTTTTAAGTTAAAAAGATGAACATAAAAAAGTACTCTGCCTCTTCCAGGAAACTCCAGAGGAACTGTAACTACATGTGTTTGTCCCACATTTGAGGATTTTAGGAGAATTTGCTGTTTTGCTTTGGGTTATTGTTAAACGTCAACTAGACTTTTCTCATCCATGATCCCCAGATCAGGTAGGATGGGGGAAATCTTTTTCTCATTACACTTGCAGCCCAATGTCCATGTTAAAGATTACTGAAGAGTATACAAGGAGTTTCTTTAAGTTGAGGGATTCAGTTCTTCACGATGCCAAGTATATTTTCTGAGTTTGTTTCCACTTGTGTAGAGCCCAGGGTCCTGAGTATCATGATCCATGGAGGTTGTTTCCATGGCTGAATATAGGGTCCTGAAAACACAGGGGTTATATGGGAAATGCAATACTCTTTCAAACTTATCTCTCCAGCTCTGTTTAATAAATGATGTGTTCATGATCTTTTAACATCAGTAACAATTTGTTAGTCATATTACACTGTAGAAGAGAGAGACTGGGAAGCTATCTGAACCATTTTAAAACTTAAATTAGCCACCATAAAGTGCAGAATAAAATTATAAAGACTTTCTTGTAATACAAAATTCATAGAGACAAAACTCTAATTTCCTGATGGATATATGATATTAATGTAACGGATACCTCAGTGTAGTTAAATTGCATTAAATGGTTATTAATGCTTGAATAAACTTCAAGGAAGTGGGTACTGGTTGAAATGGGATAATATTTTGTTCTGCTAAATTATACGTTAATTGGTATTTCCTCTCTTGTAAAAGGACCTAAAGGGCTTAATAAAATATGTGATAGAAACATTATTTTTTCTTCTTGAGATGTTAAGTCTAGAATTTAACTGGAAACATTTCAAATCATTCCCAGAAAATTCATCAACACTCATGATGACATGGCTTACAGGACTCCCCAAAGTAAATAATTATGGCTTTCAGTTATTCAAGGGTATACAGGGCAATATGCAAGGGAGGGAAAGGAAAGCTATGAGTGAATTCTTTGCTGTTTTATTTTCACATTTAAAATTATACTTACTTTGCTTAGATGTAGGTAATTGCTTCCAGTGAAATATAGTAGATAAGGAAGACTACTGACATGACATGGGGAGACTGTTATTCCTGGGTTAATAAAGGAGGGAAACTAGCAAAGGGCCTCAACACCCAGCTCTGGATAATTCGGAGAGGTATCAGCAAATCAGAAGATTGTTTAAGAAAATCTCATTAAATATATCTCTAAACTTTCCTGAAGGGACTTTTTTTTCCTTCTTTGTAGAGTTACTTTTTCCTTGTTGTGTCAGAACTGACCAGAATTGTTATTTAAAGACTAACTACAATATTCCTAGCTGGAAATATCAAATGCAGATACTCTTTCATTTGGAGAAGGAAAAGAAAAAAAAAAATTAAAAGAAGAATATCTATATGAATATGTATATTCTTATATTTATGAATTTATTGATATTACGAATAAGCTTCCCTTCACTTGAACATCCAACAATACTGTGTTTAACAGTTACTGAAAATTAGATGTTTCCACCTTTTCTTCTAAAGGAACTTTAGTTGACTGATGAATGAATGCCTACAGATAATTAACTACATCACAGAAAGGAAGTAAAATTATTTCCTTGGGAACACAGAAGTTAGTGAGGATTCTTCAACCTCTGACCATATGAAAGCCATTAATGTTTTGATTGCAATGTTGCTGGGTTTTCCAAGATGGATCTGCAGGTTTATGTTTTCTCTGCTCCTCCTGGGCCACTGTGTTTGTGTTAAAAACAGACCCTGTCTTACATGTTTCTCATAAAATTTTTATATTTCAGGTGATACTCTCTGGGAAACACAAAACTGCAGCACCCAAATATCCTCAACTGAGATATTCTTCTCATGTAACTTAAAGTAAATCAGAGAGAAAAAATGAGGTTAGCCAAAGTTTTTGAGCTCTGTGATTTGTCTTAGAAGAAAAACATGGTAGTGAAATCGGATACTTTTGATGCAATATAAATACTTTCATATTTACAAAGAATGGGCAAGTTCCCATTTCCTGATTGCCAAAGGAATCATATAGGAGACAGCATTTTTGTTTCTAGCCAAGTGTGATCCCTTTCATAGATTTAATTCAGGGCCTGGCTACAACTGTTTCTCTCACTGCACCTAATCTTTTCTCAGCTTCCCTTCTCTTTCTTCTTATTTTTCTCCAAGACACTCACATCTTCAGAAACCCCTTTATCTCTCTGTGTTTTGGATGCATCCTTGCCCTAACTATTGACCTGGGTCTGGGTGTGAGCAGAGGCTGATGCAGTTTCAGCTACGTGGGTACATAAAGGTCATCTTACAACTATCTTATTTGCAGGCTGGTAATTGAAAAAAAGTTACTTTCCAGGAGGCTTTATCCATTTACAAAAGCATGCATGTAATAGTGGAAACAATGTATATAAGCATAACTGATTGTAAACAAAAACTATTTTGTAAAAGCCAGGTGCTGCAGAGGCCTTATTACAAACTGTGTTGGCTTGTGAGGGGGAACTTGGATAAGTTACGGCTTAATGTAACTTTTCAGTAGTGTAGGATGTTTGATGATGGGAGAATATAGTCATTGACTGAAGAAACTTCTCTGAGAAAAACAGTATTATGATTTTTATTTTAAATCCTACTCATCCTCAACTGATGCCAGAAGAAGTCGTGGCACTTAGGGACATGGTTTAGTGGTGAACTTGGCAGTGTTAGGTTTATGATTAGATTTGATGTTCTTAAGGGTCTTTTCCAACCTTATTATTCTAAGAAACCCCCAAGTTCCTGATCGGTCCATGGCAGGCAGCTGACATGGGTGCTGTAGTTTATCTGAGGGTGTTGTGAAACTTTCAGTGCACAGTGAGAGAGACCAGCCCGAGCCCTGTGGGGACTTGGCGTTTCTGAAGACAAAGCTCACTCAGAGCTTCACCTGTTTTTTTGGCTGGCAAAGTGCTGCCAGTGCAGAAAGTTCAGTGCAAGGGATACCTTGTGCTGCTCGTTGTTGCTAACTGGGTTTCTTTCTGCTTGGGAAAAACTAAAAAAAGTCAAGGGAAAATCATTTTACCTTTAGAAATATTTTTTCTTCTGAGAAAGAAAATGGGATGATACCCACAGCAGAAATGATAAGTAATTTTTGAAATTCATCTGTGTGTTGCTTTCTGGGATTAACCTGTGTGCTGTCCAGCTGTTGACGTGCCTCACCCTAAGGCAGCTGATGAACTGTCCCTTGCAAGGCATTTCTTCTGAGCAGAGGTTCACAGTTTGGTCTCAAAGGACTGTTATTCTTTGGGGTCCTCATCATGGCACCCTCTGGAAAGGTGAGCTCCACAAGAGATTGCGCTCAACAGTTTCCACTCGCGCAGGGAAAAAAAACCCCAAAACTCCCTCCAATACAGGGATTCACATGGAAAAGTCTGTGACCTGATTTATCTGGGAGGTCAGGCTAGATAATCCAAAGACTCCCAAAGGGTATTAAAACCTAGGAGTTGTTAACACAGAACCACTGTGCATCTCTCGTGGTATTATGAGATGGTGCAAGGTTATATCCATGCTTGTGCAGAGTATTGCTGAGTGTTTTTAGAAACAGCGTGATGTTTTGAGGTGTTGTTACCATTTTCTCCAGAGCAGAGGGAGCTCAGAACTAAATATTGCCCCACCCGGGAGGCGTGATTTATTGGATGATCTCTCTGAGCTCCCAGCCTTTTCTTTCCCAGCTCCAATACCCTGCACAAGAACAGAAACACTTTGTGAGCTTCATTTTAATAGGGACTCCCCCACCCCAAAACAAGATCTTTATCCAAAGATTTTAATTAATTGCAAAAGTTAAAAATAAATCGTGCTGGAGTACCATTGATAATCCTCCTAGGCTGGCTTTCATTCATGTTAATGTGTAATACAGCCACAGTAAGATTTAATTTTAACCATAATTATAAAAGTTTGAAATTAAATCTTACTAGGGATGTGTTCTCCATTAATATGGACAAAAACTGATCTGGGAGGATTATTATGGGGGACACAAGAAAGATTTAATTTTTAACTTTTATAATTAATTCAAAAATGTGATAAAGGATTTTGTTTCAGGGGAGGGGGAGTGCTCTTCAGGCCACTAAGACATCCCAGCAGTCTTTCAGAGCCATCTTAATTACAGCCACAAAGAATTATTTGTTAGAGAATAGTGGTCAGGAGCTCAAACTGCTTCTTTTATCCAGAAATAAATGTGCAGGCACTTTGAAACTTTCACTGAAAGAAGCATTGCAGTTCATGGTGAGGAAAGGAGCTCAGTGGGGAGATATATATGTATGTGTGTGTGTGTATGTTTGTGTGTATGTATATGTACCAATACATGAACACATAGGGGTAGAAACACACGTGTATATATAAAAAAGTGTATACAAATATGTAAATATATATGCATTTTATGTATATGTGCATATGTATATAAAACTGGTAACAAAAATGCATTTGTTGTTCTATACATTTCTAATACTTAATACACATACATCCACACAGATGTACACAAATATATGGACAGCTCTTCTTCCCATAAAAACCCAAGATATTGTAATAAGAGAAAAAAAATATTAATGGAAATAATTTCTTTCAGTAGATGCAACGTATTTGGCTGCAGTGAACGTCACTGGTTTTGTCATGATGCACAGCAGGCAGAGGGCAGAAATCAAGTAAATTAGCTGAAAATTTTCTATCAAAGATCAGGTTATGTCACAATTAAAGATGTTTGAAAAAGACTAAAAGGAATGAAGTATTAATTTCACAGGTACATGTTTAAGAATCAGCTCCGTCTTTAAATTGCAGTTCTTTGAAATACTGTGCCTTGATGATTTCATGTTCACTGTATCTTAGTAACTTCCATGTTAAATATACACGATTTTCCAGGGAAGATGTTTTTTTGAGACCAGCTTGTGGTCACCTACTTATCTTTTTGCTGCTCTGCTTTTTCCTGTCTCCAGTCTTGAAATTTTAACATTCAATCTGAAAATGCAAGATGATTCTTTCCTTCTTATGCCAAGAAATATGATTGACTGATGTGTCTTGGTGAGGATGCACAGAGTTCAGAGCCAGGTTTAAATCCTTATCCTGACAATTCCTCACCAGGTGAGGTTCAGTTTTAAATTTTTCAGAAAGTACACATTTACTACAGTATGAATATTAAAAACTTTTTTGTTGCTACTGTTATCAATTTAATTTTGAGGGTTGAGTTTTTTGCATTTTCTCATAAGTATTACGAAGTTTATTTAGTAACAAAATAGAAGAATAACTATGTTTTCTTTAACTTTTATTTTTAACAATAACCTCCAAAAAATTTTGGAAGACTGAAAAACAATATTCCCAAAGAACAAAAATATGTGAAGTGATAAACATTTTTGCAAAAGTCTGCATCCTTGCAAATATATATAAAGCTAGTCACAGACTATTTCTCCTCATCTTCATGATTTCAGAAATATATCTGTATTTAAGTAAATAATTATAGAAGTAAAATCTGAACAACTCCACCTTCCATCCGTTAATTCAGTAAAATGTTTAATATAGTTTGTAGTTTTCATTTATATTGTAGTTTTTTTATGAGCATCTGCTTTCACTTTTTTATTTTCCTTTCTACAAGTAATCAGGTTTAGACCACACTGTAAAACATATTATTGTGAAATTCTGTAGTTAAAAAATGCAGATTCTTTCTGCATTAGCACCAATAACCCTTCCCCGCTGTACACGTACATTAGATAGGTCACAGAGTGGCCCCAAGTAAGTAAACGATAATGAGTGGAAGAGCATTTTCAGTTAGAAATGACCTTTGAACCACCTCTATAGTCTTTTGAACCTCATCTTGACTGCAGGATGCACTGGGATACACAGGCCAGGTTACTTTGAACTGCCACCTAGCTTCCTGTAAGACCAGTAATTGGTATTTCCTAGGAAAAAGGGAAATTTTTTTGTGCAGCGTGTGTCTCTGGGAGAACACCCTCTGTGTCGAGCATGTGTTTGAAAAGTGCAGGCATGTCGGGGTGTTGCTTCTGCCTTTGGTAGTGAATTGAGGGCTGCTTTATTTCACCTGGCCAGTTACAAAAAACTCCCAATGTTAATAGTTTCTTCTACTGATCTGAGGTGGGAGTGGCAGGTCCCTACCTCATCGTTTCAGAGAGGAACATTTCAATTGATGGTAATGTGCTAACACAAGTCACCTCAGCTCTGCCACATTCTCAGTAAAATAAATCTGAAAGCACTGTATAGTAGAGCTTCTAGGAAGCACTGTATAGTAGAGCTTCTACTGGTGGCCCTTATTTGCTAACGTAGATGCTGATTTGCTCTTTGCATGCCATTTTTTGTGTGTATCTGCAGAAAACATACATATTGATACAGCAAAAAAGGACAAAAAAAGGTCTAAATTAGGTACTTAATTAAATATTTGACACCTTTTATAGTTACAGATAGTTTCATTTTAATATTATTTGTGACAAACAACTGCTATCCTTTGCAAAACCTTTGAAATAATAATGATAATAAAAACAAACTCTCAAGGAAAATGTCTTTTTTTTTGTTTTGTTTGTGGCTTTTTGTGTGTTTTTTTTTGTTCAGAGAAAACATTTGGGTCTTAATCAACAGTACAACATATCATAAGCTCCTTTTCAACTTTTTTTTTTTTTTGGCATTCCATTGTTAATACTTTTGTACAAGGCACTTTCTGTGTTCTATTACAGGCTATTTGTATGTTCAAACACAGTTTGACATGATGGGGAAAGCCATGGACTGTGCCTATTGACTTCAGTGGTCTTTGAGTCTGACTTGTAATAAGTGGTTATATGAGGAATAACATTCATACAGGGAAATGTTAAAAAGTAAAGTAGTATTCTTAGGGTGAGTTTTTCCTCTTAGAACTATGTACTTGAGTAAAACTTGCCTTCATAATCACTTCATCACTATACTTACTAAAATTACTCTGTAGAATGAATGGAAATTAGAAATATTGAAGTAATACATTCTGAGGATTTCAGAGTTCTGAAATAAGTAATAACAACTGTTCTCCTGTTATGAAATGAGACATTGGACATGGCATATTATAAAAACAACATTACTGCAAGATACTTTAAAAAATAGTGTTAACACCATCTTTATTGTACTCAAATTGTTGGGAACGTGGAATCTTATTGGAGATGAAATGCTTCCTGGTCAGTTGCCTGAAAAGCAGGTGAAAGACTGACAGTGATCAAGTTACGGGATGAAGTGTAAGAAAATATTGCTCATGCTTTCAACAGAGAAAGTTTAATCTCAGAAGAAAACCTTGGATGGCCAGGGTTACTGCTGTCCATGGGCTCAATAGCTGAATTTACTGAGGCATGAATGATTGGAATCTCAAGCTTTACATGCAGTTCCTTGGCCAGGGGTCTACTGTCTGTATTGATTTTTGAAACCTGTTTTTGCTCAGTATATAGCTAAAGTCTTCCAATGATTTCTTTGTATTTGGGGAAAAGAAGTTCAGTGACATGGACTTAACCCTCCTGAATGCTACTTCTTTCCACATTAATAGTGAGCCACAGGAAGATGAACCCCTATGACTGAACATCATGGGACACAGCAATTACAGCCCAATTGAACATATACAATGTGCTGTCCATATCTTGGGGGGCAGGCACTTTTTGTTGAAAATTTGGTGCTTGTGGCAAATTCACCTTAATAAATTAAAAATATTTATTTACACATAACATGAATCCAATTAACTCTAATTTAAGGTGAATCAAAGAAAATGATAAAAGATTTTCCTCCAAAACAAAATAGCTGAGTTAATATTACTCTATCCCTTCTTCCTACAAAAAAATTGAATACATTTCTGCTGTCTTGAATTTGTCTTTACCATAGAGAACATGTTACAAAAAATAATACTTTCCTCTGCTATAATATCTTCCATCTGAGTACATCTAATTGGCCAGTGGCTCAATGTCCAAGTGGAGACCAGTGACGAGTGGCGTCCTCAGGGGTTGGTGCTGGGACCGTTGCTGTTTAACATCTTTGTTGGGGACATGGACAATGGGATCGAGGCACCCTCAGCAAGTTCACCAACGACACCGAACTGTGTGGTGTGGTTGACATGCTGGAGGGAAGAGATGTGTCATCCAGAGGGACCTGGACAGGCTGGAGACATGGCCATGGAAATCTCATGGAGTTCAACAAGACCAAGGGCAAGGTCCTGCCCATGAGTTGGGGCAATCCCAAGCACAAATCCAGGCTGGGCGAGGAGTGGACTGAGAGCAGCCCTAAGGAGAAGGACTTGGGGGTGTTGGTGGGTGGAAAACTGAGCCAGCAATGGTGGGAGTTGGGGTTGTTCAGCCTGGAGAAGAGAAGGCTCCGGGGAGAACTTAGAGAAGCCTCCCAGGATTTAAAGGCGCTACAGGAAAGGGGGGGAGGGACTCTTGATCAGGGGTGTAGGGATAGGATGAGGGCTAATGGTTTTAAACTGAAAGAGGGGAGATTTAGATTAGATCTATGGAAGAAGTTCTTTATTGGGAGAGTGGTGAGACCCTGGCACATGTTGCCCAGAGAAGGTGTGGCTGCCCCCTCCCTGGAAGGGTTCAAGGCCAGGTTGGACGGGGCTTTGGGCAACCTGGGCTAGTGGAAGGTGTCCCTGCCCATGGCAGGGGGGTTGGAACTGGGTGATCTTTAAGGTCCCTTCCAGCCCAACCTATGATTCTTACAAACAGTAATGAATGAAGGCATGCATCATCTCTGAGAACTTGAGAATGCATCTATTTTACAGGCAGGAAAAGTGAGAGAGCATACCACAATTAAGTGAGTTAGCTAAACTTGCAGAACATGCTATTAACTAATTTAGGAACAGATCCCAGAAATCCAGATGTGACCACTTACACATTGTTCATTCCTATTGTGGCAGAACAAATCGAATAGTGTGCGACTCTGTCCTCTCATTTTCAACATTCCTGGATTTCCAAGAACTTTCCAAGAAACAGCTAAAACATTGTGTTTCATAAAAATGCACCAAACAATGAATTTTGAAATCTGTGCATGCCATGGGAGATATGTTGGATAACAATTAACCATCTAACTTAAAATGCATTGCACTATGGTGTATACATTTGGCTGTCCAGGAAAAGGGAAACAGTGGTAATTTCAGGAAGCCCATACCTCCTCAGAAAATGCCAAAGTGCTTCTAAATCTTCAGCCTCACTCTAAAAAAAAAAAAAAAAAAAAAAAATTAGTAAAAGATATTTTATTACAGGGTCTCCCCTTCTGTCTCTTTGGCTTTTAGCCAAACTACACTATGAAGTAACAGTTGGAAATGACCTCCACTCCTTCAAATGTGTTGTTTCTTTGGTTTGGCTTAAAATTAATCATATGTTTAAAAAAAATATTGTAGACATTTCTTGGTAAGCCCCAATTTTTACTCATAATGTGGCTCTTTGCCAGTGTCTAATATGACATCAGAGTGATGTTGCTGTGATTATGGAACACATTGGAACTGTAATACATTGCTATGATGATATATTAAACATTGACATGGAACCTGAATATATAATTAGCAATGACAAAAGAAAGCATGATTTAATATCTTCCATGCCACCCTCCCCACTCGAGTTACTCAGGGTCATGCCTTCTCAGTGCGTTCTCATTATTTTCAATAGAATATCCTGATGTTCAGCAAGTATTTATGGGAACCTACAAGAGCCTCTCTGTTGAATATGTTTTGTACATAATACAACAGTCAAGGGATTTCTAATATGACATCTTTCTTACAAAGGAGAGCCTTTAAAATAGATTCCCCCCCCCCCCCCCCCCCTTGTTATATCTAGAAGATAGGACAATGATTTGTTAAACATTAGGTCATTTTCATGATAATATTAGGCAGTAGATAAGCTTAAAAGATATATCATACTCTGCAAAAGCCTTCAGCTAATCAGTGCATGTGTTGAGTTGTTTTTAACTTGTTTGTATTTGATTTGTTCTAAGAACTACATATTGTATTTACAAACTCACAGAGGACCCTTTGGGTATAAACTGTCCTTTACATTTTTACATAACCAGCCAAACATTCCCTTTCCCATAGTGTCTCCTTGGCTTTTATTTCTTATAGTATTCAGCAGAAATATATTCTGTCAAACACAGCCAGAAGATATCATACCCTTGAGGAAAGTTGAGTATTTGTGTTCCCACAAAATTCTTCCCTCCTCCCCAGTTGTGCTGAAGTGTAGATATTTTCCCAGCTGTTACTCCCTCTTTCTGTATTCCTCAGCACCAACTTTGAGATTTCTGCCTTTTGAACTGACTCATCCATAGCCATCTTCTTTCCTTTTCAGCAAAAAACAAGTAGGGTACCTGAACTATTCCATTATATTTTTTGCATATGGGAGCCTTCTCTTCATCTTGTGCAGTTTTGTCAAAGGGAAGGAAAATAATCTTTTCTGTGTAGTAATAAAAACTACATTTGTACAAAGCTGAAGTTCCTTAAGGGACTCGAAATATTGTTTAACTAGCAGAGCCACAACTTTGTCATGCAAGTTCTGCATTTCTGTACATGTATAGTTTTTTATAGTTGAGGCCTGCTTTTCTAAGAGACTAATTCAGGTACAACAGCCTCCTTTGATGTGAAGCTCAACTGATGATCTGGCAATGGGTTCTCACAGCCCAGAAAGCCACCCGTGTGCTGGGCTGCATCCAGAGCAGTGTGGGCAGCAGGGCGAGGGGGGGATTCTCCCCCTCTGCTCCACTCTTGGGAGACCCTCCCCCTACAGTTCTGGGTCCAGCTCTGGGGCCACCAACAGCAGAAGGACACGGACCTGCTCAAGCGGGGCCAGAGGAGGCCACGAAGATGCTCGGGGGGCTGGAGCACCTCCCCTGTGAGGACAGGCTGAGAGAGTTGGGGGTGTTCAACTGGAGAAGAGAAGGATCCGGGGAGACCTTAGAGTGGCCTCCCAGGAGTGAAAGGGGCTACAGGAAAAGGAGGAGGGACTCTTGATCAGGGGGGAGGGATAGGACAAGGGGTAATGGTTTTAAACTGAAAGAGGGGAGATTTAGATTAGATCTAAGGAAGAAATTGTTCCCTGTGAGGGTGTTGAGGCCCTGGCATGGGTTGCCCAGAGAAGCTGTGGTTGCCCCCTCCCTGGAAGGGTTCAAGGCCAGGTTGGACGGGGCTTTGAGCAACCTGGGCTAGTGGAAGGTGTCCCTGCCATGGCAGAGGGGGTTGGAACTGGATGATCTTTAAGGTCCTTTCCAACCCAAACCATTGTGTGATTCTTTGTGCGTTACCCATAGAAAAAAAGATCAATGACTCCTGCCACCACCGTGATGTAGCTTGTTTCTTGTTTTAGAAATCAGCCTTGTTGGCACGGTTTATTGTATAAGCCCAAGGCTAGCGTGTAAACACATTTTTGTAGGCCACCTTCAAAGGCTTTTTTCTACTTTTCCCACCTCCCCGCAATGCTAGGGAGTTTTATTAGGACACCCTGTGAAATCCAGTGATGTATCTGCTAGCAATCTAAATTGTGATTAACCAATGGAATTCTGCATTTCCATTAACGCTGAAGCCCAGTGTCCCTGAGATTTATATCCCTGAATCTCTCAATTGATTTATAACCTGGTAATCCTTTTATCCCCATTTATATGCAGCATAACTTGACGTAAGTGCTAGAATGTCTCCATTAATTGAATTCAAGAGTGTTGGACTGAGAAACTGGACTAAAAACTTTTAGGCCATACTGTAAATAAACTTTGTGTCAAAAGAGCCAGGAGGTAATATGTCCTTGATTTGCTCCATCTTTATGTTCACTCTCAAGTGAAATGAAGGAAAAAAATCTATTAATGCTGTATTAGGAGTATCTGTTGCGATAAAAACATGTTAAAATATCTCATTTTGCATACTGAGTACAGTCCCGTTGCCCAGTAGATTGCTATATTTGCCCAGTAGATTGCCATCACGGCTATAGGGGAGTTCCACGTGGACTACCTGATTCCTGTATGCTGTGGTGGAGAGGTACCAGCCTGGGTCCCAAACACAGTATAGGGTTTTGTAGGGCTGTTTAAATCCCACTGAAGTGGATAGGAACTAGATATCTGGATTTAGAAAAATGTCACTTAAACCAAACCAGTCTCCACCTGTTTTAGGTGTCTGAATGTGTCTGCTGCTGTTAAGAACTAGGAAGTTTTTCTTTCCTTGTCCCAGATCATGCAATATTAACATTTCCCATGTTGTAGGCCACACAAATGTGGAGTACTAGCACTGCTAATTTTAATTGTGATGGAAAATTTAATAATTTCTGCAGCTTTGCATTATTACTATGCCTTCTGTGTGGACTTAGAAATTAGATGAAAACATCACTTATAAGAAAATCTGTGTAGTTTCTATGAAACAATGGCTCACCAGCAGCAGCCCCTTCGATAACCTTTAGCGGCCATGTCTACAGAGGATGGGGGCAGTCCCATGTTACACTTAAATCAAATATGTGGCAGAGCAAACGGAGGAGCTATTAAAATATATTTATTATTCATTATTAGTAAATTGCCTGCATGTGGAGTACTATAGAGTAGCAAACTTACAATTTTGTTGACTCATTAAAAGTCTACGGTGTGATGTCCTGCAAAACCCAAATTTGTATTTATAGCATTAATTTTAAAGCTCCATTTAAGCAGTTACATCTGTGTATTACATGAAAAAGAGGTAGAATAAAGGTAAATATTACAGTATGCTGGAAATTTGTTGGTTGAATACACTACTGTCTATCTTGAGACTTAATGTACTATTGGGATAGAACCTGATTTAACCCAGAAATTTACAGGTGAGACTGTGAAAGATAATGTGTGCCACTACTGAAGATGTGTTAATAAATTATAATTCTGTATGCTGTATGCATTCCAATTGCCTCCTTAGTAAATACTTAACACATTAAAATCTGCCAGAAAATCAGATGAAATGAAACCAATTTAATTCCTTAATTTGTATTATGTTATGCAATACTACATCATGTTGCGTCCATAGAAACAAGAAATTGACATTTTCTGAATCAGATCTTCTGTTTCTCTGTACTTTGTTAATATGTTGGTATCTTTAGAATGAGAATGACAAGATAACTTTCCATCTTTTTGATGTAATGTCTTACGCTGTGGGAGGAGAAAAGGAGTAAATAACAAAAAAGGAGGGCCATGATTCCTGCCCTCTTGTATTATAATGATGAATGTATACTGCTACAATAATTATAAGAACTTAATGCATTGAAACTTCATTGTCAAGACTGTTATATTCAATGATAAAATTCAGCATTTTTCCTCCAAAACTGCTTAAATTTTACTATAAACACCTTAGATGATTAAGTTGTTTAAAATTAAACATGTACATGAACACATACAGTATCAGGGCATATAGTTAACAAATATATAAATAAACCCAATTGACCACAACTAATCACCCATGAGGGGAAAATGCTCTTCTGCTCACTGCATGTGTGGGCTGAACAGAAAGGCCAATAGAAATCTGGGCAGTGTAATGGTCATCAGCAACAACAACATCAAAGAGATAATTAGAGTGAAAAATGGCCACACAAAGGTCTTTGTTAACAGTTTCAAAAAGGCAATTCCATGACATTAAAAGTACAACTAGTTGAAGAATGAACTAGTTGAGAACATTAAAAAAAGTTCCTAAATCTTTCTTTTGATTTGAACAGAGTTCAATTTATAAAATTCTTGAGAATTCGTTTAAAAAACAACCATCAACTACTCCAGAATTAATGATGTCTTCTGGAGAGGAGGGGACTAGGACCTACTGTGGGTCTCAACAAGCAAAGTGAGAAAGGAAAGTGGACCTCAGCCCTGGTACCTGGTCTATGGCCCACAACCCTTGTGTGTGGATTTGGTTAAGCTCCTGGAGGGAACTGACAAAAAACACGCATTGGGTATCTGATAGAACCTTATAATAAGTCAATAGTCTTGTTTCTGAGTGAAGCCATAGGCTATTTTTCTGGTCCTGCCTAAAGAGTAAAGAACTGGCATTGCAATACCAGGGACAAAAAAGAAAATGAAAAGGATTTAAATATCAAGTTAATTTTCCAAGAGCACTTTTAGTATGCTTTGTTGAATCTAAAACCATCAAAGTGATTACTTAACTATTCATAATTTGGTTTTCTAGTTACTAAAAGAAGCCAAAGTCAAAAGAAGAACCATATTCTGTATTTTGGCTGTGTGCTGTATAAAATAATTGACTGTCTGATGAAAAACTGTCTTGTCATATTTTGTAATAAAATAATATTTTTGTGCATAACTTGACCTGTCCTAGTGAGTTATGCTGCTCATTGTTTCATAGTAACAATATCCAATGGGATTTTAATAATACTTTTGCTCTTGCCATCTTGTACAATGTAAGCTGTTACATTCAATTTGTAAGAAAAATATTCAGGTATAAAACTAGATAATCTGTATCCCTTTAGAATCAAAAGTCACTTTGCCAAAATATTTTAACACATGAAATTGCTTCTTAAGAGATGTTTGCTATGATAAAACGACAGAAAACTACATTTCCATTATAATTATAACTGACTAGTGGTGCTAAGTTTTTATAATTTAAAGGTATTCTCAAATCTGACAGCTCTTCCATGTTGAATTATGCATTTCTGGCTCTTAAATAGTTCTGCTGGCATGAGACAGCTGAGATGAAGTTGTCTTTCTAAAATAATTGCTCCATGGAGCATCCATTATACCTTCAGAAAAAATGTATTACTTGACTTCTACAAATTATAGACTAGCCTATAATGGGTATTTTTGACAGCTATTAGCTTTTTAAAAAAAATCTGAACAGTAAAATGAGTATTGATATCACTCTGCCGTGTCTTGCATGTTAATACCAACCTTTTCTGTGCTCCTTTTCTAAAGCATGATGTAATCATTAATTACAATAATATTGATGTAATTGCACTCATCCTAAACTCCCCCCACTGTAATAGCAACGTGTGATTTTTTTCCTACAGTAATACTCACTTCAAATTTCCTGTTCTTGGAAAAAGAAAAAAAGCAGACTTAAGCATAAAATCCTATGCCATATTTTGACATCATCACTGGTCAGGATGAACAATCTGTGGCTTAAGCAGTGAGTTAGGCTGTCCAGTCTCTGGGAGGCTGTGGTCCTCTGACCTTTCTCGTGTAATATTGTGGTGTAGCTCTTAGTACAACGGGACTAAAACCAGAGACCGCATCTTCACAATTAATGGAAGAAGAGGCATAGCAAGATGTTCTGGTATCTGAACCTTCTTTCGTTGGGTGCCTGCAGCAGCCAGCTGAGCTCATGTGTGTTTACCACTGTCTGGTGGTATTTACACTTTCAGATACTGCTCTAGTGATTTCAGTATTCATCAGTTTGCACCATGTAAATGCATGGCAGTTTACAAAGTGTTAAAAGAGCAGTTCCTGAGGTGGCAGGGGTAGGGGAGGAGAAAACTGAAAAGCCTACTGAACTTTTTCAATAAAATAAGATATTCTGTATATTAAGTATATATTGTCTGTATTTTATTTCATAGGCTTGTATCTGGAAAGAGTATCTATGAGAACTGATGCCTGTCCTCCTACTTTGCCAAAGTGTGTGTCTTCACATGAAGAGGAGAAATTCTTCAAAAGGAAAGTATACTACTTTCATATACACGTTAGTTTTGTGAATTGAGTGGTGAGGGTAGGGTGGTTATGGACAGAGCATGTTTCATGCCTTTTGGAAATGTTGTTCAGACCTAAACTATAATAGCGTGATTATAATATGCAAAATAGTTAAACTGACTTTCATAACTGCAGTTGAATATATTCATTTACAGGGAAGTTAACCACAATAATAAGGGAGTGTACAAGGTCTTCTGCACTCTGACCATTGCACATCAGTACTGTGGTGTGGTACAGCAGAACTGTGGCTGATCCACATTTATGTTTATTTGTATATTTGGTGCTTGAGTGAGAACTGTGTGTCTGGGAGGCTCTGACGTCTGTTGATCTCGGGGGAGAGGAGGAAACAGAAGGTATGGCTGGGAGGATCATTCCTGCCGTAGGACTATTTTGACAGAGGCTTGATGCTTCTACCAAGTGTTGGTCTGTGCTGAACCCGTTCCTATGCTGCCTGCAGCCTTCCAGGAAAAGACATCAGAACCTGCAAGAGCAGATCACCTTGGAGCAAAGGGTGAAATCAGATTAATTGAGTTGCTGTGTGAATCAAGGAGAAACCTACTACTGGGTTCAATTTTGCCTACGTGCTCTGAATATTTAACTTACATGAAAATCACCCCGTAGCCACTCCAATTGTCTGAGATGTTTGTAAGGATAACAATAAAGGTGAGGATGTGTAACCCTAGTTCTAGCGATGTACAGGGAGAGCTGAAAAGCAATGAAAGATGCACTTATGGTAGGACCCACAGCTACTTTCAGTGTCCTTCAATTTGTTGTCACCATCTTAAGTGTAACAATCAGCTTGTGGAAAGCAGTAAAAGAAAAAAAGAACCAGACTTCCCTTTCAAAGTAAATATTTCCCTTTTCACAAAATAATCAACACTCCAAGTATTTTGAAATAAAGTTAATGTCATAATAAGAAACATTAACAACTAAAAAGTTCTCAATGTTGATAGAACCAACTCCAAAAATTCCATTATAATCTCACAAAAAAATTTAATGGTGCAGTAATCAGTGTAATACAAACTATATTTAGAAGCACTACAATTATTAAATAATACATCATGAAGACCCTCTAGAGATGGTATTACTAGAGATTATAGGCTACTTGTGAAAGCCATTAAGGATCTATTAGTTGCCAAACTGGTCCATCCATAACTTTCAGTAATGTAGTCTCTGGAGCATTACTTTCTTATCATGTGATATCTGTAGTAGGGAAACTTAAGCTTTCAACCCATGGCTGTTGAAAGAAAAAGTAGCCTTGACATCCTGGCTATTTTGTAATTAATGGCTTTATTATACTCTTGACTCAAGTTTTACAATTATTGGAGGAATTAATATATCTGCTGAGATTTGTATTGTTTGTTTGTTTAGTTGGGGTTTTTTTCACTCTCCATTAGGCAATTTCTGAAGTAAAAATCATGGAACATATTTCTGTGTTAATGGAACTCTGTTGGACTAAATATAAAGAAAAAAATCAAGTCAGAATTTGGCACAGGTTGGTGAATTGGAACAAAACATTAGAGTGAAATCGTAAAAAACACTGTTGGAGAATCATGTTTTCTTTTGGCAGGGATGGTTTAAAGGTTATCAACTGTTTGAACACACGATGCATAACAAAAGACTTTATTATAAATTTTGGAAAAGTAATATTATTGTTTTAGAGCCATGAGCCAATATCCTGTTACACTAAGGGCTGCAGAAGAACAGCCCACAGCACATACAATGATGTAAATGGTGACTGCTGCAACTTTCATAAAAATCTGGATTCTTTAAATTTCAACTCATAAAAAATGATATCAAAAATGAAAGAGTTTGCATCTATGAAGGAATACTCTTCAGCATTTTTGGTATTTGTGAAGAGATTATATGCAACATGATCTTTTGGTATATTGAAAGTCTCCTGTTTCTTGATCCATTCTTTTTTATTATTTAAGCATGAGAAATTTCAGATTTACTTGTGAGATTTTCTGAAGTGGACCCTGTGACATCTTAAATGCTATGACATGTATCTGCTTTCACTTGTAGTCATTCACCTAATATTTGATACCATTTAGAATCTGTAGAACAAATGTGGTTTTTTTACTGCTTTGTAAAACAAATTTCTGCAGAATGATACATTCCATTAAACATTCTTCTGAATTAATTCTCTTTACTGAAGGAGAAGAAAAATCCATTGGTCTGAAAAGCTTATAAGAAAATTAAAACAAGAACCTAAAAATAAATTTGTTGAACGGTTGTCCTATGGTTAATACATATAGAGACTGTGGTACTATAATCTGTATCCTACTGTTCCCATGAATGCAGAATGTTGGCATAAATATATAGAGTTGTTGAACACCTGAGGATATAAGTGCATTCATAAATAAATTGTTATACTGTGCAAGTTGCTAAGATAAAGTGCACATAAAACAATAGCAAATCATTAGTGTTATGTTTTGCATCCACTTTGCAAAAGAATAAATGGCTGCACAAGGTGAAAAATCAGTGAAGATCCAGGTCCATGAGCTTTTCTAAACAACAGAATACTAGCTCTTATTTGGGGATTTCGTCAAAGGCCTTGGATGAAGAGAAATATATGGATTTTAAAGTTTGATCTATTCTTTACTGTAGGTGTAAAATCAGGGCTGTTCTAGACCATGTGGGCTGTCAAATCGTTTAATCACAGGATAGCAGTGTGTACTTTGTGTGTGAGTATGAGATTTTCCCTGGCCCCACACAGCAGCTCTGAAGTAGTGTGTGGGATGTTAGCTTGTCACCATTTTATTGTAAAAAAAAAAAAATCAAGAAATGTCTGATTAAGTCAGAGAAAAGTTACTGCATTATTAAAATGGGTGAATCAATTTTTTCTTTCTTATGGTTTGTCAAATTTATAAAATATTATATTTCTCTTCAGATAGAGTTACATACTGTGTAGCTCAGAGATAATCCCTATGGTCTTGGCATATGTTACTTAATTGTCTCAGAAGGAAATACCATAAATACCATGCTGTCATCTCCCATGGGCATTTGCTCATCTGTCACAGTGGGAGCTCCAGACTGGGTGAGGTGCTCTAAGACATTTCTTAAACTATGTAAATCACAGCCATTTCTCCTTCCTACTTCCCAAATGGTCAATTATGTATAAACATGTGTTAATAAAAATTTGCTTCTTTTGCCTCCGAGGTACACACCCAGAAAGCTATGTGAGTATTATAAACTATAAATGCCATTATTATGTGATTCAACCTATGACATAAATTACTGATTTAAAATGCCGACATAGATATGGAAGTCTGTGGGATTCAGGCCCAAAGTGGAAGCAAAACAAAACTATCAATAAAAGTCATTAAAGAAACAGGAGAAGTTTCTGTGTTTCTCTTGTTTTCTTTTAAGGAAACAGTTTTGTATCTACCTACCAAGAGAAAAGCAATTAGAAGATTATGCTGAAAGTATGCTAAAGGCTATTTAACACATTTGCTGCTTAATGACCTCTGTACAGGTTCAGTTGCCGTATGAGATAGAAAACAGCCAAAGTTAAGGAGATAGAGACTGCAAACAAGTGTAGTGAATATTGATACAAATTGATAACAGAAAGGCAGCTAAAAAGGTGTGCTATGCTTAGCCATATCAGTGAATAACCAGGGGATCCCCACGGGGTGTAAGGAAAAGATCTTCTTACAGCAATCCACACTGTCAGCGTGTTTTTTATCTTCAGACAACCCGTGGCAAGCATGTCTTATTTATCGGATACTTATTTCCCAGTCTAAATCAACTCCTGGACTATATTTACATAGGTCATCATGGTTATTTTGAAACAGATCTCTGATTGAATTTACACTCGTTCATGTTTAGGATATAGCCAGTCAATAAAGTATTAAAACTGATGTCACACTATTGATTAATATTCTTTAAATATCTAATGGTGAAACATTTCTGATGTACTGAGAAATTGAATCAGCCACATGTATTGCTGCTGTATCGACAGTGAGTCTGGAAAAAGTGTGGGATAAGATTATGGACAATATTCTATCTTTTTTTTTTTTTTTTTTTTCCTGAGATGCGTAGCACTTGAGAAACAGGTGTATATAAGCCAAATATCTTCAGAGCATCTCATTAATACTAACATAATTTCAGAGGCAAGATGAGAATGATAGTGCATAGAAATAACACAAAACCTTGTTCTGAAAATGACTTTGAAGAACTGAGATTGAGTCATTTGTAGGAAAAATGGTGTGGTGATATTGTGTGTAAAGGTACTTTCTGCAGTTTTTGTTAAAAATAAAAGGTGAAGATAAATAAGGTGAAGAAGGTAGCGTTGAGTTCTGAAATAATGGTTTAAAAATGGGAGTCAGAGCATCATGCAGCTCATATTGTGGCATAGCCAAGGTGCAAGGGGCAGTGATGAAGTGAGAGACATGTCCCTACCTTCAAACTGACCCCTCCCTCCAAATGTCAAATGCAAATCTGACATCCTGAACATCTTGGTAATCCTCCTTCTTCTTATTTCCAGACAACAGCAGATACACCCTGAATTCAGACTTCTCTCTTGGGGGTTACTCTCTTTTACCCAAGCCCTCAGAAAACTTTCGTGATGTAAATGGATTTTTTTACCAGAATTCTTTCATTTGGAAGGGGGAATTTGAAGGAAAGTAATTTAATTTTTATTTTCTCATTCATGTTTCATAGCTTAACAAGCATAAATGTGCTATTCTTTATTTTGTGGTAAGAACTCTGTGTATTAAATATCTTTATGTTTGGTAGTATCAGAAATAAAAAGGATAACTAGCTGGAATTGTTTTTTTGATGCTATGACTCATACTTACAGGGTCAAATAGATAGTATGAATTACAATGAATTTGTATGTTTCCCTTCTCTCCTTAAGAAAAAAATGTGCAGTGTAATATGAGGCATTTGAATTTATTAGCATCCATCAAAGACGGCCTTTGGCAGCATTTTATCACCAACGAACGCACTGGCATATAAAAAACAATACATGTGCAGTTCTGTGAAGCAGGAAAGGAAATTTGATGGGAAAGTCTACTACATCACTTGAGCAAGTATTTTTTTTTAAACGAAATAAAATCGTAGAGGCGCCATTCACATTGCTGTAGCTAAAGGCCATCATAAACCCCTGTTTTCATGGTGTTGTATATCGTTACTGAACCATTAAAAACTATACTACCTTTAAAACTAGCATTTTGTGGAGGACTCAGCTTGGAAAGGGGAACGTGTCTGTGTATTTTTAAATTAGGAAAAATATTTGTCAGTTAAAAAGGTCAAGCAGCTAATATTTATTTACACTGTTCAATTTTAAGACTATTACATCTTAATGTTCTGTATATGCTAAAGCCTCTCTATATATGAGGAGTTTTTTAAAATGTCCATTTGTCTTTCTGTTCCAAAATCTAGTTTTGTAGGAAGACATTAACTTAGCAGTAAGATTTATTATGTCCTGATCACACAGAGACATGTGCACAATTTTACATACTTGGAATAGTACCAGGGAACTAGGAAAACTATGTACACTCTTGCTGCTTGTGTGGAACTGGAAAAGTAAGAACCCAGCACCTTTCAGTAGTCATGACTGTATGAAGTGCCACTAATATCTATGCCATTACAACTGCACTTAAAATGATAGTAGTAATGAATAGCCATAATTTTATTGTAAACCCATGATTTGGTTTGCTAAAGCATCTGCAGAGAGCAGAGGAGATATGCACCCTTGAGTCGTATAACACTATTTTTTAAACATCCCTCTGAATGTGGAACCCTTTTCTCCTTCCTGTATCCTTCATTTTATAAGATCTCAGAAAATCTTCTATAATCCATATAATGATAATCCCTTAGAATGCAGTTAATATTGTAGTTCAAGTAGTATTTTCTCCTATGAAGTAGGTGAGGTGTTATACATTCTATTGAAGGAGCAAACAACTTGATAGTTTTATTGTGGCACGGTGATGTAAAATTATTGAACAGGATCATCTGAATGCCATATTTTCCCTCTGCATGTCACGCAGGAAAGTCCATGTAATTCTAATTTTTTTTTTTTTCAAGATCATCTGCTATAACTTCTCTGACAATAAACTTTTATTCCATCTTTAAGTAGCATTATTCATTTCCTTGCATGTTACAGAATTAGTTAAAGCACCTAAATGATGACATACTAAAATGAATAAAAATAAGCATGGTGTGGTATGTGTTATAAAGCAGTCTATCTGTACTGGTTATCTGATTATGGGATATTAATTCCCTGATCATGGATGCAAATTGCATCAGCTGCTCTGTGACCTTCAAAGTCTAATTATTCTTAGTTAATATTAGGCACCTGAGTTTTAAAAAGAAAATATAGTCTGTGTGTACTTGTGATTGAAGACGGGAAGTGTCAGTATATCACTATTGCTAATTTAAGTCCAGTTAAAATGTCTGATGAACCATATGTAAACATGAATCATATGCATACTTTATTATAGTATGCTACATTACTAATAGAGGACAAATGTTCTTTTTCTACATGTTTATGATATAATTTAAAATTTTAGTAGCATAAGGCTAGCATCTTACCAGAAGTATGCAATCACAAGTTTAATAACCAAAGGCAAATAATAAATAGCGACACATGCTAACAGGAGCCCTGTCATTTACCTCTCCTGGTTTATTTGGCATGCTGTGAGCTGCCTTACACCTCCGCGTGATCCATGATTCCTGCCTAACAGATCAGTAGGTGCTTGCCACTCTCTGTGTGGTGTTTGCCGTGCTCTCTGGATGACCTGTTTGACAACTGCTTGTTCTCTGTCTGCCTCCAAGAACAAATATCCAAAACACAACAAGAACTAGCACAGGTGACTGATTCTCAGGATGTTCAGTTCTCCAATTCAATGTGAACTAAGGAATGTACAGGGGGAAAAAAAGGTTAGAATGGGGGAGAAAAAGAGAATAGGTTGTAAGAGAAAAAGCTGGGGATATATAAGGTGAACACTGGAGTCATAGTGTGTTAATTAGTGAATAATATAATGTCTAAGGAGAAAATGAACTGTTATGGACATCATGCTAGTTCAAAGCTGCTTTTGTATGAAATGTGATATCAAATTATGTGAAGATACTGTAGACACAAACAGGACTATGGTAGCAAATCTGGTCACACGCAGCCACTGCTAGAGTGAGTTTGGTGCGTATCTGAAGTGGTGAGAGGGTGAAGCAAGTAGAAGGATGCAGGAGGATAGAAGGACAAGTACTGGAAGCTCAGTCTTACTTTATTATAAACCATGCGATAAATGGAGCTGTGGCTGAAGTAGGCTACCTAAATAGATTACATCACAAAAATCTTATGTTAGAGATTTTTTGGGGGGGACCCAAACAAGCAAGGTTCCTCCCTCCAAAGTCTCTTTTAAAAACTTTAAAAAACCCTCAATTTGGTGTAAATGAATGGCAGAGGCTCAAAAATTGGATCCTTTAAATTTTGTGCTTTTTTAAAATTCTACCTTCATGTTTATTTAAAAGCCTGATTCCTGTAGCTGAAGGGTTTGGTTTGGGGCTGTAAGACTTTGCCACGGGAAGTTCAGGTTAGTTGTGAGCGAGGAGGAGAGCTGGGATTCGGTAACGAGCGTGGAGCCGAGCACAGGCTGCAGCATGCATGGAGGCAAGTGTAAGAGCTGCACAAAAGCCCTAGTTCTCCTAATTTCTGGCTACATTTCTGTTGCTAAGGTTGAATTTTCAATTTTCAATTGTCATGTACAACTGGCAGGATGAAGCAGGTTAAAAAAAATAATATTTGAAGTTTAAAAAAAACCCACCATATTTTGAAGTATTCCTCTTATTTCTTGCCTTACAGACATGGTAGGTCTGTTTGCAGCTGTAAAAAGACAGATTTTAGCACTTAGTGGTAACTGTCAATATTAGCAAGGTATACAAGTTGCTTGAGGGGCAGGGGAAGAGATGAAATGCCCTTTGTGGATCTCTACCTGTGTAGTAAATATTGTTTATTGTGTGGCTTTGTCCAGCAGGTACTCATTTCTCCTAAATAGCCTCACAATTACACTGGGAAAGAAATCAGCTTGCCTACCTCAGAAAGCTACATATATTTTTTTTCCTGCTAAAGCCCTAAAAAATGGTATAGAAGTGCATTAATACATTTGAAGAATACTAAAAATGCACTACATTTTCACAGGAGCTCTCATTATTACAGGATGAGTTAGCCTATCTGAATTAGAAATACATTAGCAAGGGGATTTGGGTAGACATGTCTATATGGATTAAACAGAGCTGCACTTTGCTTTCCCGAGGTTTTTTTCTTTTTTTTTCTTCCCTCCTCTCCTCAATCATAATGAGAGGTGATTGAATTTATTTGGGCAAAATCCAAGCTGAACCCAGCAGAGGATATTTTCAGAGTTATCCTTTTTAGATACTTGCCATATCAACCAAGATCTGTTTTTAGGCCCAGTTATTTAAGGCTGCCTTAAAGACTAATGAAATATAGTGTGATGGATGTTACCCCGTTTCAGGGACTTTAAAATAAGTTACTTTCAGAAATGGAAAAAAACCACCCTATAATCTTCAAGCCCCGCTCTGGTACTACTTTTCAAGATCATACATTTATTTTCAGTAGTAAGATGCTCTGTGTAATGTACATGTTAATCTTAAAAAAAAAAAAAAAAAGTTGGTTCTGAATTTTCCTAACTAAGGAGAGATTCGTAATTGAAGAGGCAGCCTTGAAAAGCAGGGTGAGCACAGTTTAAAAATGTTTCTGTTTTTACCTCTGTGAGAGGTAAGATTTTAAAGGCACCTAAGTGAATTAGGAGCAAAAGTGGAAATCCTCTCCCAGCTGTACAATAGCATATTACTGCTTGACAGTTTGTGCATTTTGATGAGCGACATACCGTAGTACTAACATTTTGTCACTGTCTCCTTTGCAAAGCCAGATATATTTAGGCTTCTGAACCTGAAATCCTGCTTTGTATGCTCTGGAGATTATAATTTTTTCATTATTATTTTTACAACATGGTATATTTAGGAAAATAACATGACATTGGTTTCTCACTTTTTAGGTCATATTTGTATTATAGTTATAGGATGACCCACATATATTTGTGAGATTTGTTTATAGATAGCACTATACAGTTATTTCTATTGTAAGCCCTTGAAAGTAATGAGTTATTATAAGTGACATCCTTAAAAAATGATTCTGTGACCTTAAATTTTTAAATTAAGACATAATATACTTTAAAAGTTTTGGCTTACATACTAAGCTTATAACGAAATAAAAATCAGGTATTTCTTTTTAATACTATTTTTACTTCTTTACTCATGCTATATTTCCAAAGTGCATTAAAGCTTTTTATGTTTAAAAATATAGCACGTTTTTAAAATCAAGTAAGTTCAGTTGTTTCAAGAATCTTTTTTATTATTCATTTGTATTTCAGTGGTTTGACAATTGTCCTGTCTGTTCTGTTCAAGTAAAAGCATTGCCTATCAGGCATAAACAGCTAAATGTAATGCACCAAAAATATAATGATTGCTAACTTTGTAGAGCATAAAGTAAATAAGGATGACAATGTAAATGCCTAATTTACACCTGAAGAGGGCCAAAAAATTAGAAAAAAAAGATTATGTCAGTTCTGGGTCTTCAGCTCAACCGCATATTCGTAAAGAGAAAACACCGCTCAAATGAGGTTTAAGAATCTGACTTGAAAGGTCATGAAATTCAGATTTACATCTAAAATTCATCACATTGTTCCTCACTGTAGCAGAGATCTTGTACCAAGGAGTGATGTTACTTACGGTGCTTCATCTCTGGTCGCTCTGGAGAACAAACCACTAAGTGGAATTCCTTTTGAGAACCATTTTATCAAATTGATATAGCTCTTCAGACTGAGACCAAATATAGGCTGCATTTATATGAGCTTTTAAAATGGCTATTTTTTATTAGCAATTTGTGCAATATAAATTTCCATATTTAAAAGCATGAGTTCCATATTTTTGCTCCTCAGTTCAGCTAAGAGAGGTAAAATGAAATGTTTTTTCTTCTTCACAATCTGTAAGAACTATACTGGGGGAATAAAATTATGTTTAATAAGAAAACTGTGGAGCACATTAAAAAATTGTCCCTTAGAATGAAACAGAGCTATACTACAAATTTTCTCCAGAGTGTCTTTGTATAGACGGCAGAGTGCCATCCAGGTAAGGAGAAAAAGAGAAGGGTCTCTGCCCATGCTGGGGAGCTACGAGGATTTTCACAGCTTTGGGAAAGTTGATGCACACATCAGGAGAGCCAAGAATATCATTTCTTAAGCGCTTGCTTGGCTTTTTCTCAGTCAGGCAGAGTAGTTAGGAGAAGCTAGATCCTCCATGTCCTCCATATGTCCGTCTGTGATTTTGGTGAAAATTTGATTCCAAGTATGAAAACTTTCCAGGTTTATTCTTGTGTAAAGTTTTGATTTCAGCGTCTTGGCATTTTCAGTTAAAAAGCATTTTGCTGGAAAAATCTTTATGCACTTAACACAGAAAGAATGAAAACAGTGATGCGAAGACTGTTTCATTTAATACCTTTTTTTTTCTTTTTTTCACATGCAAGGAACCTTATTTGATGAAATTCAGCCCCCAGTGTTCAACAAACTGTCTGCATTTTTTAACTATTTTTGTCTGTCGCTGGAAGAGTCGTGGTGGGTGACGTAAGTGCAATGGCAGTGCAGAATTTCTGCCGTAGAAAAGGATAGAAAGGAGGGACTGGGGAGAAATGTAAATAAAATCTCATTTTCAGAAATAAAATACCAAATTATAGAAGAGGAAATATCTATCTGGACAACAATAGTCTAGAAAAAACAACTACTTTTAGACCTCATTTCTTCAGTATCTAAGCAACTCAGATTTCTGTTCAGTCTTAGCACAAGTTTCCGTGAATTGGGGTTACACCTATAGTGAAGAAAGGAACTAAGCCCATCTATCAAATATTCAGAATCCTAATCATATGTCATTCCTCAGTTTTAATTAATATTTCATCATTAAACACTTTTATCAACATTTTCTCAAGAAGCTTCAAAGCCCTATGTGCAAGCAAATATTGTTATGTCTGTTTCAATGTCTTATAAGTCATAGTCAATCTAAAAAATAATTAAAATTAGATATTTGGTGATAAGCTTTGTGACACTGCAATATAGATGTTAGATCTTTGCCATGCGATAACTATTTTATTCTGAATTCCAGCTCTTTAATGCATTTTAACCGAGAACATTTACCTTTTGTCAGTCTAAATTCAATATTTCTCTAACAGAGAATTTTGGCCTCAAAAGGCATTTTTTTTGGTAAACTGCATTGATTTCATACTTCTAGCTGTAACAGAAAGTAACCAATGTATTTCTGTTTGCATGTACGTCTTGTATTAAAATATTGGGTGCAGATTGCCTCAGTTAGCGGACTTTGTCAAGAAATACTCCATAAAATAATGTTAATCATTATTCTGTCTTTGTTTCACCACATATTTAATTTGCAATAGATTAGTGAAATGACTTCATTACAGGTATTTAGAGTAGATTAGTAAATTCGTTTGTGCTGATTGAGTCCACATTGATTTGTGATGATTGGCTCCACAGCATATATATATGGTATGAGGTTGACCTGAAAAAGTATAACTGTGAGGCTGTCTTCCTGTTATAATTGTATGGGCTTACTTCATTGGGTTATGTGTACATTATTGCAATTGAACTAAAATAGGTCTGTTTTTCACTGTGTGGAATTTAGTCATGCATCAATACGTTTTTAATTAAAAGTGTATGACAGGTACAATAGTAGAGTACTCCAAATAATTTTCTAAAGCAGTCCATTTCCTGAAAGACAGGTAATCAGAATCTGTCTCAGTTAGTCAGTGAATGTATAATTTTTTATTAAGATATATGATCAAGCATCTAAAAACTTTATGCTAAATTGTCAGATTTTGGTCGTAAGCCCTTTACTGTGAATATTTCAAGTTTATAATAGCAAAGTGAGGCATTCTTCTTGACAGGAGAAAAAGATCTTGCCGGACAACTTGATTAGCTCATTTTGTAGTAATAGTCAACATCAGAACAGCATATCCTGATTTAAATGCTTGGATCACCTGGCTGACTCCATGTCAGGGACGGAGCCACGGCAGATAGTTCCAGGAATGACAGAGGGGTGTCTACTCCCAAGGTCGGTGGGACAGTTAGTGGTGGAAGCTGGACTGCTGTTTCTCCACCATTTACTTAGCTAATACTGCCAAAGGAATTTGTAAAGAAGGGTGTTTCATGCAAAAACATGAGGACTCTTGTGGAACAGATTATGATCTGCCTGAAAATAGCTTTGTCCTATAAGGCTGCCTTAGAACTGTAGAAGGATTTTCCCATTGAAATGACTTTAAGATAGTGTTGTAAGGCAGTAAAGTAGTTAGGATGATGAAAAGGGTGTAATAACCATCTGACTCGGTCTAGCTTAAATACCGGAGGTGATGCTGGGATCTGGAAAGTCTGAGTCTTGACATAACAGGGAGTTGACAAAAGTTGAATGATGTTCCAGGATGTCCTGAACCATGCTTGAGTACTTGTCTGTGGCTGCATGGCTGTAACTTCAGAGTAGGCAAAATTAACCGTGATTCTGTGACCATTCATTCCCCTGGTTTTGTTAAGCACTTCTGACTCTCTTGGGTGCTATCACAGTGATAGTAGAAATCTCGCATAAACCAAAACCGAAGGCAAATATTAATTATGAAGATAGAGAATATATAGGAATATCTATATAGGTAGTGAAATAACAAGATCTGTGTACCCAGAATAAAATAAAATAAAATTCTAAAAGTTAGAATTAACAATGCAATATCTTTCCTCATTCTATTGAATTAATTTAAAAATCATCAAAAGCTTTTCTTTTTTTTAAGGCAAACCCAACAATCTCTGTTCAGATTCATTGCTCTGGTAAATGTGAAAAAGAAGACAAAGATGCTTATCTATCATTTCACCGGTTAACATCATCTACAGTTTCTTCTTACTGTTTTGCCAAACAAAGGAAGACAGATGAGTGGTATTTCTGTGTCCTGATATTTGTGCAAATTATGATTCTAGTTGTCTGAGGAGTGTAGAAAAGCTGTAGATGCTCTCTCTGCCCAGATAATATTTCTTTAGTTCTGAGTATTTGTAATGAGAGAACCCTGGAGGAGTTTCTCTGATGCTAGTAGATTAAGGGTCATCAGTTTTATTTCTACATGAATCTCATAAATAGATCTAGTTTATTGAGTATTTCATTTTATCATGGTATTCTTATTCAGAACATCCCAATTTTCCTTCTTTTTTTCTTTCATTTAGCAACCACAACCTTGGTAGAAATGTTACCACTGCTTTTACTGGCTACCAGGGGCAATTGGGCTTTCACCTGCTCTGTGAACGAAAATAGTTTTGGCCAGCAAAAGGCAATCAGGATGTCCTATGCTTTGTTATTTTTCCTATCCTCAGAAAGGGCTGAGAATTTCAGAAAAAAAGTAATTCACAGCTGGTGTTTGTTCATGTTCCAAGATACACAAGAGACTTTTTCAGTTATATAAGTTAATATCAACCTTGATCTGTTCTAGTTATCTTTGCTCTTAGATACTGTGGCCAGGAATGCCACAAGAAAGACAACCAGCTATGATTTGTAATTGATTTAGAAAGCCTTCTCCTGACTGTAAGTATACCACCGTGAGTGAGGGAAGAGAATATAGTACCCTCAAAAAATCACTTTCTTCTTAGCTAAGTGTATAAACACTATCACTCATTAGTAGTAAATTATTTTTGGAGGAAATCATTAGAATACACACTTAAGATTTTGGGTGGCAGACATTTACATGCATGTCTGGATTGTTAAAAATACTTTCATTTCCATGGCTTTCAAACCAGTTTATCAATTAGCTTCCTTTAAATAAATAAATAAATAAAATAAAAAAGAAGTAGCAGGACAATAACAAATGAAACACTTTGAATTATGGCTTTTTCTTTATTCTTACTTATTTTCTCACAAAAATGAAAGGTAAAAGAAATCATTGTATGGTTAAGTGAAACATTTGACTTTCAATGTTTTCCTTCAGTTTTCTGTATTAAAAATATTTCACTTTGAAACTAATTTTTTATAATATCTCTGCAATTATTTTAATTATTTGCTTTCTTAACCTTAGATCCCATTTAACACAATTCTATTTTCTCTAGTGTATGTGCTCTAGTTTAAGCATAGGAATGTATGGTGACATTTCTTTCTGCACTTAGGTGTACTTTTGTAGTTACATTTGAAGTACTAAATATTTAGCTAGGAAATCCTACCTCTTCTTCCTTTCTTTCATGTACATCACATTGGAGACAATATGGAAAATTTGGATTCCATTTCAGTGTGTGTGTGTGCCTGCATGTATCTACCTTCTCAGAGATGCAAAAAACTCTCCAAAAACCTCAGAAGATCTGGATATTACCAGAGACTTCTTGCATCAGCTCAGAGAAATCATGTAACCTTCCCACGCCTCTGTGAAATGAAGATAACACATTATTTCTCCCACCTTTTCTTGGTTCGACTGAAAATTTCTCAAGGCAGAGACTCCCGTGCTACGTCTGTGCAGAGAATGTTGCACAATGAAGTGGAAGTTCAGCTTCGGGTGCATAAGCATTAGTACCATGCAGATTAATACATTTTTTCCTTTTTTTCATTTATTTAAAGAAGAAGATATAATCTACCTCTTCTTGAGCTCTGCCTGAGGTATGAAATATGTGTAAAAGTTCACATTTTTAGCAGCAAGATGTTTCTTAATTGGAGCTCTTCTTATCAGTCTGCTTCTTTTAACCATTTTGATTTAAATCTTCTCAGGGTTTCCACTTTTAAAAAATATACACCATCCATAAAAATGTTTCTTTTTTTTTTTTTTCATTATTAATATATCTAAATTATGTGCATTTTTTTGTGGGTTGCTGTGCAAGAATTCTTCTTCAAAATTATAGACAGAGGGAACACGGAAATGTATATTCTGCTGCTGATGTGATGAATATTAATTTGATGGAGAGGAAAGAAGATCTATACTTGAAGGAAAACTTTTCCTATGACTTTCTGGAATGGAGAATAGATTTTCTACAGAAAGCTCTAAACATGAAAGGACACACACCCCAGAGATCCAAGAAAACCCCTAATTAAATGAATTAGAATATAGTGGCCATAAAATTATGTTTCTGTTCTGCCAAACTAGACTTCACAACCCCAGGGACATTGTCTACCCAGTGATCAGAAGTATAAATGAACTCTGACTCTGACAACTTTGAGACCTAACAGAGAAAGAATGGTGGAAAGTTTGCCAGAGAGGCCCCAGAGATACCAGTCAGAATTATATAATGTACATATATAGGACAAAAACTACAACGATTTTCTCCTTCAGGATGACAGCTTCAACTATGAATTTGACTCCAATAAAAATACTGCGATTTGGAGACAAAAATAATGACTGCTGGCCAAATCTGGACCCTTACATCAAGCCCGCATGAACGGGGATTTGCAAGGATGCTGTTTGCAGTAGGCAGAAGCACATCATAGCTACTCTGTAGATATTACTAAAACCCTTAGTTCTCTCCGAACTAGGGATTTAGAATAGAATCCTCCGAAGTGACATTAATTTTCTCCTGCCCATGCCCTATTCTTGTACTTCTGCTTGCGAAACATAGAGATCGTTGCCTTTCCTTCTCTTGACTGGTCCAGAGTGTTCCCATTCTGACACTGGGCAGGATATTGCCTTTGGAAAAATAAAAAAACCAGAGCTTACCAATGGCAAAATTAAATAATTTCTTTAGATCTTATTAAAGGATTTTTCTGTGAAAACTTTAGAGTTTTTACAGATATTTAAATTACATTAAGAATGTATGTTAAAATACTGCCCCAAATATATACAGAATTGAATATTCCTTAGCATCCCAGAAGTATTAAAAAGAAAGCAGTTCTTTTCTGACATTAAAAAATTTTTGGACTCCATCTGCCAAATTTAGGGGCAAATTTTATCTTTGGATGTGCATACTGGGTTGTCGTCATCTTAACCTGGAGGCATATAGTATACATTTAAATCCAGAATGCTGTCTTTATTTTGAATGTTATATAGAAAGCCTATGAAAAAAATGACATTTGTCAAAACCAACGACCTGACCATGCTGAATGTTTGCTTTGTTGTAGTGGAGAGCGGTCACTTATCCTTGATTGTCTTCAGAATTATCTGAGGACTTAACTATAGTTAAAAATGTGACCTGAAACCAATGCCTTTAAGGAAGATGAAATTTCTTCGCTGCCATAGAAATACCAGTGCAAGTCAAGAAAATCAGTTGCTTTCTCTAATCTTCTTTCCTATGGAAACTTTGCTAATGAGATCAATTCCAGAGACAGTTCCCTTGATCCACAATAGTAAAACTCCTTCTGTCTGCAGCTAAATAAAGCTGGATAACCTAAAGCTATGCTAAGAATTTGTAGCATAATGTAAGGTGAACAGACAACCTGGCTTTACTGAGGCAATATTGATACTTAAGTGTGTCGTATTTTGTTTGACTGTTAAAAATGGCCTGTAACTGTTCTTTTAGCATAACATCCTTTCTTTCTGTCCTGCTGCAAATTAGAAGCTATGTCCTGCATCAACATGACATACAGTTCAGATGGAGTCCTGGCTGATTTTGTAACTCAGGGGTAGGTAAAAGGAAAGAAAGCAGTGGAAATATTCACTTTAGTTCAATGTTTAGGGTCTTAGCTAAAAAAGTCTTTGAGCATACTGAGTGTTAATTGTCCACTCAATACCTAACCTTTCTGTGAGCTGTAGGAAGAGTCCTGGGATCAACAAATATTTGTTTAGAAAATCAGAAATAAGGCATTTTGTTCAAGGTAGAAAACATCTGAAAAAACCCCAGACAGATCCTTTGTCTTTCCCAGGCTGAAACTAGGAGCAAGGATAGTATCACTGGTAAAGCTGAGGGGACATGAGTCCTGGTCTTTGCCCCACACAAGACTTCTGAGCTATTGGAAGGCTGTTGGAAGGTGCAAGAGGTACACAGAAATTAAACAGAGATTACAATTCTGCATATCAGTTTGCAGTGGACAGTGGCTTTGTGATTACATGAAATCTAAGGGATTCTGGTAATGGTGCCTATGCAGAAAAGTGAAAAGGTGAGACATCATTTAGTTAGGAATCTTGCAGTGTAAGGTAGCAGAATTAGTAACGTCAGTTGTGCTTTTCTTCAACAGCAAGTCTTTTATAGCAATAAAGGTAACTCAATTTAGCTGTTATAAACAGGATTTCATACTGAGTTAGAAAAAGAATGCAAAGTCTTAATGATCTTATTCTTACCTGCTTCTATCATATAATGCTGTGAAAAATTTTGGAATTTACTTACTCTGCATTTCTGCAATTCCAAGTGAGAAAGGTGTTTTTTTTTTTTTTTTTCTTTTTTTCTGTATCTCATTAGTGAATTTTACCTCATTAGGAAATCCTTTAAAATGCCTAAATTGCTATCCTGAAGAATTAAGTCTTCCATTTATCGACAGAACATGTGCAGCTTTGGCACGAGCGGTGTAAATTACCCACTGTTCCCTGTCAATGGTTTTCTGTCTTGCTTGGGAGATGCACATCTAGAGAGGATTGCTCAGACAGCATGGACACTCTGTCTTTGACCTAACTCATAAGGAGAGTTGGCAGGATGGGGGAGAGAGTTTTCATGATCTCAAGAAATTCTTTGATTTAACAAATTAAGGTACATTCTTATAACCTTTTCTATTTTCCAGTCTTTTTTTTTTTTTTTTTTTCTTTTTTAGTTCTGTTGCAGATGCTGAAAACTGTAGTTATCTTAAGGTGACAGTGCCAACATTTTTGAGGTATCTCTTGATGGTCAGCAAGAGCCAAACAGGAACCATTTATTTGTTTTGGAGTTGGTCAGACGGTACAAGTCAACTAGTAATGGTTCTGTCCTAGTCTTTGAAAAATGGAAATGCACCTAGAAGCAAAATTTAGTGCAAACAAAAGCTTGTGCAAAAGTTTGGATCGCATTCTTAGCCACTGTTAATTGACAGAGCTAACTTTGAGCCTGCAAAGTTATAAGGATGTAAATCCACTGAACATCAGTTTAAAATGCCTCTAACTCAAAGAACTGCAGTGTTCAAGGATGCTCATGTGCATGACTTAGATTAAGCCCCAGATAATTCAGGCAGGAGAATTTCTTCACCCCAGTAAATTCATCACTAGTGTATTAGCAGAGGAAAGGAGCAATGCAGGTTTCCCAAGAAAGGTTTCTGCCAGCTGAAATGGCCTTTCTGTTCTTTCACATTATTTGGATTTGGTTATTAATTTACTGCAGTGTAAACACTGAGCTCAGTGTTTTCATTTTTTTTCACATAAAAACCCCCTATAAATTTTGATGATTGTTTGACTGGCAATGATTGCAGAAGAATTAGGGGGAAGAAAATTACTCAGGTAGGGCAAATAGCTAATTCAATGGTAAAATCCACGTTGGTTACACCAGAATCTAGTATTTTGGCATTGCTTTAATCTCTGGCAGGATCCACCTTTAAAATCAACATTTATTTTCACAGATCTTTAGTAACAAAGATTCTGTTGGTCTGACTTGTACTAAAATTTGCTAAAGTAAACAGAGATATTTGTGGAGAAAGGGCAGCAGCTGAGAAGATACTGAGACACTTCTGTGTGTGTGAGGTCTGAGATCCTTGGATGTAAAACACACTTTACCCTCACTGAATTAAACCGGAGTAACATCAGGCTCAGTTCTGTTACTCTGAACAAAGGCAGATATTTGGTGGCAATTTAGTTATTTGGTCACTCTGCCAAAGAACAGTTATTTGGTGATAAAGAAACTTTATTATATTGCGCTGTAGAAGACAGCATCAGTTCTCAAATTTGCAGGTCCTCAATGTTCATATTTCTGAATTTAAACATGTAGGTTAGGAAAATACCTATAAGTAGAAGAGGGGATAATTCACATCATATGAGTTAGGAAATTTGTTTGTTGATAATTGGAAAGACATTTATTTTAAATCCAGCGGTTCCATTTTGTTGTAAATTTAGGCCTATTTTGTTCCTGTCAGATATGAGCTCACGTATTATTACATGACAGAGCTTTGAGTAAAATGATACATTTTCCTCCAGATCAGGCTGTCTGGCCTCAGCAAGTTTATTCAGGCAGTGGAAATCCCTTATTAAATACATTTTTCAAAACTTCTTGCAATACTGTTTATTTATAGATTACAGGGGAGATAATCAGTGCTTTCCACTCATATTCGTTTAGTTCTTCCTAATGATACCTAGTCACACTCAGTCATGGTCATGCATACTCTGTTCCACTCACAGTAAATTCCATTCACAGTAAATTTGAATTCACACTTCATAGTCAATCATTTAACTCATTCACATCAGTCACACTGAATCAATACTCTCTCTCTCTTTTTTCCTAATGCTCACTCCTTTCCTTTCACATTTACTCTTAAACATCTGCAATCATACTCATTTTCTTGGTGTCTATCCTTATAGCAAGAACCTAGCTGTCATTAATTGTATGCCCTCTGTTACTCATAAATTAAAACGGTTATTGCAGGGGTAGACAAGTATTGCAGCATCACAGGTACTGCTTAGATTTCTTGCTAATGGCAACAAACCAGAGGTGATGTTCTCCTTATTTTGGAGTGGAAAGCTTACACACATGAGTGTGTTACTTCATTACACACAGTGTAACCTTGTGTGTGATGTGGATCTGTTAGCCTTAGGTTGTTTGTTTTGATCACCCTGGGGATGCACAACAATTAAGTAGAGTTGATGCTGCTTTTTTTTTTTTTTTTTAATTTGATTTGATTTTAAATGAAGGTGAAATACTGTGAAAAGAGGATGGGAGGCTAAGTATATTGTTGTGGTCAGAAATCATGAAAATGAGTAGTGTGGTGAGTAGAACAGGGCTTATTTAATAATTAGGATTTTATACAATGAACAGTTGCAAACTATTTTGTCTCCATGGCATACCTGTTTGAAACCTGGCTCAGGAGAGAATGAACCTACCACACTGTTCATACAAATTTGGTCCAGCGTCTCTGGTCTCAGGGAGCTGTTTCATGCAAGACTGAATGGTGGGCAAAAGGGATTGTAGATATATTTGTGCTTTCTTTTGCTTCTAGATGGCATCAGGCAACTACTTTTCTGTGAAGGCTTTGATGTGAAAATGCTAAAGATACCTCAAAGCTCTAAATTTCCCACGGAGTATTACAGCGCGGAAGTTCCAAGTAAGATTTCCTGGTTTTAAGAGCTAGAATGTGCAAGAATATTAATGCAGATGTTTTAACCAAACATTGCATTTACTGATGAGGAGCATATTCCCCCCCCCCCCCCCCCCCTCTGTTTATGTGTATATCAGTAATTGACAGCTGAAAAAATTACAAGAAGTGGGATTTAACCAAAGGACACCACTCCACCCCCATTGAAAACTGTGAGTCCACAGTCCACATAAATAGGGAGTAATGGAAAAAAGAGCAAGCAAGAATACATAAAGATTTTGATGAAATTGCTAAAGCAGTACTGGTGGGCAAATACTTAATGTGCAAAGTGTCCCTCGATTCTCAGGGACTTATGAGTCCTCTAACAGAAGGAAAGACAAGCCAGCCTTACTCACAGCATATTGTGACTTTCAGTGAAAAGAAAAAGAAACTATTGCATTGAATTAATAACATTGTGTTTGGGGACAAAAGGGCACGTCCCATGAGTCACAAAAGGATCATATCTATCATCCTGAGATTGGCCTAGGAGGAGAAAAAGTACATTTGATAGACTATTATCCTAATTTCTGTCCTGAAAATCACGGGTATGGACAGTGGAGCATCAGCTGTAACCTCGGAGCTGCAAACCTGAAGCAGAAGACTGTAACTGGATTGTTCTTTTCCTTTTTTTGTTCTGTTATTTATCCTTGAAAAGGAAAGAAAGAAAATAAGACAATTACATGCTCTGAAGAGTCACAATAATCAATAGCAGAAGTGAGCAGGGAAATGGGTCTGGATAGCTGAGGACTGAAGCGAAGGAGCGTGATGTTTTGGGGATGTAGAGTTTGTCAGGGGTGAGCAGCAGAGTAGGGGAGCATGAGGCCCCCAGCATGCCACTGAGCACCCGGGTACAGGGGCCACGGACAGAAAGGTTCATGTGGCATTTAATTAACATTGCCAGGGCAAGATGCACTGTAAAATTAACAGTGGAGGGTCACATTGTGTTGCCTGGCCTGTATAGGGCAGTGCTGGGGAGTTTTGGTGGCCCTTTTTTGCTCTCTTGGTAAAGCCGTGCCCATCCGTAATGCAGCAGTGACCTTTAAGGGAAAAAGCAAGAGCTGACCCATAAGCAAGTACCAGTGGACAACTTCCATAATGCCTTTTCTGTATCAATAAAGCCTTTCACCCCCTGAAATATTCTTTTCACCCTCAGGTTTTGTTTTGTTTGGGGTTGTTTTTTTAGCAACACAATTCTTAAACAGAGATTTCTGTGTCAATTAGTGAAGTGCATTTGGACTTTCTTTCCTCAGTGTGTGCTTAGCAGATGTTCACAGAAAAACAAAGTTTACCCAAACATTTCTGAGGTTGGAGTTTGTATATACAGCCTCTCTCTTTTCTTTCCAAAGGGTACCATATTAACAATTCTTTTCTCGCCAGTATAAATATTTTTACTGCAATTAACTGCATAATGGTAAAACACAGATTCTTGAAGAGGGCGTTCTTATCCACTATAATTTGAGTCATGCTTCTACAGTAGCATCCACCCCTGATGTAGTAGAAATCAACTGAATTTTTATTGAAAAAACATCTAAATATGGGAATAATTCCCTAACCTGTTTATTTTGAAAAGTGGTTTGCCTTCTAATAACACAGCCGCAATGAACGTCTATTAGCTTTGTTTTACTTTATTTTATTTTATTTTATTTTTTTCTGAGTCATTCTTTGATTTTCAAAACATTTTGGTCATCCATAGACTCTAAGTCTCCTTCCAGGAGAAACACTGAAGAATCAAGTGCATCTCTCCTGCTTTTTAAAATTACCCTTCAGGGCAATGCACACACAGAGTGACCCTGGCTTTTGACAAACCTTTGCTGAACAAAATGTAACAAGCCCTGTATATTTTGAGCAGCATTTTCTATTCTGACAGAGACAGCTCAGTAGCATTTGATGTCTGCTTGCTGGTCATAGATAATGGTGCATCTTGGGACCATTGTCATCCCTGTCAATAAGACGGCCTGGGGGGACGTGCAACAAAGCTACCTTTTGATTCACCGTTTTTCCTTCCTTCCCAAGACATTTGTAAGCCCGTGGTCAGCTAGGTCACTTTATTTCATCCTGATGTGCCTTGATAATAGCATCATGTCTAACAAAAAATTTTGACAGACCATCGATGTATGTTTCTTTGGTTCCTATGTTGTTTTCTATGCCTCCTCAATGTCAAACAAGCTTTGAAAGCTACTGATTATGTTTGTTTGGACTGAATTTGACAAGATTCCTATTATTTGAAGCAATTAAGCTCCTGAGGATGGATCCTGGGATTTGAGCTAATTTTTTTTAGCATTGCAGGAAGCTACCGGAGCATATCATATGATTTGCCTTTTTTTTTTTTTTTTTTTTGGGTTTGTTTCAAGGTTGTATTTTTGTTGTGCGTTTAGAAATACCTGAACCCAAAGGAAACTTTTAAGCTTTAGAAGAAAATAGAAAAGGAAAAAGAAAAATCTGCAGCTTAAACCTCAAAGTTTTGCCTGTGTGTAAATTTATTTTATCAGAAAATGTCAAGTTTGGCAAGTTCAGGTAGTGAATTCTGTGCAAAATTTAACTGTTCCGAGGCCATTCCGGCTGTCCCCTTGCAGAATGTATTTTAGGAGCTAACCTATTAAACCCTCTACTTACGAAGAGATGGCAAATAAAGTATTTTTCTCAACTGGCCACAGATAACAACTCACAGTCTGGCTTGCTTATTGTTTAAATTAGATGCAGGCAATTTAGCATATTACAAATGGGAATTAGCAGTATTTTTAGTTTTATCAGCTAGCTAAATTGTTAAATGCTGTTACTGTAGTTCAGTAAAGCATTTCCAGAGCTACACAACCATTTTTTTTGGCAGTCACAGATAGAAGTTTGCATCCTGCCCCTGTAGCAGTGGGCATGAAGCACACACACGTTTAATTGGGTGAGGGCTTTTTTTTCTTTCTTTGGCACATAAAGATGAATTTATCACAGTTCATGTAATACTAGAAAAGGCAAATGGTAATTTCCTGTTACAGAAAAAAAAAGAGGCCTTTCATTTCTGTTCTGTGCTATGTTTTAAGAAATTTTTGATGCTTTTAAGTATATTTCATTCTAATCCTTTATCTTTTATTACCACACAGTGCAAAGGACCTTCCCTTTGAAAATAACCACTAGCAAAAAGTCACATTTTTTTTATATTTGATGACATTTGAGGTCAGATCCCAAAGATCCTGTGCACATCCAGATCCCACCTTATGAATGGAAATCTGAAGGTACCCAGAAGACTGAGCCTCTCAGATTCTGACAGCAGGTGGGCAGAGATTTCTGTCTCTATGTTGCCTTTCAAAGCAGCAGAGAAGCTTCAGGAACTTCATGAGTGGTAGAAATACACAAGAGTAAGCGACCTTTTAAGACCGGTTCTCCATTCTTTCTTGGGAATCAACAACCATCACTGAGATGAGAGTAAATCTAAGGTTAAATTACAAAGATGGAGTGACCAGCTGTGAATCAGGGTGTACCCACACCTGTAACACGTTCCCTACTCCTGCTAGCACAGTTTTTGTGGCCTAGTCTAAGATCCAGCTTACTGGACTGCTCACCTTCCAGCATGGTTCTGCCACTGGCCTCTCAGACCAGTGTAAGCAAATCTCTATGCCTCAGTTTCCCTTTAGATAAAAGCAGGGTGTAAGTATTGATCTCCTTTTTAAAGTAATTTGACATCTCTCATTGAAAGCAATGTAGTAGGTAGGTACAATTGCAAAACAGACTGTTTTCTTTTTTTATTAGAATTTGTATTTAGTTTTAATATTATGACTAAAATGACAGCCTCTCATTTTAGTACATTTTTGCCTTGATTCTGAGTTATTATTTAGGTTATATTACCTTCAAAACATGTATTTATAGAGTTATAATGGCTGTAGATGAAAATGCAGCTAATAGTTACCTACTGCAAATTTATACATTTTTCTTCCTCATAACGTATCAAAATTGCAAATTTTCCCAAGGAATTCAGCTCCTTTTGCTTGTGGTCAGCATCTTCCCTTTCCCTCCCACACTCTGAGCCGAGGACAATGATTTCTGTCCGTGATAATACCACCAAAGTCATGTCTGAAGGACTCCAAAAAAGTATTGAGGATGTAGAAAATCTGATTGGTTTGCTTTCTTTTCACTGGCATTTTTTTACATGAATACAGTATTTCCCTGAAATTAATACTGATGCTTTTCTGGCTTTTATATTCAGTGCCTTTCCGTCAGGCTATCTATAGTTCTTCAGGGCAGTATTGTCTAGTTATTCTTTCATATTAAATGATTGGGTTATTACTTTTATGTCTTTAGAATATTTCATTTTACTGATTTCTCCATATTAAAAAGATGATAAATTATAGCAGCTATTAAGGGCCCAATCCTGAATTCTTAATGTAGCCATTTCCATTAAAGTTCCCCCTGACATAGATTTATATGGAATCTGATAAATTTCTGCTTGGCAAATTCCTAGAGAAACTACAGAAACCTGAATTAAATTAGTCTGTTAAAATAATCAACATGAGCCTGATCTTGTCAAGTAAGTGGTAGATGAGTGTGTTCTGTTCATCGCAGGACAGGAGTTAATGACTAATTATTAAGCACCAAAATGGGAAAAGTGCAGTGGGATTTCCAGGCACATGAGGGATTTAGGACTGAACCCTATTTTTGCTTTAAATCTTATGAGTCTGCAGGTTTTTTTTTTTTTTTCCTAGCACTTTTAATCTATTTTACTCTACTATGAGAAAAATGTAGAAAAATGAATCTCTTCATTAATGACAGTTCTTAAATAGTGCAGGACACAGAATGGGCTCCTTCTTAGATGGAGAGAGGAGCTCCAGCAGCTGTTTGGTGTCTGCACACAGGCTGCCTGCATCCTGTGGTGATGCTGACTCGCTTTGGTTCCCTTGGTTGTGACTTGGAGAACATGAAAGTCAAAATGTGTTTTTCCTATGACTGCCACGGGCTCTCATGTTGTCCTGTCAAGACTTCTTCTGGCAACATCTAAAACAACAGCATACCACCATGCATTACTTTTGTTTTATGGAGCAAAATTTTCCAAGCCAACAAACAGATAAATCCCCTGAACTTTTCAGAATTTGGTTTTGAGGGAACTGTTTTCATACAATTAACACATTGGCAATTAATGAGTAATATAATACCTTCCCACCCCTTCCTCCTTGAGACGCAATAACGGCGTAATGCCAGTGGGGCAGACACAACAATCCCAGATTTTTCTCCCAGTTCTTTTTTTATGATACAGCAAACAGTTTTTAAAATGTAAATATCAATACAAAATTCAGTCCTGTTGAAAATTTCTTTCTGATATATTATAATTCAAATGCAAAGCACAGATCACAATTGCTGAAGCCTTTATTTGTACCATAGCCATCTGGAAAAAAGGAAATACATCTCATGAACCTTCTTAGGTCTTTTCTAATGTATGTTGTCCAGCCATGTGGCAGACTAGTTGTTGCTTTATGTAACCATTTTTTCCCCTGATATTACCTCAGTGACCAAGTGTTGCTTGATGAAATTGTGAATAATGAATGTAGCAAAACCTTATTTTCAAATTCCTTCTTATAGTTTTCTAATGACACACAGTTTTTTTATCCATCACTTTATATTTTAAATTACACTTAAATTAGTCCTCACTGAAAGATGTATTACATTATGGATGTTATTGAACAAAGCTTCTACCTGTACTTAGCAGACTATTCTAATATTTTTCTTTTTCAATACTACAGCTCTGTTCTTTGCTTGGACTATCCTGTTCTTCAAGAATATGATGGTCCTCTGAAAATTTCCCAGCTAACCAAATTCTCTCTCCTTTAGACCTAATTTTGAGCAATTTTGATCCATTATCCTTATTCTGCCACTCTGATTTTAAGTGTTTAAAATGATGAACTTTCACTTTCAGCTCTGCCCTTTTTGTTGTCATTTATTTCAGAGGAAATTTCCAGACATTTCATAATATTTTGGCCATTTGAAGCATACCAGGGCAGAGCACAGAAGACAAACATGGATGAATTCAATGCTTTAATGGGTAACAGTGTGTGGTAATTAATAGTACAACAACTAACGAAAGACAGGAGCTATAATAGATAATAAAATTTGGATTTGTCCAAATATGAAAAATTCACCTGTCTGGAATTTCATCTAAGAGGTAGCATTGCTGTTAATGCTCTTACTTGATGAAAAGTAAGGTCATTCTGATCCTTGATAACCACAAATGAACAGACTTATTTTATACATATCATTTGAAAAGCCTTAGTAAATTCAGAGCTTTCTCCTCATTTAAAAACATGACATTGAAACAGATGTTTGATGCCATGAGCTCTCATGGAAGCATTGCCTCTAAAATATAAATTTACACTCAGAGATTTTGAAGATCATGCATACTTAGAAAAAGGTCTATCTAGCATAGAATGCATAATATCATGGATTGAGACAAATTAAAAACAAGTAATATAGGGGTTTAATGTAGTTAATTAATTTTGAAAGTAATTGTGCGTGATCAGTTTTGCAATAAATGTTTCAGTTTTGAATACTTTTTGGGTTTTTTTTTAAAACCGTTAAGAAAACGAGTGCTTACTTGACCCAGACTTTATTTTCTTATTTTTTTCCCTGTTTTACCATTCTAGCTACTGAATTGAAGAACAAATTCTTTACTGATCCCTATATATGAATGTTTCTTTCATTTCATATGTTCTTTAACTTTGTGTTAGAAGAAACAAAGCACAAAGGTAGACTTACGAGATTGTCAGTTTAATGAAGAACTTAATTTTACATAGGTTTCTTAGAAGAAGCTAAATTTCAAGAAGAAACAAAAAGTCCCCTCTAGACCAATAATTGTCTATGGCAGGAAAACTCTTGGCAGTGAAAGTAGGGATTTATCTTTAGTTGGAATGAATTTCCTCTGTCAATTGACATCTGAAAAAAATTCAGCTGGGAGAGTTAAGTGACTAAATAGTTCTCAAATGACTGAAACAAATGGATGCTTTAATGAAAATCTTTTGAATGTCACTCAAAATTCAGTCCCTGGTGTGGCAGCTTAGATTTTATGATACTGTACATATGCGTTGCTGGGTTGTTGTTTTTTCTTTCAATCTAAGCTGAATTTGCGGTTTTGTTTCTTAAAACTATATCCCATATCTATTTTACTTTCTTTGATCAGATCCAAATGGTAACCACATTTTTTGATGTGTTTAGGAGGATCTTCACCAACTATTAGGTCTAAACCAAGGGTAGCTTTTTAATGATATCTTTAATTAACAGGGTCTCTGGGTTATGAAATATCCTCAAGTCTTCACACATGGTACTAGTCACCAGAATGAATTGGTTTAGATGTAGTTTTCAACCATCCTAGGCTTTTATAGGGTATTAGTTTTGGAAAAAAGTGTGTACTCCATAGTTTACTTTGGACTGACAGTGTTTATTCTGTATGTTTGTAGAAATAAACAGGAAAACCCTTAAACACTAACAATTGTATTTGATTCTTATGCTTCTTGGCAACTAATCACAACAACTCCTTGGTGAGGTCTTATGTATGACATGTAACTATTTGACATAAAGGTAAAATATAGATATCTGAGCCCCTTACATATTTAATGATCCCAAACAGTTCCTTGGACAATAGGCAAATAGCAAAATGTCATTCGTTTGAAGGAGGAGAGGAAAAAAATTCTGTGAACAAGCTGTTCTTTTCTTATGTTTTCACTTATTTTCTTATAGTAGCTGCTTACATGGTGTTACTTGCTATGAAGATTAAAACCACTTCATTTTAGTGCTATAATGATACATACACTTAGCAATGGACAGGTGATCTTTCATTTCTGAATTTCTGCAAGGTGAAGATTTCTCTGAGAATTTCTGTGATTTCTTTGCTATGTCTCTTGTCAGAGGCTCTGTCATCAGCTCAGAGCCCTTTCTTCACCAACGTCCACCCCACCTCTTGCAGTGATTCTGGGCACCACAAACCTCAGTTCCGGTTCATGCTTAATCTCTGCTCTGTGATACTGAGAATATTGCCTAAAACCTGTTCTGGTCATGATCTGCAGAATTTTGTATTATCCCTAATTATTTTGCTTTTTTTTAAAACATATACATGGTCTGTGGTCTCGGTACTTTCATATAGTCATTGCTATACCCTAAGTCTGTCTTCCCAATAATGCTTACTAATCTTACAGGTTTGCACACTGAATATGTTTAGAGTTTCAAATATTTCAAGATGTTTTGTCTGTTAACTACCTGTATAGAAAAATTTCTTATATTCCATCTTCCTTAAAATTTTGTACTTTAAATATCTCTCTGTATCTTCCTCCAGTTTCCCCTCTGCCTGACCTCTATTTTTAGATCATGATCCCCTCCAGAACTGCCCATGGACCGTTGGAAAATTTCTAACATTGATCGACCTGGAATGGGGAAGTGGTAGCAGGTTTGTGGGCTGCATTATCCTTATATCCTAAAGATCCCATGTTAGGGCATATTCTGCCACTGTGGAAGTGCCTAACAATCTTCTGCTCACTTGGTGACTTGGGCTAACAAATCTTCTCTTTGGTACCAGAATTCACCAGGATTTGCTTGTGCTTAAAAAGTCTGCGGTTGTACATGCAGAATTTCTTGGAAACTATTCCTCAGATACTTACTGGGAGCTATAACGAGTGATAATATGAGATCAAAACAAAACTTTCAACAGAGTAGAGTTTCTTAAGAAACAAAGCAATTTCAAGAAAAAGGCTGATATGTTTGAAGCCACAGCTAACGCAATAAAAAAAAAATTAAGTCTTTGAAAGCCTTGGTTTTAGAACTGCATGAAGCTCAACAAAGAATTGCTAATATGGAGAGTATGAATTGTTGTATAATTACATTGACGATCTAGAAAACAAGCTTAGGAAAAGAGGTTTTTAAGTTTTTGAGGACTGCTGAAGGATGAGAGATTGGATACCAGTAATTTTTCCCCACCCGTATTTTGTATATGTTTTTTATACTGCATTTTGAAGATGTATGGAACATGTAATTCAACTGTGACTGTCATTTGCTTTGAAATGCTGCACATCAGTTTCATTAAGGGTTTCAGAGAAGCCTTACCCAGAAAGTCTTTCCACCGGAAACTTTGATTTGTATTATTTTTGGTGGCTTTATTTTTCCTTCCTAAAGGTTACTGCCACTGTTTGTTTAACGGTGTTTATGTGATCTTATAATAAGTGTTATCACTTTGTATAATTATTATGTGTGATTAATCCAGTTCACACTTGAAAGCTGTGGGATTTTTTAAATTTTTTATTTTTAACCAGAGGGTATGTCTTTAAGCCTTTTTGTTGTTCACTTATAATGATAGCTGACAAGAGCTATCGTAAAGAGGGAGGTGGATGGAAACTAGAATAAATTGTTAAGTGGAGAAAGATTTCTGGGAAATTTTTTGGACTAGCATCTTCTATAGTAAGTCTTGAGAAAAATGGTGGACACAATGTATAGAGCCCTGATAATTTGATATGTTGCATGGATTTCCATATCAATCAGGTTATACATTAGTTTGGAACAATGTGCTTTGCTCGAATTTTTCAAATGTCCTTTTGGAGAAATTCAGCCTGTTTTAAATAGGACCCTTATAAAAACCCCTTTTTAACCTTTGCAAACATCTAGAATCATATAGTGTGAATAAAACCCAGAATGACAGACTGGATTTTTTATGATTCAAGGGGATTTGGCGCCTGAGACTGCAAGTGGTGAGGTAGCAGAACAGTTTATTTTTTGGTCTGAATGGATTTGGGTTAGGGTATACTGTCCATGGAGAACTTCAACCATTTCACAATGTTCTCCTTTTAAAAATCATGATTATAGTACGTTGTTTTTGTAAATCTTGCAAATTGTTGTTGCTAAGGATGGAATCTCTGGGATCAGAAATCCCATTGTGATCAGGATTTGTTCTGAAGCATGATAGCTCTATTGATACATCATATGGTTCTCTGCAGTAACCTTTTCAAACAAATTTAAGTGTTTATATTAGTTATAGATAATGCAATAAACTGCACTGTTATTACAAATTATCTCATTGCTTTCTGAGAACTGTATTCCACCTGGTTTATGTTTTCTACGCTTTTGTATTCAGCCTTCACGCAGAAGTGATTTGGGAGTTGAGAATTTTCTGGACTTCTGAAGCTGTAGTTACTACCTCCTATTTTATAACTGATGTGTGTCTTACTTTATATCATTGTAGAAAATTGTGTTTATTGCTATTAGTATCTTTAGCATAAATGATTTGACTCTGTCATGTGGAGCAATGGATAAACATGAGCATGCCAAATACAGACCAGCTTCCAGAGAAGCCAACAGAACGAGAATGTATTTGTAAAGAGTAGTATGTTCACATTTTAAGTAATTAGAAATTGAAAGGAATATCTATAGGTATTAGAACATATACTCCTTAGTACAGTGACATTGCTGTTTTCTTTAGATGCATTTTTATGTCTTCTTTTTATATGTAACACCTTCATGTTGACTTCAGATGCCAAGCAATTTGAAATAACATTTACAACTTTAAAAGCTAGTTAAAATTCCCTAGACCTCTTCACAGTTACTGTGCTCTTGGAGCCTGAACTATTACAAAATGTATTAAGGAAGATATCCCCTGCATTAATGAACAATCAATATTTCATATATAATTGTTTCATATATAACTGCAGGTAAAAATAGATAACTCCCACAACCAGATTAAACCAATTAACTTATAGCATGTGGTTTTCAAAGGGACTCTGGAAATTGAAACATGGGACCAACGATATGATGAAGTGAGAAAGAAATATATTTGTATTTCCTCTGAGAAACGTTTATTCCAAAGCTTTTATAAATATAGTCTTAAATATTACTTAAAAAAAAAAAAAAAAAAAGTTTAAGTAACACATTTAACTCCAGTTCATCAGCTATTCACTATCCAGTGAAGTAACATTCAACAAAACATTTGTACCATATACTCTTTCTCCTGCCTTTGGCAGAACCTGAAGAAAGACAGTAGAATCGAGATACGTGTAACCTTAAGGTCTTACCTCAATGGGATGTACAAAGGCAGGAGGCCTTCGCTTTAAGCCTTTCTTGAAAAATTAGTTTCCTTCACTTTCATCATACTAGAAGTGTATGAAAAATTTGGAGAAACTTGTATTGGCGCTTCTGTCAACCCATATGACTGTGCTATTTTATAATATGCATCAGTCCCATCAATAGCAGGCACTGATATTGTGGGTGCCTTTATGGCTATGCATTATTCACTGCACTTTCAGACCAAATTCAGTCCTCTTTGTCCCAGGTTGGGAAGTCTTTGGCTTTGGAAGAAAGGGTATCGAGTCCCTAATATCTCTAACCTTTGTGGTCCCCAGTGAGCAGACAAGCACTCATACTTAAATTATGAAATTGGTTCAACTCAGGTAACATTCAACATTGATTTATTTAGATTAGCAAGTTCACCAGCTTATTAGGCATAATATAAAGAAATGCAAGAGGGAGGAAAAATACTAGGAATCAACATATCTCTGATTCAGGAAATTATTTTTTTCAATTATTGCAGTCTATTAGCTTTTCAGAATTTCCCCATTTCTTACACAGACTTTAGTTTGCTATTCTCATACAACAGCAAAAAGGTTAGCTAAAATCTGAAAGGAAAATTCACAGTTTGGAACTGGACTGTGTAATAGTCACAGTGCTTCAATCTGATTATAGTAAAGTTAAGTCCATAATAGGCAGAATGTTAAATGAACATTTGTAATCTTTATTATTAGTGACGGCTAACCCTCAAAAGGTAAGGAGCAGAGATGCTTAGTTTAATCTTCACTGACCTTGCAAAACTGTTGGAGAGCTCTTCTAATCAGACATGTGTGATCCATTTTTAGGCTTTAACTGCAACAATGTAGAGATTGCACCCTTTTCAAACCCGTGTGCCAGAGGAGTTAGTAAATCTTCAGTTTCTCGATATAAGTTTTCAAATCCTATCTTGTTTGTTTTTCATTCTGGACAGAAGATATAAGTTTTAAATCCCAGCCTGTCTTATTAGTGGTTGGCCATAAAAACTAACTATCTATAAGCACTAACTTTTGTTATGCTGAGATCAAAACACAAACACGGGTTAGTGATCATGTGAACGTTGCTTCTCCCATTGCCTATCAAGCAGAAACCAAACCCAACAAAAACATTTCATGCGCTCTGCAAGCAACTTGCTAATTCCAAATGATGCATCAGTAACACAATCATGGCTGCCTTTTCTTAGAATTATGGTTATCTGTTTTGTACTCAAAATATGCACATGGAGCAATTTCATCTGTGAGAACTTAGGAAAATTATATTAATCATCATAACTGAGTACAGCTTCTTTCTCAGCATGAGTCATAAATATCTTTGAGCATTAAACCTCTTTACAATAACATTAATTTAATCTATAAGAGGACATTGCGTGCAATAAATTCCATTTACAAATCTGAGTGGGCAATGAAGAGAAAGCTGTAGCTCACGTTATTTTTTTTATTTTTTTTTTTTTAATATATTGAAGATTGGGAAACAATGCACCGAAATAAGTTTCCCTCAGCCTGAAATGCATAGGCATAGGAAGGAAAAGAGAGCTTCCTGACTGATTTGCCTCTGTGCTATTGCTTTGTTTGCTGCCAGTCAGAAGCTTATATAGCTTAAAAGATTGTTATTGATTGTTCAATTTGGTGTTCATATATTTAAATTTTATTCAGGTTAGAGTGATGTTGAAAATTGGGGTCCACATGCTAGATTGCCAGCACAGTGGTTGACAACACAAACGTTAAAATACAATAATCCTTGTAGTATAAAATGGCCATTGACAGTCTAATTTCCATTTTGTGGTTTATGGCCTCTACTGAATATCTGATAATATAATTATGCTTCAGTAAAGAATGAATCCTCTCTGGTAAACTGAGCTGTGTATGCAGTGCCAATGTGAATTAAATAAAGTGACATCAAAGCTCAGTCAGGGCTTATTTTAGGAGCACATTTTTAAACATTTACTATGGTTTGTTCTACAGTAATGCCAGGGAGCAGATTTATGGCTGTTAGCATATTCATGTTGAAGAAATGTGTTACTTCATTCTTTATTTTAGCCCAGGAGAGCAAACAAAACAGCTTCCGTAAAAGTGAATGCTGCTCTGTGGCTTAGGTATGAAAAAAGTTTTCAGATAATACCACCACCAAGTACCTCCCTAAGTAGCACGGAAAGGAAAGTGACAGCTGTGCAGTCGGGAAATAAAAATGTAAAGAAAACTACACCCAATTATTTGCATGCCACACAAATGAGACAACATTTGTTTCTTGGCAATAGGTATATTATCAGCTTTTATGCTTGGATCTTTTGCTGCTGGCTTTATAAGTGTATAGAAATATACAACATGATCCTACGGTTAAGAATTTCGTCCTTTTAAATTCCAGTTGTCAAGTTACGTTATGCTGTTTATAATGCGGTGAATTATGTTCTGTCCTATCCCATTCACTGTTAGCATAATGCAACTTAACATCAGGCCACATAACAGAATATGACAGTTAAAATTTAAAAGTACCCTCATTGTATTTGTGAATTGAATACTCAACTGTGTGATTTAAAGATGGACTGGCATCTTGAGTCCAGAAACAAGTAATGTTACTTGAATGCATTTTTTTCCCCCTGATACATTTGCATTGCTGTTTTGACCTTCTTTCCAACAGTAAAAAAATAACCCTAAGCAACTGGCATGTATTGACATGGAGGTATTGAAAAGTTAGTGTGATGTTGCCGACATGTTTAAAGAAACTTCTGAAATCATGAATTTGATGAGATGGACTGAATCAGAATGTCACTTTTTCATGTAAACAGCAGGGAGAGAGCCAAGCCTCATATGTGGATTTTAAATGTCCCAAAGCATTAGTATTAACAATGTGGAGCCTGGTTCCACCCGCAATAAAGAGAGGTGTCAAATCAGATCATGGTTTATCTTTCATTTCCAGTCTCACAAAGATCAGAGCAATAAAAGATGTATTTAGAGCATTTTGACAGATCCTTTAGGACCTGTCAATGATTCATAAGCCAGAGGTGAGTCCCTCCATCTCACCTACTCTTTTCTGATGGTCAAAACTGTTGACCAACAGAATAATAAGAAACATCTTGACTTTTCGACATCCCTGTACCAATATAAATAATTTCCTGTTACACCTCAACTCCCTCTGTGCTTTTCCCCTTTATCTGGTTTGCTTTCAGTGCTCTTGGAGTCCATATCCAGAAGCCCAACCCTGCAGTGACACCGGCTTCACCCTTCAGCTGGGGCAGCCCCAGGAGGTGCTGGGAAGAGAGGAGCAACTCCCCTGAATCCCAGGGAAAGAGCAGATACATGCAAATGGGATCAAATACAAGCATGAATGGGTTAAAGCATAATCCTACATGCCCATCCCTGGAATGGCTTCTGCCTTTCTAAGGTGAAACATGCAGTTGACTCCTTGGCTAAATAATCTCAGGGATACATCTTTGGAAGGGGCAGATGAAGGTAGCACATGTGCGAAGGCATGGTCTGTTGTGAAACAGTGAGGCGTCGTAAAACATACATGTCCATATGAAGATATCATTAATATTATTAACTTGTCATTTTCATTATCACCTCGCTGTAGGAGGGTCTCTCCTCTGTTATACTTGGGTTGTTAGCTTTTCGTGTAGGAGCCAAGATGAATGCAGATAGATTGCAGACAGTATAGGGAGCCAATGAGACAGTATTAGTCAGCATGTTAGTGGTTTAGCCACTGTTATAAGAGCATTACAAATATTAGTTATTATTATTTATTACTTGTGCAACACCCACACACTATGCAAGACATTTAACAAACCACATAAAAGACAGGGCTGCACCACAGAGTGATTACTGGATGGATTTTAGACGTGATAGATTGCTATTAGCTACTTGTTTGTGTTTTTTTGTACTGACAGAATTCCGAAAGGTCCCAACCAAGGAGACCTCAGGTATGCTTGGCACTGTTCAAACACATTATTAAAGAAAATGCTCTCTAGATAGAGAAAAATCACAGATTTACATGGTGATGCCAGGATCTGCTCACAGAGCATCCTGCAAGAGTTGCTAGTGGAGATGAAACTATATCACTTTAAAGGTGTTTGTGAACCTGTATGCTGTTCTCACCCAGGTGCTCTTTTTTTGGCCCCGTAAATGCTGTTTCCGCTATAAGCGCTTTGTAGGTCTGGCTCTATGTACAAGAAGTTTGAGGTGTCACCTCTGCATGATGTGCACATGCCATCAGCATCCTCTAAAATCCCACTATAAATCTGGGGTAAAGCTGTAGTACAACTTCTTTCATGAGGTCTGATACTCTCATAAGTTGGTAGCTGGGGGTCTAGAACTTTTAACACTGGCTCTACTCGAGATTTTGCAGACATGCTAAGTGCTGGCATCTTCTAGCAGCCCAAATCATACTAGTTGACTAGTTTGGCCTTGTCTATGTCTAGCACCTTATTGATATAACTATTCAGTACAGAATTAATAAATGTCACACATCAGTGGTTTGTTTCTTCACTCTTGTACTGTCCATTGGCTCTTTGGAAAAATTTCTCCAAGGCAGTGATGCTGCTTGTCCTATTTCTTCACACTGTGTGCTCTTTATGTCTGGCTAGAATCTCTTCCCAAGCAGGGTAATCCTTTAAAAGCTTGTACCTTCTTCTGAATGTTGGGCTTTTCCTTGACACAAGTTGTTTGTCACAGCATGCGTGTTTCTATGTGCTATTTTCTTTGGGTCTCTCACTTTCTGTACTGCAACATATTCACCTCGGACTTTTCTTGTCATACTGTATGTTCCCAAATCTACCGACACCACCATAGGGGTATCCACCCTCCATATGTTTCACCCTGACCTTGGTGCTTCCTTTGCAAACTATAACTGTTTCGCAGGGATTAATCTGGAATGTTTGTCTCAGGGCACAACCATAATTTCATCAATATCCAAGATTTAGTGGGAACTTTGTGACTGGGGAACAGGGTTGGCTCTTAGCCTTGGATCAGTCACAGCTCTGCTGTGATTTCACATTACTTTGTCCCTTCTGTTTTTTGAAGTATCAATCTTCCCTTTTCATAACACTTCTTGAATATCTTTTCAGAGTTAGGTTTTTCTGTCTAAATATTAAAAACATCCACAAGCTGCGAATCAACTTTTGTAACAAAAAATATATATATATTTAGAGAGAGTTACGTTTGTTTTTTGCTGGCACCTCTTGCTTGGAGAGAGACTGAAACACTCCTTAAATCTTTTCCAGCTGTCCTCCAGATATTCAGTGTCTAAACTTTGGGGTCTTAACTGCTCTGCTCTCCCCTCCCCAACATTTTTCTGCCCTTTGTGGGTGAGTAATCACCTAGACCTGCATCCCCATGTGCTCCCGTCCCTGGGCTTTGCTGTGGCCAGGAGGCTCCAGGCATCAGTCTTGGCATGACAAGCTGATAGAAGCCAGGCTCTCCCAGAGTTGCAGTTTCTCACATACCGCTTTGGTAACCTTTTTAGCAAATTAGCATAACAAAAGCATTAGATGACAATGGACGGGGCAATGGTAACTGGACAAATATGTGGTTAAATAGATGGGCTATGGGGAATCTGGCGATTTGATTTTGTTCTAATTATCTTTAAAGACATATTCCAGTTCTGTGTTAGCTTTTTTTTTTTTTTTTTTTTTAACATGTTTAGAAACCCTACTGGAAAGGGATATCCAATATTTTAATATTTAAAGAACATATGAGTTTGAAAGGTCTTTGTTACAATAATGTCAATTTGTCCATAGGGATTTTTCCTTTTCATTTCTTTTCCTCTCTGTCAGAGGTCTGGTCTTCTTTACTGACATTGCTGAAGGGTGCATAGACCTTACACGTGAGGCTCTTCATGTTGCTGTCTTAAACAACTGGAAGAATATTTTAAAAATTGCGATGGGTTGCATTTAAGCACTTAATAAAAGCTCTCCCATGGGAAGATGAGGAACTGTGGATCAGGGTTTTTGGCAGGTTTGGTCTGGGCTGTGCTGTAACTTGTGCCAGGTTTGTCAGCACAGGTAACTTGTACTCCGTGTCCACATCTGTTCCCAGATGTAGGCACCCAAACAAGCTCTTGCGGAGATAGAAGCATCAGTTTAAATTGCTGTTTTAACTGTTTGTCATATAAATTCAGTTTTTAGATAATCCCTTAGTGCAATAATTCCTTATTATGCATATGGAAAAGTGTCTATTAAAGGCATTTTTAACTTTCTGGGTAGAGTTCCTTTATCTGTATTTTACAGTACAGTGAAAAGTAATTAATTCATTCCTAGATATATAACATATGGATAATTTTTATGGATTTATGGCATATTTTAGGGGATGTGAAAATGCTGTAATTATTTTAAAAATAATGTAATACAAATTCAGAGTTAGTTTGTAGATTTATGGCTGGATTAAATTTTCCACAGCCAACTGCCAAACATGGAGTAGATAAAATCTATGTTTCTTTTTATCCAGTCTACCTCTTCTATACCATCTCTGTTTTATATTGTCACGTATCTACGAATAAATATTCTGAATTTGACTTATTTATAAATTGGAAACTTTGTGAAATATATTAAACCTCAGAAAATAGTTCATGGTATTTAATTAGTAAAGAAAAGCATACTGCACACAAAATGTCAGTAGAAATTACAGTAATAATCTATCTTTCAAAACACTCTATTAATTGCAGTTGATATTTAACCATACATTCCTCTTAAAAAATTAGAAGTGGACCCAACTGAATTATTGGCTTGAAACTCTGATGCTTTGAGGAAACTCAGATCTGCGTAGAGGCACCAGTTTGGGGAAGTAGAAAAATATTTACTTTGTGGGTAATATTTAATCTGTGGTTTAATTTTACTTTTTAGGACTAGGAACTAACTTTGACACAAGACTTTCTCTAGTTGTAGTGCATCACACATTTCTAAGCCTTCCTCAAGTAACAACATACATTTCACAAACACTTGACACCCAGAAAGCTATTTGTTTTCATAATCTTATAAGGTATTTCTGCTGTAATTACTAAAATATGGACTGAAACTCTTGTCTAAATTTTAGGAATTGACTAGGTCACGCAATTTTTGAAAAATCACACCATCATTGCTCATTAACAGGCCTGTATGAATCTAAGCCTTCAAGATTTATTTTCTCCTACTTTGAAGGAAAGTAACTTTACTGACATATTAATGTTCTAACTGTGAATAGAATATCCCATTTTGTTTGAAGGATAGTTCCCTTGATCCATTAAATAAATACTACATGCGGGGGAAAAAGGCGTTAGATTGATATGCAAGAACCACAATCACTGAGTGCAGATTTATGGTGTAAGGGAGTAAAAGGAAGTGATATGACTGTGAAAAGATAAATGAAATTATGCTTATGGGCACTAAATCCTCCAGTATTGAAAAACATTGGCTATTTGTGTTTAGGACACACAGTATTTAGTATAAATGGACTTTCATCAGTAAATCAATGCTTTCTGAGGTTGACACCAAAAATTATCATTTCTGCCAAGTCACAAACTGAGAAATTGGTTGTATTCTAGTTTGGTTTGAAAACTGTGAGTTTTACTGTGCTGCTCAGTGTCCTGCACCTATGATTACTGCCTTGGTTAGCATGGATCTCTTATTAGGTTGGTAACCCTGCATTTGAAGTGGTGTTTTTATGCTCAGTTTATGCCGTCGCATTTTTATACGTGATGGAATAAACTGAGCCTGATGATCTTGGACGAACTTGTTCGCCAGAGTTTGAAATGCATCTTGGGTGAGCAGCTCGACACAGTCCTAATTTAACAGACTCGGAGGCTTATGTGCTGATGATTTCTGCTAGTAAAGTGTTATAATTGGATTATTGAAGTATTAGGTAAATTCAGTCGGATTTGCTGTTTGAAGTGGAAATACAAAAAATGCTGGTATGCTTTTACTGCTTTGTCATACCTATTAACAACATATTCCAGTGTTGCAGCAACAACAGATTTGCTTTCCAATGTGTAAATTTATATTATTTATGTAGGTAACTTGGTGGATGCCTGTGACCTTTGCAGACCCTGTTGGTTCACTTTTTAAAGAACACAGACTTTGTTACTTGAAATTTCTCTGAAAACACTATGACATTGCGCGATGTGTTTCTTCTTAAAAACATCCAAGATAATCTTGGAGCAGGTGGCAACAAAATGATAGAATTCAGTACATTTTACAAATACATGAAAAGTCTAAATGCCCTTATGATTACAATCCCTAGTCGTCCAGGTAAAAGAATAAAACCAAAAACTTTCCTTTCAGTGTTATAAACTGACTTTACATATGTAATGAATGCAAACAAGCTTGTCTGTCTGTCTATCATTCTTTATTAAACCTTATTTCAGAATAAACAACCTGTGGCATGGAGGGATATTTGGGCAACTCCACACAGCGAGTGACAGCTATGTCTACTCTGTGTTTTGTAGAATATATTTAATATTGTGCAGGTAACATTTTTGAATGACCAAGGTTTACTGGGACTTGATTTTTAAACAGTTTTGATAAATTTACCTTGGAGTATGACTTAGATTACTAATGTTAAGCCTCGATTGTTTTAAAAATATAAGTCTTTCTTTCACTATTCTGTGATGCTCATGTTTGAATGAATGAAGTACTGTGACATCACCTTTAGTTTTCAGTGTCATCACTTCTGTGCTTAAGTCTGTATAACTAGTTCTTCTTTTTATGCTAATATTAAATGCCCTCATTCATAAATCTCTACACTTCAAAAAGCTAGGAAGCAAAGCTCTATGTTGCCCAAGCAGATCATGAGAGCGCTGTGTATTAGAGATGCATTGAAACATCAGCTACAAATATTCCAAAAAACCTAAAGGCAATTTAGGTCCAGATGCAAACTGCTCAGGTCTTTCTGTATAAAACGCAGCATGGGGCAAAACATCCCATGTGTTCAAATGTGTTCAAAATCCTGATGATGATTTATTATATCAAGGGCTGCAACCTATGTTTCCCAGGTGACCGCGAGCGAATGTAACCTGATTGTTAAACAAGCTCCCTCACCTAATAAACATGCTTTATTTGATGTAGGAAAGCTCAGTAAGAAGGTTTTAGGGGGCCAGTCTCAGGAGTCAGATTCTTTCATGGAGACACTGGGGCTGGAGGTTTGAGCTCAGGTATTGCCCTTTCTAAGGAGCTGCCCTAAACTTCGCGACCCTGCCAATAAGGGGTTGGGGGCGATGTTTTTCCTGAGGTCTGATATAAATCTGCTACATGACTGCTTTTTGGATCAGCATATACTGTTGCCTACTGTGAAACACTAATCAAGACTTAGGTGCTTTGTTAGCTGAATTTTGTTGTTCACAGCCAATGGCACCAGGGAAGACATGACAGGCACATAGAGGCGGAAGAATGGACACATGGATTTCATTTTCTGGAGTGGTTTAAAAAATCGATTTAAAAAATATATACTGATTTCATTGAGAAGTCATTCACACCGCAAGGTGATTTTCTCTCAGATCTATGCCTCTTCTGCTTGCCATAAGTTTCTGGAGGTGAAAAAGCTGGTTTTGGTTGGATGGAAATCAACATATAAAACAGTTCAGGAATACATTTTCAGCTGCTGAATTTGTGTAGGTCATACTTTTACTTATCAAGTATTGACAAAGTAATGGCAATGCTTATGAATGTGAACTCTGATCCTTACATTTTTCTTGTTTTAGGGTTATTTGCATGGCTATTCCACCACTTGGCAGGCATTTCACAGAGCAGAAACAGCTCATGATCATGTTCAGTCCCCTTGGCGCTTTTTACCATACAAACTTCCTGAAATGTTGAGTGTGTGGGAAATTTTCAGCTTTCCCCTCTTAATCCCTGGTTTCTGAATACGCACTTTTGGGGACAGTGACATCACTTTACATGTATATACATATAAAAACACTGTATATAGTTATATACTATATATATATAAAGCAGGGGATTTCTTTCTCTCTTTCTTTCCCTGACTTTCTTATCTGGTGCTGCATGATGAGGCAGGTGGATAAACCAAGGCTTCTTTGAGGTCAGTAGCAACAGGGAGGAAATCTATGGGAATACAAAATTCTTACACATTAAGGGTCTATTCCTTCTTATCACTTGTTAATCATAAACTGTTTTGTTTCTGTTTCACCTTTTGTCACTGTAATATAAATACATTATAAAAATCCTAAAATTACAGGTCTGAGGGGGAAAGGCTGACCCATGGCTTAGGACAGTAACAGAGAGCACCCATAAAGAGCTGAATAAAAATAGCACTTGCTGAGCTAGTGTTTTGTGAGGTGAAGTGAGTCTTGTCCCCGTCAATAGGCATCTAAAGCCTTGAGACAACTGTAGGGCCGGATGAATGGTATTTTTCTTTGAGCCATAATTTGAAATTTGGATGAACAGCTTCTGTATGAGCCTAGGTTCTGCATTCCCGCTACAGGATGCAGCCTGTAGAGATTTGACTCTACATTGTAGGACATCAAAGAAGCATCAGCTGAAGATGCCGTCCTCTGTGCAGCATTGTTAACCCCATCCATGAGATGGGTTTGGTGATTCTTGGTTCCTGGGTCTGGTGTTTTGAGACTGTTAGTGGCTTGATCAAAGCTGAGATGTCCTTGGCACTTTGCACGGTGTGGGTGCAGAACTGGAGCTCTTACCAGATGGGGACAAAAGCGTGAGCACGTAGCAGTACAGATCCTGTTACTGCACCTTGTGGGGTGCTTCTGACTTTTTGCAAGAGTTTCACTGGCTTGGACACAGCTTTTCAGTCTAACGAAGGCTGATTTGTTTGTTTTTTAAAAAAATCCATCCTCATTAAACTGCTCTTTGAAAAAAAATTACTTCTGCCAATTTCTTGTTTCTAATAATTTCACATTGCAGTTAATCGTTTAAAAAGTTACACACACATACAAAGTCTGGTCCACATTATGGACTAATGGTCTGCATAAGTTCTTTACGAAGTCTTTTTTTCATTATTATTTTTTTCAAATTAAGCATATACTAAAAAAAGCCTCATTCTTTTTAATGCAAACCATTAAAAAAATCCCAAACAAACAGTCATTGGAGAAAACTTTCAGTGCCTTATTTTAGCCTAGGGCTGGTTTTCACAGCTAAGTTACAACTGCAGCTCTGGCTTTGGATGGAAGTGCTGGCAGAATTTTAACTCCAGCAAGGTTAGTGGGCATCACTGTAATACCATAAATATGGTGTAGGTACACAAAGTTAAATTTTAAATAAAAATATTCTATAAAGTATCTTAAATGTATTTTAAAGTTGACTGTAATTGTTGCATTATTAAAAATCCAAAACATTCTCAGGAATAATAAAATGAAGAAACAAAAGAAAGCAAAATTTTCTGAGACAATTTCTGTACACCTGTCCCCTTCGTTTGAATAAATCTGACACCAGATTTAAGAACTTGAAAATGAGGAATTAGGAAGCATGCAGGTATCACTCAAATTGGCTATTAAAAGATTAGAGGCTTTTAAAAAATTGAGAGAACATCAGAATCAGACAAAATACATCCAAAAGAGCCAAAGGAAGTAAGAAAGCAAATTGGAGACTTTATTAGAAATTTCAGATCCTTGAAGACTGGCAAAATCTAATAGAAAGACATCATTTAAAAATGGTCCAGGGACATATGGGGAAAGAACACATCTCTGGCATAAACTGTGGAGAATGTCCTAGATAATATTTTAAGGAATCAGATGAAAAGTACACTGGGACAAGTACTGCCTGATTAGAGAAAGCAAATTTAATTTGAGGGGGGGAAAGTCCTCATGTCTGACAGATATACTGAAATCCTTTATCGTTATTATTTCTGCCAGGATAGACAAGGCAATGCAAGAGACATCCTATACTTACATTTTCAGACATCCTTTGACAGGGTTTCCTAGAAGAGGTTAATGCTAAGATGTGGAACCACAAAATAAGTGGAAAGTTGAGTTTAATGGATTTAAAATTGGCTAAAAAATGCAAAACAAAGTGTAGCACACCAGTAATCAATGGACCCTCTACCAGCCAGGAAGGTTAGTGGTGGGATATATTAGAAATTATCCTAGGTCCACAGATGTTTGTGTAAAAAATTACAGGGTACTACATATTACTGAAAGGAAGTTTTCAGATTTTGTTGATTACATTAAATTGCAGGGCAATATAACTGATGAGAAACAATGACATAAAACCACTATAAAAATCATATCCTTTTACTATCAATGTTAAAAATTACACAAGAATGAGTCCTCAGATTTTGTGCTGAATCTTTTCAGGTCATCAGATAACTACCATTGAATGTCCAGAAAATTTGAAGTGAGAATAGAACTTTTTAGTCCAACAGAAACAAAATATGTAGCAGGTTTAATACAAATGATTACTGAGGTGAATTTGTGAAATTTGGTTGAAAGAAAAAAGACAGCCTGTGGTCTTACTACAGTTTACTTATTAATGAGCTCATTAATCTGTGATTAGGAAAATAATTTGTTTTGTTTTAGGTGTGGATACAAAAATTAGCAGGAAGCTGAAAAGTGTCAAGTTAAACAAGATTTTTTTGTCACAAAAAGAAAAAAAATAATAAGAATTACTAATAATTTTAGGTTTTTAAAACCTAATTTCAGCTGATGTAGTTGAGCAAGGTGAAATGTTTTGATTAGTTTTGAATTATTTAACATTTTAATTTTCTCTGAATCCATTTCTTTTCAAATTTCACTTAAAATATAAAAACACAGAAGGTCCACTTAGAAAGTGTCAAAACAAAACACGTCATTTCTGAAACACATTTAATTTCAAGCAAATACAGGGAAAAATCTCCTTCTTGTGGTCCTTTTTATCAGATGAGATCTGAATTTGTGATTAGATTAATTCCCAGATTTTTTTTTTTTTTAAATGTACTAGTAATTAGATAAAAACTTTATCCACCCTACTCAGGGTGGGGGTGATAATGACGAAGAAACAACCATCATTTAACTGATAGGCAAATAAAAAGGAACCTGTTTGCCAGCAAGTTTGAATTCTGACTTATTTTACAGCCGGTGATCTGAGAGAAATTACACCTTTTCTTGGGTCCTAATATATCAATTCAAGCCTTTCAGACCTGCCGAGTGCCCTAATGCAGTTTGGATCCATCAAATATTAATGCAGTTTTAGCCTGATCCTTTATGATCGCCCCACTATTTTTATTCTAAAAATATTTAAACCACATGAAAATCTTAAGCAATCTTCACTTTCACTCATAGCTATGTGTGAGAGAGGCTGTAATGAAAGAGGAGGTGGATCTGAAAGGAAAAGACCTATTTTATCAGAATATGAGGGCAGCATTCAGCATTAGCTGTAGTTATTGATAACTCAGAAATGGGAGAATTGAAAAAGCACAGTAGTGTTTTTTATCTTTTTTTTCAAGACTTTTTTTTTTTTTTTTAATGGGCCGATCCTGCCAAATGTTCCTCTGAAAATGATAACAAAAGTTCCATTCCTGGAATGAATTGTTTCTACAAACCATGATCCCAGAAATACAAACATGGATAAATGGTCCCATTTTAACTTTGAATGCAGTATAACTTACTGAAAACAATCTGACAGTCTGCCAGCTTGCCTTCAACAATGGCACAGTACCAAAACTAAGACATACAGTGGAGAAAAGCATCACATTTTAGAAATAGTTTCTCAAATGAAAAGGTAAGAGCGGAAAAAAACCCCAGCCACACCACAGCAGAAAGAAGAGGTAGGATAAGAAATGAGTCAGGTATCTCCTGCAGCATCTTTTGTAGGATGGAGCAAATGTGAGTGTTCAAGTTTCTTGACAGAACCCTGGAGAGGGGAAAAGATGAGTACAGCACTGGCAGGTGGCAAGAGCCAGAGGCTGCGGTTGTATCGCCTACACGGTGGCCATGAGGACTTACTAGAAAGCATAGTTAAGACAGGCATATAGCTATTATGAAGACTTTAAGCCAATACCCAACCAGCTTGTACTTGTGAGTCTGGAGCTAAGCTTTAGCTGTATGTAAACTTTTACGAAATATTTACACTGTGACTTGGAAGTGTGTTAGGAGATCATCTTGGGTCAAGGGGTCTTCTGAAAAGAGACAGATCTCAGTCTGTCTCCAGCTGCAAAGGACAGCAACAGCAGTCGGAGCCCAGCACTCTCTGTTTTATTGCACTCTTGCCATAAAAATTCTCTTGCTGGTTTTGGGGAAATAGAATTTTTCTGAAATATTTACTTGTTGAATGAGGTCTCTGTTTCTCTGAATCCCTTCTTCTCTCCCCAAATTCCAGCTCGATCTGAGACATTGTTCTGTTAAAATTTAAATGGGGATCAATACATTTTTGTGAAATCCTTTGACAGAACAGCATGTTTTTTTTAAAAAAGAAATGTTTAAGAAAATGTCTGACTTGGTTGAATCATAGTGAGAAATAGATAAAGCTGCAGTTCATGCACTGTAAGTGTAGTTTACACTCTTATTATTCAGAATGTAAAAGGAAAAAAAGGCATTGATAATCTATTTGTACTTTTCATAAACTCTCTTCAGGAATACAACCCCATCACACCACAGTTCAAGTATACAAATAATAATATTAGTCAGAATATTCACTCCCAAAGCAATTTTAATACCATTCAAAATATAATCCTTCTATGCAATATACCTCATTTAACAACCATTAGTGCCTTTTCCATCTCAAATCTAGTGTACCTAGTAATGATTTATTTTTATCCATTGTTTGAACTGATTTCATGTTACCAACGGACCTGTACTAATCATGTGGAATGTAATATGCAAAGTGTGCTTGCCAGATATTTTTTAACTTTAGGCACTGTGCAATTTACAACAGAAAGAACAGAAATTATAAATGTTCTCCTCACTTGCAAGATAATAAGCTAGAGTAAAAAAAAAAAAAACCAACAACCAAGCCCTTGACCAGTTTTGCATTTGAGAAGGAGAGTTCATTTCTTATATCTAAACTAAACCAGTCCTTTAATTATACCACAGTAGGTTGATTACAGGCAACACTACACAAAATCTATACATCTTGTTTGGCAATCTATCAAACTGAGGCACATTGTCAACACAATGTTAACCATTTTCCCTTCCTGGGAGTCTGATCTTTCTGGACACCCTCAGCTCCTATGGGGCCAAATCATAATATCCATTCTCTGCCCATAGCAGGGAAACTCCCATCCGCTCCAGAGCAGGATCTGCTCTAGCAGAGACTGCAGGAATAAGTACCTTGCCATTAAATAGCAATATGTAAACAGACAAAGAGTCAAAATTTTGCAAATGAGTTATTCATTATGAAATATTCACACAGCTTGACTGAGTGGGCCTCGCAGCAGAGCGGCGATGTTCTCGGCGCTTTATAAATAGGGAAAGCGCCGTGCAGTGTACGTGCAACTTCCTCGCGGAGCTGTGCGAGCGGTGCACCGAACAGATGATAGAACTCCCAAGTCCTGTTTCTCCACGATAATTTCTCATCTAAACTCCTAATTACACAGCACTTCACATTCTGAGATATATAAATACATTTTTTCAGATGTACACTGTGCTAATGGTATGCATGGGAGAACGGGAACGTTCTTTGGCATGACTGCTCAATATCAAAAGTGAAAATCATCTTTCCAAACTCTGTTTCAGAGAAGTGAGAACCCCCAAACTACTGAGAAAAGTTGAGATACTTTGCAACATCCTTGTGCTTGCCGCAGCAAAGCCAGCTCTCCCTGTTTTTCTAGGTCCTGTGTTGCTGCTGGGTACATGTACCTCAACCACAGTGTGGGGCAGTGGGAGCTCATACACAGAGTGAAACCACCTGTAAATGTTTCCGAAATTGGTTTAGTTTTACACAGAAGAAATCCAGTTTGTTTATTTGTAACTTTGACACTATTAGTGCAAATCAAGGAGCAATCAGCAGGGACCACTAAGGATCTGAACTAACTCATAAATGTAGATGTACCTATTCTATCACAGGGATACATATTTCTGTTAAAATGCACCAACTAATGGAGAAAAGTCTATGTAAATATTTATTTTTTTTGTCTATCATTGCTTAAACAAAGTCTCCTAGAAGAATTTTGGGTGTGTTTGCTATAGTTTAGTACTACTTTTTACATTATATTACTGTATTATTAATGGTTAAACTGTGATTAGAAAGTTGAATGTTTTTCCTAACATTGACAAGGTCTCCCTTTCATTGTTACATCCCCAAACTTTTTTGCAGGTACTCTGATGGGTGCCATCTGTATGAGGAGCTGGTATCTATTGCCTTCTGAGATTGATAGGTACTACCATATGGTAGATAGGATGCTCAACTTTGCAACACTGAAGGCTTTTTTGGCAACTTTCCAGGAGCTTGAGGGCCACACCTAATTTGCATATACATTTACATACAATTTTTATTTTAAATAAATGCACACAGTTAGGATGGTTCGGTGAAGTTGTGTTGCTTTGTCTTTGATAGATGTACAGGCATTATGTTGTTTGAGCTGCTCAGCAATAAAAAAGCTGTAGTTGAATCCACCCTGCAATTATTATTATTTATTGACACTGTTGGTGAGCTCAGGGGAGGAAAGCACAATCTCTAGCTTGAAGAGCTTCTCTAATTAGTCAGTGAAAGTTCAGTGACACACTTTATACCAGGTGATCAGAAAACATTTCAATATCAAAATTCCATGGTTGTGTGGGTTTTTTTCTTCAGAAACTGCATCTTTTGCAGTGAACAGTTTTTCATCTTTGCAAACAGCTGAAGATATACATATGAATGTAAAACACATGGTAGAAACAACAGACATTAGACACAAATAGGTGCCCACTTTATCTGTGGGTTGATTACCTCTGACCTCAGCCTAAAATGATTGCCTCTAAGGCCAAGAGTTTTTTGGTTTGCCCAGTTGTCATCACTTAATGACCATTTTAACCATGTTTTACCATTTAACTAATCCTTCCACTGGAATCCACAAAAGGCTTATGGGTGGTTTGCAGTAGTTCCCCTTTCAATCTGAGTTGCTGAAAATCACACAGGAAGGGATACTGCCTTCTTCAATTTTTCAATGTTTGTTGTGAGAGGCTGTGATCGTCACAGGTTTGTCCAAGATAACTTGGGTCTCCCTGGCTACATCAGGGGCTCTCTGTAGGGGCCAGATTTCCAGTAATTCTGTTCTTGTGGGAGACTGCTTAGTAATTATATTAAAAATAAAATCACCTAAAGGGTGAGAAAAAATATTTCTAAGTAGAAGAAAATCAATGTGAGGAACTGCTGAGAGAGATGTTGAGTCCTTCAACTTACCATTGCTGAAGATGTAACTATCCATTCAGGGTCTCCATCTCTCAGAGTTGGAGTTTATTGGTATTATATGTAACCACAGGAATTAATCAGCAAATTATTATATTGATCCTTGTTTATATTTGAATGTATAGCCTCATTTGAAGTAATTTTTTCAGGTCTAAGTTAATGGTGAAGGACGTGATATTGTTTGTGCTTGAATGTATATTTTGTGAGCAGCAAACTTGCAGCACCTGCTTGGACAGGTAACTGATGCTGGGACTTTGTCGTGGAAGGACCTTGGTACTTGAATGGATTTGTTATTTGCTAAAAAGAAAATGATGACATTGCGGGTGGGAGTCTCATTCCTTTGTTACTAGTCCTTCTGGGAAAAAGATAAAAGTTGACATACCTAAAAGTGAGATTAAAAATGTAGACATGTTATACACCACTAAAGCAAATCTGAACAATGTAGAAAAAAATGATGTGAGTTATCAGTGGTTCTAGGACACCATAATCTCAAAGCACATGGTAAAGATGGTCTTTTATTAAGAGATGGATAAAAATAAATGAGAGTATGGCAGGGATTTTGGAGTAATTTGGGCGTGGGACCATTTTGGAGATCTGATTGGAGGCCAGGCTCAGATTTATAGTCACAATCAAATCCTATGAGGGAAATTGAATTTTAAATGTGTTATCAAGAAAATTGGTGTGCTTAGAAACAGCCGGAGGAGAAGCCGAGGATAGGAGTAGCAAGAGATTTCAGTGTTTTGGACATCCTTCTAATTCTTTGGTATGAATAGCAATATGATTGATGCAGCAATAACTGCAGTGCTAGAGGGATTTGATACCCAGAGGGAATCAATTAACTGGATTTTGGATATTGGAGAGTTATGACCTTTGCCTAGATCATAATGTTGACATGTAGGAGCAAATGGAAGAATATGAGTCTCTTCTGATTGTAATTGACTGGAGATATTGAGAACAAGGTGGATATCCAAATTTGCAGATGATGTGTTAATACTAGAAGATGGCTGGAGAACATTAGGTGAGCCTTGCCCAGACCTCAGGTTGTCAGGTGGTAGGGGTGAAAATGCTTATTTAGAAGCAGCTCCTGGGTTCTTCACACTCTTTAGTGGGCAAATTACATCCATCTGACATCTTCATTATTGATTTACAGGTGAATGATGCTGTGGTTTGCTGCAGAGTGACACTGAGTCAGGACTTATTGGGAAAGTTTATTTTATTATCCAGTTGTGTTCTTATATCCAACATCCTCGCAAGGAGGTATAAAGGGGAGCTGTCATTACTGTTTCATGAATAACTACTGAAGTAATGGCCCTTGTCATTGCTGAACTGGGAACTGGGAAGACAACAGAGTCTTTGTGGGCTTTTCTGGGGTGGGGTCTCAAAGAAAAAAAAAATAATCAGATGGATTAGGTGTATTGTGGTGATGGGCTAATAGATGGCTGAACCAACTGAGTGGGGCAGTTGGCAATTAACAGGGTGGAGTTAAGTAAGCTACAGCTTGATGTGGCCAACAGCTGCTATAGGAGGATAGTTTGGAGGATATTAGCCAGGGGAATGGGGAGAGGTCATAGCCCTCAGGTGTGGGGAAGAAACAGGTTTTGAATGTAGGCTGAACAATATGGTGATTGGTGGAAAAAATTTCATGTTGAATGTTTTTTATCCATTAACTTTTTATTGAACTGAAATAGACAACTAGTAAAATCAGAGTAATAAAAGCTGGATTTCTCAAAGGTTTCCAGTCTGTCTTTTAACATCTTTACGGTGTGATGGATAGACTTGTTTTAAGTTATATTTTCCCTATATAAAAACAGTAATTTCTTTTTCTTTACAGTAATGTCGGGCAGATGATTTTCCTTTGATTGTTTTTCTCTTACTGGATTAGGGTTGTGTTGTCAGGTAGCCTTTTTCTTTTCTGCAGCCAACTCTAAATTATATAAAGACAGACGCTGTGGCCTTCACATAACTATTTTTCAGCTTATGTCTGCATTTTCTGTCTTCCTGCTCATCTGCTGGTGAATATTCCCAGTTCTTATATATCTTTATGAATCTTACTTTTTATTGGAGAAGCTCCATATCTGAGAAATGAAGAATGACAGGTTTCATGAAAACTTTTTTTGGAGTGCCTGGAGATGGAGGATTTGCCTAGTGTTAGCCATTTACACACCAAGGGAGTTCCAAAGTATAAGACATATTTAGTTGCATGACTAAATTCTCTAAACCAAAAAATAGTAATGGAAGAAGTAGTAAAGAAAAAAGTTCAAGTAAATGATGCAAAGTTTCACAAAACTTACTTTATTCTCTGAATTATTTACTCTTCTGAACATGTCTTTAGTTTTCTTAATTTCTCTATTTCCATCTACTTTATTCTCCTATTACTGTCTTTGCCAGTATCCATAATATTCATCTTAGTAACTTTTCCTGATCCCACAAAAAAGTTCTTTTATTATCCCTTTCATTGGACTCACTAGGGTCTTCTGCCCAATGTTCTCCACTTTTAAACTCAGTTTGTTTGTGATAGTCAGAAAGGCCCCTAGAGAAGAAACCATTTGAAAGTATGGATGTAATTTAACAAATGATCTCTTGGAATTTCAATTTTTGATAATTGTAACTTAAGAATTTTGGTTGAGATTCATGTGACTTTATTTGTAGTGGGGTTTTGTTGTTTGGTTTTTGTTGGTTTTTTTTTTGTTTTTTTTTTTTTTTTTTTTTACCATCTAGCTCACCATGAAAATATTTTAGCAAAGAGTTTTAAAAAAAAAAAAAAAGTTGCTTCTAAAGTTTTCACTTGTATTTCCTAATAACTCACTTGCAATGTTGTATTTAGTATTATGTATTGTAAGTCTCCTAACTCCACTGGAAAAAAAATATTTAAAATATGCCTCTAAAAGTTGGCTGAATATTCTAAGTTAGATTAATTTTACTGTTACCCCCTTTTTCTCAAAATGCCCTGGTGCTTCACACTGCTGCACCTTAATCTAAACATCATGTTGCTTCATGGCACTTTATAACACTAAATATTTCAGTAACACACTGTGGAGGTGTTTCAAATTCAACAACCATCTCTTATGGGTGGAACAAAATTCCTTGGGATATTGAGTTTTATTCTTGCTCTCTTCTGTGAGAACGGGTGGCGTGGTTGTTTTGATTCCTTTTAATTCGTTTCCTTTCCTGTGTGCACTTTGATAAGAGCTAAGAAAAGGAGCAAAAAAGAGGAATAGTTTCCCTTACTTTTCTTGAGGAAACAGCTACTATCTTTGCAAGGAATCCGAATAACAGTGTTTGTTACATTAATTCAATTGGAACAATCATGCCACCTGCAGTCACGACTCTGCATGTTGTGCGTTGCTGAATGCAGTCTTCTCTTTCCCAGTGAGGGTGGCTTCCCAAGGAGCTGCAGAGTCACCATGAGAAATACCTCTTCCCCAAAATGCTTCAAATCTGGAAAAAGTCATGTAAGCAAATAGAAATTAGTAAAATGATCCATGTGGGAGAGAGCTGTATCCTGGTTTTGTGTTTGTGTTTTCCAAAGGGTTTTTTTATCAACTGGGAATGGAGAGCTTGTTCTTTCAAAATATTTTGTTCTTAGATGACAAGAATGATCTAAGAAGTTCAAATAGCACAATATCTGGGCCTGGTAAATGGGCATGAAAAACAAGATGGAAACAAAAACTCCAAGGTATAGGGCTTCATTTGGTTTCATCTAAATGTTGTTTCTCATTTAAGATGAATTTCTGGCAGCCACATTGCACAGATAGAGTAAAAGTATGAAACAATTACAGAAGAACCAATAAAATAAAAAGCCCTTTTGAGCAATGACAACATTCAGTAATTGTGTCAATGCTGCTTTAAAAGTTTCAGTTTCTACAGCATCTCCAGTCCCAAAGTGTCTCATCTGCTTTCTAATTTTCCACAAGATGCTTTTAATATTTTGAGATTGATATTGAACCACAGGGGTCTAAAAGGTTTCAAAAGATCTTGCATATGCATTTGGAACCAAACGATCAATTAGATTAATAAAGGGGAATTGTAATTTATATATGAAGCCTGTAAACTCTTGCAGAGAGGTGTGGAATAAGAAGCCAGGCAATGCTCGCAGCTTGGGGAGAGCCGGGATTTAAGGTGAGAAAACAAACACACTCAGCAGGAAAAAAAGGTGCAGTCAGCACCGGTTTTGTAACATTAATCTG